>NC_136059.1:1796315229-1796626083 GCF_964261635.1 Lissotriton helveticus
TGTGAAGGATAGGAGAAAAAATAAAAGAAAAGACACAACAGAGACAAAACAGTAAACAGAAATAAGAACCGTGAAACGCACACACGATCTACAAGCATGACCGTAACCGTTGGAGCCCCAAGGTAAAATAAGAATTCAAAAACCTGTCAGCAGATAATGAACAACAAGAATTCAAGAGTCAGGATGGGGATCATGTGTATCCATTGGACGTTGAAGTTGCTGGTCAAGAAAATGGCGAAGATCGTCAGGTCTCTGGAAAGATTTGGAGAATGAGTCCTTCCAAATGCGCATCGTCGAAGGATCAAAGAGACCATATTTATAACCAAGACTTCGTAGTTGAGGGCGAAGAGCAGCGAATTCCTTACGTATTGCAACAGTGTCCTTTGCAAAATCTTGATGAATAAAGATGTTGTGACCGTTAACCATCAATGAAGGAATGTCTCTTGCTGCCTTTCAGATCATAACCAAATGATGATGACGAAATACCTTAAATATCATTTGTCGTGGTTTGGTATGATGTGGATTACGATGTGAAGGAATTCGATGGGCCTATTCAATTTCGAATTTTTCAGGAAATTTGAGGTTTAAAAGGCCAGGAAGAAGGGACTCCAAATATAAGCGACAATTATTTCCTTCAACTTCTTCTGGTAAATTAAAAATTCGTAAATTATATTGTCTATTTCGATTTTCCATGTCCAGAAGGTGCAAGCTCATCGGAGATATTTTCGCCACAAGTGGAGTGAAGGCATCTATTTTGGTTTTATTATCTTGGATTTTGATTGAGTTATCTGAGGTTTTCATCGATAAACAAGCCATTTCCTTACGCACAATTTTAATTTCAGTCGCAATAGTGTCAGTATTTGCCTTTAGAGCTTGAATCTCTTGTAAAATGAGAGATAAGGAAGGCTCTGAAGATTCTACCAATTTCGATTTTAAAGGAGGTGGTGAAACTTGTTGTTTTCTTTTGTTAGGAGCTTTATTATCCATTTTATCAGAATAGTGCTCAAAATTACGAAAATCTGAAAAAATAGCAGTCAAAGAGTATGAAAAGAAGCAAAAGAAGCAAAACAGCTCCAAAGTATTGGTGCAGCAGCTAAATTGTATCGGGGGAGTGGCTAGGCCAAAGCCAGGCCCTCTCCTAAAGGACACTCCGCCCCCCTGACAGAGATTTCAGGCTGTGACTGGAAGCACTACTGGGAGCAGGAACCAAGAGGCAGAAAAATTCACTAGACTTGCAGAAATGCGGCTGAAACTGCTGCCAGGATCAGGTAAGGGCTTTTGGAGCACACCGACCTCCTAAAAATGAAGCAACTGACAGATTTTCATCGTTTTAATGAAAACACGGGATGAAAACGCGACGGAGCTCTTCAGGCGGTGGCCATCTTGGTCGCGCGCTCGCGCGTCTCCCCTATTTGACTAGCTTCTGAGAATCACCTGTTGCCCCCACACAAGAAGGGTGATAGAAGTAGCATTTGTAGTACTCTCAAGCAAATAGAGTTACCTGGTTTGCCCTCCCAACATCACCCCATGCCAAAACAACAATAAGCTCCCAGAGTCAGCAGCATTGCCCTTCTGGGTTCGTGCAACAGCATAATCCACAACTTCCTCTTTGAAACATCCAGTTGCTGCTCATTGTTTTTATGTCTTGGGTTTTATGTTGCAGAACTGTTTCAGCCATTCCACGTGCCATTGCCTGCATCCCTTACCTATGCCTAGGTCCCTCAGACTTGTCTAGTCTCTTTTCAATCATGAATCGTCCTATTTGAGCCCTGGATTTATCACCAATGCCCGTCATTGAACCTTCTCCTTATATAACCTTCTTCGTACCCCATGCCCTCTTCTCTTCTCTCATCTCATCTTGCATTATGAAATCTGCCCTTATATAAAGTTCCATTTTTCTCACTTTTTGTTTATAATCCTGTTCTCTGTTCCCCTGTAACAGGCCCTGCTATAATCTCTCCTTCTTTCTGATCTTCAGTTCCTCCACTCTCGTTAATCTTCCACCCAGGGTCCATCCTGGACAAAATCACTTTGATTGGATTGTATCACAGAATATCGAGGCTATATCCTAGTATAACAACATTGTGGAAAAAATATCGAAGACCAAAATATCGAAAGGTACGTGCATATAGAGTAAGTATGAATTTACTATTCCTAACTCTACATCTGCGTAACATGAAAATATATATGTTGTCAAGATACATATATGTGGAGTTAGGTATAACAAATCTATAATTACTAATGTTTCAATATTTTTTATTTAATATTTTGTCCTCGATATTTACATCTCTTGAAATTCTGACTTAGACATTCAGGGTGCCCCCTCCCCCCCCCCCCCCCCCCCCCCCCACCCTTTGACTGTAATTTGAACCTTTTCTCCTTACGGGCCAGCAACCTATTCCATAAACTGAAAGTACTTTGCTTTGTCCATATCTTTGTGTAGTGTGGCCTTAATTTCCTACATCAGATTGTTTCGAAGATGTCATTTCCGGACAACCAAGTTAGCCTAGTGCAAAGAGCGTCCACGGCTGCTGAATCCAACTCTTTGCAGGCATTAGGAAAACGTCCTCTCTTTTTTTCACTTTCTACTTACTATGTATGCATGACCATGGACAGGCCCCATATTCCAGTCTTATATTTTTGCTGAACAGACTTAAATGTTCCTGACGTTTTGTTCTTGGGTTACTTCCTTTGGATCTATGCACCTAAAAAGCAGGTTTTATTTTGGACTGGAATATACTGTACATTGCAACATGGGGGCTCTGATAATCTATGTCACTAGCAGGAAATGACACATTTTGTTGCTATTAATATTATTATTATCATTATTATTAGTATTTATAATTAAAGAAACATTACAACAGAAATCAGGACAATTGGTGGCTTATTCAGGCTGCTTAGTTTTGCAATATTTGGTGATAGTTTGTTACATTTATTTGATAGATTGTTATCACAGTGGAAGAGCAAAGCATGTGTAAAGATGATAGGGGCATATTATCATCAAGGGCGGCCTTAAAATTATTGCCGGTTTAGCGGCAGAAAACTGCCGCTAAAGCGGCGATGATGGGCTTGATAATATGCCCTGGAGAATTCCAATAGAAGGCCATGTTCACACCAGAACATGGACTTCTATTGGAATTTGCAAGGGCATATTATCAAGCCCATTATCGCCGCTTTAATGGCAGTTTTCGGCCGCTAATTCGTCGCTAATTTTTAACGCTGTTCTTGATAATATGCCCCATAGTTTGCTATCATGTCTCATCTGCTCTCCAAGACCTTTGAAGGATGCAGCCATCTTGGTTTGGGATGGTCTAGTGAATTTATGCTTTGCCTTGCACATGCTGATAAGTGGAAACAATGCGAAGATGGCATACATGTGTGGATGCTGCTGGAAACGAATTGCGTATGAATAAATTAGATTGTGAAAAAAACTCGTTTTTGTTGTTTACAGCGCGGGGATGTATTTCAGGTTGGCGTACAACTCACATATGGAAAGCACAGAGACGATAAAACATCTGCACACGGGTTTTTACTGTTCTCAGTAAAGGGGATTACTTCCCTGTTATTTATATTCCTCCGTGCGTTCAGAGCGCGCCAATTCCCATGCAAGCCTATTTGTCTCTGATTACAAATCAGGTGGCAAATGAGCCAAGTGCTTTTAGAAAGCAGTGACTTTACCTCATTACGCGCGTGTGTTGGGCCTCTGGGGATTGACCAGCTCCCCCAAACAGCATCTCGTTTAATTGAATGCGGTCGGTGCCAATTACTTCCGCCATTAATCCTTAGCGCTGCTGGTGCCAAAGGATTCGGATCTTCAGCGCATTTAACGAAGCCCAAAACCCAAACAAAATCTAAAACCATGATTGTGAAATTGGTACGTGTTATTATCTTTTTATTCTGTTACAGGTGTTTGTACTCTGTGTCCCAAGCCCCACTGGAGAACCGATGCTGCTGAAAGCACATTCTGATTCATGCCGACACTAGGAGCTATGCTCGACCTTTATAAAAGTTAATTGGAGTGAATTTACTATAATGTGCCCTTAAGGAGACATGCAAATATCTTACAACAGCGCAATGACTAGGTGGGACGTTAGGAGGCGTGCTGAACCGTTGCAGGTGTAGAAACTGAAGAAGGTCTGGTTTTCTTCTCTGCTGCTTCTCTGTGTCGCCTGCTATGGGTTAGAGACAGAGGGGCAGATTTATGAGTTCTGGCGCATCTCTGCAAATCAGCAGGGATGCGCCAGAACTGATGCGTCACGCAATTCCCTCCTTGCGGCACCACAGATGTGCCGCATTTACAATGCGGCGCACCATGCTGCAAGGAAGGGCAGATGCGTGACGCATCTTGTGGTGTACGGGCGGCGCATTGCTGGAGTAGCGTTGCAAGTGCGACGCAACTCCTGCAATGTACAGAGGCCACCCATACATAACGTGGTGCATCACTCCTTACGCCTGCTTCAAGCAGGTTTCATGTGGCGCAGGGCTTTACAACGTGACGCATCTGCCTAGATGCGTCACGTTGTAAATAGGTTGCAGGGATGCGCCACGTTTCCGCGCCGTTGCGTGACGCAACGGCAGCGTAAACGTGGCGCAAGTCCAACATAAATCTGCCCCAGATGGTTTTGCAATTAAGGGGCAGATTTATGTTAACTGGCGCATCCCCAGGGATGCGCCAGTTAACATGCGCCACAGTGCGCCACTGCTCCGCCACCCATGGTGCGCCGCATTTATGATGCGGCGCACCATGGGGCAAAAACGGCACAGATGCGTGACGCATCTGTGCCGTAAAGGTGGCGCATTGCTGGAGTTGCGTCGCAAGCGCGACGCAGCTCCAGCAAGGCTCGGGGGTGCCCATCTTAACAATGCTGCGTCAAGACCTACGCCTGCTTCAAGCAGGCGCAGGCTTTTGACGCAGCATTGGCCTGAAAGTGACTGAGTGAAATCTCATAGATTTCACTCAGCCACTTTTGCGAGGCGCACCTGCCCCGGAACGCCCCCCCCTGCGCCGGAACGCCCACAAGCGGCGCAGGGCTTTACAACGTGACGCATCTGCCTAGATGCGTCACGTTGTAAATCGTTCGTAGGGATGCGCCACGTTTACGCCGCCTTGCGTGACGCAACAGCGGCGTAAACGTGGCGCAAGGGCCTCATAAATCTGCCCCTAAGTATTCTGGTTTACTGGAGTGGCTAGCTACTTGTATGTCCTTCAGAGTAACTTGACAATCTCCAGCCCCTCTACTGGCTCGGAGCCAGTAGAGGGGCTGGAGATTGGAGGTTAGGCAGTCATATTTTAATTGATCATCCGTTTTATAGGTAGATTATAGGGTGGGATGAGGGGGTCGTGATGGCAGACCTTGAGAAGCAAATGAGAAGGGCATAGCAATGTGTCAAAGGGTGAGCAGCTTTTATAGTGGGCCTAAAAGTGCTTATTGGGAGGAAACGCTTTATCTGTTGTAGGATTTGCAGCTGTTACCAAGCCGTCTCGGGGTTGATATACTGTTTGAACACAAGGCAATGATCAAGGTAGAGGCCAAGGGATTTATTACCCATGGGAAGGCTTAGGGGGAATCCTTGTATATGTATGTTATTGAGCAATATATCATCTGGAGCTAGAGCTTGCTGACACTTATAAGAATAAACTTGATTGCCTACCGATAAAAGTGTGATATACAGCTGGAAATTATGTCTGTATGATGTCCAGGTAGTCCTTTGGACGGTGTTTGTCAGAAAATAAAGAAACCTTCAGTTGTAACTGAGTTTTCTCAGTGTGCAGGTCGGATGTAGAGCATGTTAAGTAGGGTAGATTACATGGGGATCGGAAGGGTCAAAGCGTTTCCTCGTGGTGTTTTATTTTATTGACAGGTGGTTTGTGGTTTTAGATTTTTCATTTGAGTATGGGATGAAAGGAGTTTGTGCCATATTTAATGGCAGTCATTAATGATGTCCTGATCACTTACTGGTAATCCTCATTACTCTTACTCCTACTTGTCCTCGACCCAGTCATTACACGTGAGGTAATATTCACTGACAGGAAATGAAACAGGAAACGCTAGCTAGCTTTGGTATCATTGTCCACCTCTGAGATGGTCTTAATCTTGATCAGTCTGTGCTTTGCGGTTGCCGGCACTTTATCAGTTTTTGAGAGCTGCAAGACCTTTTGGATATGAGTGGAGCACCAACATTGTTGAAATTTGTTATTTATTGATTACATACATTTGTTTTAATGATTAAGTATTAGTTGGGTATTAATCATTACAAAGTAATAATTGATGATTTGCACAAGGCCTGATGCAAAGTTACTTCCCACTTACCCTTTTATTTCCAGCAAATAAGTGCCAAGTTCCTAATCAGAACATCTTCTCTGTAGGTATTAATGAAGAATCTTTGAAAAAAATGTATTTTTTTCTCACTCATTTCATGTTTTGTATTTAAAAATATCTCTTGCATTTAGAGAAGTATTACTAAAAGTTTTTACAACTGTAAAGCTTTTACGCTTCAATCAATAAGAGGACATCTGCCATGCCTGTGCCAAGCCCTATCAGTAGAATATCTTTATTTTAGAGTAGGCAAACCAAAAAGGCTACAACTCTCACTGCTGTGGGAAGGCAGAGAATTTCACACTTTTCTAAGACGTGCAATTGATTCTCGGATTCACCTATGTGTAGTTTCAATTTCACCCATGCAGTTCCCTGCTGTCCAATGTCCCACTTAACATGGATGGGAAGACAGGCTGCACTGAATTGTAATTCCACACTCCCACTCGGGGCTGGCTGAGGTCGAGCCTATTGGGACAGTCATGCCCTAACCACTGCCTTCTGTAACCCCTTAAGAACTCCATCTCCTGTCCATTACATCAAAAGGAGAGTTAAATGAAAGAATATTTGCTGATCTGTCCTGTGTTAACTGTAGAAGTGCAGTGCTGAGTGTCAGACAAAAATTATATATAAATATGCTGATGATTTGTGTTATGAGAGGGGGGTGGGTGCAAGTAAAATAAAAAAGTAAGAACAAGAAAGCTAAAAGGAGCGTGAAGCACAAGTAGGAGGGATGATTAGCAAAAGGACGGGGCCTCTCACCCTATATTGAACTAACATCAGTAGAATATTAGAATAAACTACACACAAAAGACCAGTTAAAGAAACAATTGTTGAACTAGTTGAAGGAATATTTATGCAAATATAATGACAACTCGATAACAAGCATAAGAAAATGCATTTATTAAGTCAGAGGTTTGTAGGAAGGTGGAATCTGACTACATGGTTGCCCCCACTTTTTTTCTGGTGTTTTGATGGTTTTTGACTTAGTTTGGCTGGGATCCTGCTATTCAGGGCCCCAGCCTAGCTGCTTCCTCTCTAAATTGATTGCATGTACATTAGGTACACTCCAGATTGGTTACTGGGTTACCCTTGTGAGTCCCTAGTATATGGTACCTTAGGTACTAAGGGCATAGGTACCCTCGAGCCCTACCAGGGGCTGAAGCATGTATTATGCCACCCCCTGGGAAGCCTTCCAAAATGGCACCACAGGTCTGCTACTGCAGCCTGGGTAAGGTGGTTCATGCACCCCTTACTAAGATATAGGCTACCTATATCTACCTTATATCACTGACACATATAAATCTAAAAGTCACTCCTATGGCAGGCCTTATCAATCCTGAAGGCAGAGTGCTTGCTTTTGTGTGAGAGGGTGCCCATGCATGTGCAGGACCCCTCTGCAGCTTTCAGAATCAGTTCCCTGTAGCTGTTCTGTGGTGCAGCCAGACAATACACTCTTAAGTGCATTATAACCTCGCGGTTAATGCTAACTTTGGAATGGCTGCATGGAAACATGTTGTGTTCGGTGTCAAACACTTTGGAATCCTACCCCCCCCCCCGCCAGTCCTGGCGGCGGGGGTAGAATTCCACCCTTCTAGAGGGAGAGACATGTACACACTGATCTAACCGGTAATAGTTTAAAAGAGCCCGAGCATCACAAAATGGATGCTGCAGCCGCAGACACGAGTCTGACCTCCTGCTGCTGGATGAAACTCTGGCAGGAGAGGCCTGGACAATAGGTTTTCTGTCACAGGGAGGTGTAACCACCTCCCAGACAGGTTTTAGTGTATAGGGGCTGGGTGGGTGCCAGGGCCGGACTGGCCGAAACGGGCACCGAGCAATCCCCCGGTGCGCCACACGGGTGGGGGCCAGTTTTGGGCCCCGGGGGATGTTTTTGTTACAGGGCCATTTTTGCAGCAATCGGCCCTGTAACAAAATCGGACAAAAACCAGCCCTGGCCAGGGGCGGGATACAGGCCCCCGCAGCCCCTGCGTTGCGGGGTGGCTCAACGCTCCAGGGGGCCCCTCAGCACCGAGCCAGTAAGCACTGCACAGACATCTGGGACCGTCTCTGAATTTTTTACATGAAATTCATTACTACGTAGGTTACATAACTTATGTTAAAATACGCTGAAGCTCACTATAGTAGACTTCATAAATTAAACGGGGGAGGGGCACGCTCGAGGGGCCCCCTCTGCGTTAATGGTGATGGCGCTGCAGTGTGCAGATGTCCCCTCCTCCGCGCCTGCGCTGTCTGACTCTTCACCGTTAGGGTATGACCACAAATTGCGCACAATTAAAAGTGCGCGTGCCGTAACTGGTGAGGCGAGGAAGCATCCCAGAGGTTAGAGACGACTAAGAGGTACGGTGCGACCTCCGACCATAATTGAATTATTTCTAGCCCCTGGCTAGTGGCTAGCCTTGCCCCGTCTTCTCTTCTGCCGCCCGCACGTGAGTCTGTCTGTAGTCTGTTCCATGCCCAGCAATCGGGGTGGAATCAGTGTTGCACCCCCTCCCTCCCCCCCCACCCCTGGCTAAAACTTCTACTTTCTCTCTCATGCACGAGCCTATTTCATACGTCTGCATACCTTTTCATCAAACACCAGAGGCTGTGCCCTAAAACGCAGTGACGTATTTAATGTTTTCTTTCAGCCATCTGACAAGCCAGAGTGAGCTGTGCTAAGGTCTATTTTCTGATATTTATGTTGACACCAGGAATGCACCAGGAATGTTTGAGCGGAGCAAAAGCTTGCTTTAAAGTTAACTTAGAAACAGAATGTTGTGGCAATGAGGACCGCCCCCTTCAGCTCTCACGACAGACATACCAAGGTCTCTGGCTTTACCCTTGCTTTCGGAGCCCCGTAGGTTTGACTTACCCTGTTTCTGCCTTTTAAATACATTTTAGTATTTTTTTAATCTCAGCAAAAATATATTACCGTGTTTGTATCAGAGTAAAGATTTGCATCTTGTTCCATAATGTTTGTTGTGCCCAGAGTGAAGAGAGCACCAGCTTCCTGTACATTACTGAGGCCCAAAAGTGGCTCTACCATTTTGCGAATAGGTCACCATCCCAACTTGGAAGTCAGCAACTTTTCAAAGGTTTGCAACCAGAATTCAAGTCACAAACCATTGATAGATATATCACCGAATCTCAATTTGGAAGAGATGCCCATAAAACGCTCCTTCCAAACTGAGATTCTGTAACCATTCAGAATCTTGTTTTAGGAATCGGTAAAAGTTTAAAGCCTCCTAAAATCGAATCTGTACATAAGAAAAACCTATTTTGTGGCTGCATACTCTTCCATTTTGTAAGTTCGAGTGTTTGTGACCACAACATAGGTTAGTACATCTGGCCCTATATCCTTCACCTTCTTAAGCACCTGATATCTCCTAAAAGTCAGAGACTATTGAACTCTGCTAGGTGTTACTCCATCCGTTGTTAAGAGAAAAGCTCTGTGAACTCCACTAGAGTAGAACCAACCTAGAGAAACCTCTCAAAACATCTGATAACCATGAACCTAACATTAGTAATTGAGAGACACCTTCCTCCGCCTGCAGCAATTGAGTCTTCTTAAGGCGGCTACACCGTGATGACCCAATGGGCATGTTTCACCTTGTGAAGCTGTTGCTGGACGAAGCTTTGTAACCTGGCCTACTGTTATAAATAGCAGAATCAATCCAGTAGGCACTTCTTATGAAGATATGATAAGTTTATTTGCAGCACAGAGACAAACATGCATCCCACCATCTGACCAGACTCCAACTGCCGAGACGAATCCCAGCTGGGTGAGAATACAACTGAGAACATTCACAGTATTCTAGACGTGATGAAATACCAATGACATGAAGAAGAGACTACACATCACTGTAAAATCAAAATCATATTTACAACACCTACCTCTGCAGTTTGAGCTTTATAATGAAAAATAAGAAGGCAATTTAGAGTTGCTGATAGCAGACCTCCCGCCCCTTGTGCTAAACCCTCCTTTAGGGATTCTCTCCAGGTGGGAATCCCTTGACTGCATTAGTGTTATGGAACTAACTGCATGGTGGCAGCAGTTCCACTGGGTAGTTCCCCACTGACAGAGATAGTGGATGACTTGCCACTTCCCACACAAATCAGAGAATTTTCCTTAGCCACCCATTATTAAATCAAATTGTAAGAATAATGGTATGGCTTTGTTCACTTTGACAGATTGCCAAGCCCTGACCTACAGCTTGCACTAGTGAGCCAGACAATCTTTCACTCAGGCCCTATTTAAAAAAGACTGGACTTTTTCTGGCTCTTTTTAGCATTCCCCATTAATACAATTATATTGCATGTGAGATTGCAATCCCTGTATAAAACCCATCTCTAATTACCTTATTGCAGTCGAGTTGTAACGTATCTATATGATGTAACTACTCAACTGCAAGTTACAGTTGACCTCTGACATCACAATGCCTGCTGCCAGAGCTCAGCCACAGCTTTTTCTTAACTTACATTACATTGATTCTAATATCTCGGTAACTTGCATTACCCTTTGAATGTATGGCAGGGGTCTCAGAAAGGATCCCTGTGGACTCTGGAGGTGTAAACACAGGGTTAGAGTGAGCAAAGGAGTCAGACCAATAGCCGGTGTCTTAATGAGCAGAAAAGAAGAATCCAGTCCCAGCCAAGACTTCGACTCCCCTCTCCTAAATATTTCCTGGAAATGATCATATGATGGACACGAGGATGGTCACGTGAACAAACGTTTTTTGTTTGGATAACCTTAACATAGACCGTATCATTTGAAGTACTTTTTTCTTTTGGTGTCCACAATGAAAGGGGTTTCTCTTTAACATTGTTTAATGGACACTGCCTATTGGGCCTGATACCTGAAAGGAAAAAAATAGGAAACTCAGCAGGAAATCTGCCTTGCTTTGGATTAACCTTAACTAAGCTATTCACAGCGATTAGATGGTTGATTCCGAGACCACCCCCAGCGGTGGACTGGCAGAGGGACATGATTGAATGATCGGGATGTAAGATGTCCATATGAGAAGAGTGATATGTGATGAGAAACTAGCTGATGACCTTCTCGCGGTGGAGAGCTAGGGTCCATGATCTGACTGTGACCAGTGCCCGCGCCGACCCAGGTGAGGTGGGTTAAGGTGAACCCGGGGGAGCTCCTGGATGTACATGTCCTGGACAATGAAAAGGAGAGAGAGGGGGGATATGGAAGTGGATAATGAGAATGTGACATACACGCTGACTAAGGAAAGGTATGGCGGGTCTCCTTTGCAATACCATGAGCCATCCTGAGTTCCACTTTGAATAATTGATGGAGCCCTGGGGGATGGGAAAGTTAGTTTGTTCATTTTCTCCTAACTTAATTCAATTTGATGCAAATGTGATTCATATTGTATACTCTTGAGACGGGTCCCCATATGAGACACATTGATGCTATCTTTATTGTGGGGGTGTAAACCCAATGGACAATAACCTGACTTGTATTACTATCTGTGCCCTGAATTGAATTGTATATTGCTAATATGCTGATAAAAATAATTAAAAAATAAATTGTTTAATGGAATAGTGTGCAAGCCAAGTTAAACACAAGCCTATTTCAGGCCAAATGTGTTTCTCTAGCGTTGTCCTTGTCCCTTGAGACTGGCCAGCAATAAAAGAGTCAAGCCCAGAATCCTTCCAGTGCCACTCACCCTTACACCTTCAAGGTTCCAACGCACTTTGATGCTTGACCAAAAGCTTGCAACAAGTGGACTATGCATAAGCTTAAATAAAATCCGAAAGGCTGCTTTTGTGCCTGAACTTGTTTAAAGCAGAACAGGTAACCGAAACTTTGTCTACTGCACACATGTCCCATTGAAAAGGGTTAACCTAAGATCCACCTCTGTGGGACCTATGTGACCGCTTTGTTTTGATCAGGTATTTAATCGCTCTGATTGAGGTGCTTAGCCTCTCCTGATATAATTTATTTGTTATGAAAGTCTAAGCAATTTATATTATAATAATATGAGGGACTACCTCCTTACATTTTATTGTGTTAAGGATTTTTTTTAATGTGTTTTCATATTCTCACGTTTCATTAATAACGAGCAGAATGTATATTTACACTCGATTACTCATGTAAACACTAATATAGTACTGTTTTTAAAGCAAAGTATTTATGTTGTGTAGAAGTATGTTTTTTTTATCCTTGTTAACTAGGTTTTCAATTTGTCCAAGATAGATATCAACCCCCTCCATGTATTTTTGCAGGGGGGCCCCCTCAAGTTTTGTTACGCCACTGGCCCTGGCAAAGAGCTCGGCCACACCCCCAACCACCGGCGAAGGGGGCTGGCCGCGCACTTTGTCAGGGCCGGTTTTGGTTCCCAGTCCGGTCCTGGTGGGTGCATTCAGAGAATGCTTTTCAGACAGTGCTGTGGGCACACTTGGTGTCCCAGTGCATATCCCAGTTCAAACCGGTTGCAGGGGCACTCAGCCCCTGCTCTGGTGTGAAACTGGACAAAGGAAAAGGGGTTTAGCCACCCTCTCCCTAGATCCTCCAATAGGTGGGTCCCCAGAGTATGTCCAACCCCCTAACTTAGTATAAGTATGGGAACCCAGTCCTTAGGACTTCAGATTACACCTGGACAAAACTCTGCAACATATATCCGGGAACTTCAACATACTACATCGACTAGAAGACTGAAGAATCTCCCTTGGGGTCAAGGAGTGACTCCCCTGTTCAAACAGGCACCAAATAAGCATCTTGCTGGTCTGCGTTTCCAAGGCTCCCGCCAGAACCTGAAGGATTTGTGACTCAGGACATGGACTTCCAGACTTCTCAAAGGCCGACACAAGATCCCAGCAAAGCTGAGACCGGCAGCCCTCACGATTGATGTGGGACCAGAACTCCTGGACACCGTGCACATTTACAAGTGCATCAACTTTCCAAGCTTTCCCGAAGTTGTGCATTGGGCTACTTATAGTCCAAGCCCCGAGCACCATCTGTACTGAAGATTGTGGGCCTATACTCTCGAGAGTGTTCCGTGAGCTTGCTTCTAGCATTTTTTGCTTGAGGCCCCTTCACGATCCCTGGTCCAATGACTGGTGGGTCCCCATGAAGGTAACTCTTCTGTTTCTTGGGCTTTCCTGATTGCTCCAGAGGTGTCCTGACTCCCCTCCAAAGGGTGAGTCCCTCAGACCTTGCTGGTCTGCACCAAAGCCAATCTTTGCTTTTTATGTGGGTTGCTGTTGCCAAGGCTTCTTGGGTCCAATCTGGAAACCGACACCAAAGCACTCGACATCCTTTGTGGGACAGCTCGACCCCAGCTCCTGGTTGTCCTTGACACCTCCTGGTCCTCGTGGCTGTAGAGTCACGCTTCAGCTTCTTCACCTGAAATCACCTGACATTGGTTGGCATCTTCTCATCATCTTCCTGGTCACTGGCAGGTGACCCAGACTCTGTGCCCTCTGCTTTCAGGTTCTTCAGATCTCCGATCCACCCTCGGATCCACCCGGACACTTTCCACTTGGTCGCCTGCAGCACTTTTCAGCAGCTCACCATTAAAATCGCCGACTAAACCCGACACAAAAAGACAAATATGCACCCGGCTTCCCTGGTTGAGGTAACTCAAATACTCCGATGCTCCAGGTGTTGACTCTTGAACCTTCTAGTTCTAAAGGGGTTTACTCCAAGTCCTCTTCTAAGTGTCCTTAATCTGTAATTTTCCAACTGCGACTTTCCCCATAGAAGTTAATGGTGATTCGCGGCTGTGTTTAGACACTGCACGCGTCCCCCGTGGGTCCCCTGTGTCACTACCGTGGGTGGTTCCTGGTGGCCCCAGCAGTTCTAAAGGTTCTAGGCCCTGTATCTATGTCAGTCGTGGTTCTTATACCACTTTCTTAGTATATGGTTTGGTACGCCCCTAGGGCTCAACATATATTGCACTAATTTACTGTGTGTTAAATAAGTTTATTAAATGCACTTTTGCCTCTAGCCTCATAAAGAGACTAGAGGGATGTGTTTAGAATAAATATATATATTTGATATATGTACCTGGTGTGGTTCTCCTTTCTTGGTCATTCATGAGATTATAGACAGGTAAAACAAGCTGCTTTACATTCCTCCAATACTTAGCCTGAAGGCTGCTCTTCACAGCTACCACTAGGATGGCTTTTTATATAGGTTGTCTTTAAACCTACCATCAATAAGGGTCGTTTGGACTGGTGCAAGGTGCCCACTAGAATAGTGGACAGCATATGCCAGGCCAACTTCTCACAAGGTTTATCAAAACAAATGTTGCAAATAGAATCCATTTGAAAAATAGGTGATCAATACAGCCTTTTTTGAAAAGTTAGAATACGTTTCCTGCCTGTGCAGAATTAAAAAAAAAATCTTTATGTCCTCATTTATGCGATTTTTATGGTTCTGTTAGACAAGGTCCCTTTTCATGATTCCGATCGACTTGGCTGGAGACCCCCCTTTGATGTTGTGCCGCGGATTGGGACGTCTTAAAACCTTTACATTAATTTGAATGTCTGTCATGGAGCCCCTACGCCGATCATTCGGATCTGCAACATCGTGTTGTGTGAATTCATTGGACATTCCTCCCTACCCTACCTCATATTTTTATCCCATAGGTCCCAAAACCTGGTTTTAATTCTGTTCCCTCTTTGCTTATCTAGCATCCTAACTTTCCTTACTGAGCCAATCCAGTCTATCACCCTAGGGGGTGGTAAGAATCCTATTCATGCATATCTCGCGCCTTGCTAGTATAATTAAAGGAAATAATAAACTTTTTGTCTTTTACTTAATACCGTAATAGAAATATTGCTATCCAGAATATCAAAAATAATGGCTAGTGGGCTTACCTTGATGTTTATTTCTAAGACTTTATCAATAGCCTTACTCACTTCTTCCCAGAAGATTCCTAGTTGGGGACACTGAAAAAAAATGTGGATATCATTCGCCTTTAGATCCCACATTTTGGGCACTTCCTTACCACCTGGTTGTTTAGTTTGGAGAGTCTTTCCGGTGTCCTGTATGACCTATGTAAAGTAAAGAGATGATTTCTCCTGAGAGGTGCAGAAACTATAATTTGCCATAAAAGTGATGATGCAAGTCTTGGGTTGACAAGGTCTTCCTCCATGTTTCATCTGGGACTGTAAATTCGCCATCTGTTGTTTGTATCAAATGTCAATACCATTTTGATATTTCTTTTTTCTGTACGTCACTTAAAAGTTTGTTCTCCAGTTCCGCTGTAGTTTCTAAACTTTTTTCCTGGTTTGTTGATCAATTCAGTAACATAGTATTTAAACCTGGAGATCTTACCCTGTGTTGCTTCAAATAGTGATTTCCAACTTATTAGCGACCCAGAGTCAACCAATTGTCTCCATCTTGTTATTCCTGCTTCCATAAGTGTGATTGCTAATGAGTCTTTTACACTCTGGCGTTCCTGGAGGCCTCCAAATAGATCCAAACGGGCTGTCATATGGGATCTTCCATATTTTTCTAATTTCATACCATAACTTGTATGCATTGTTAAGTTCTTTTAGTTTAATCTTCTTAAAGAATTTTGGATGTCCAAACTTGTATAAACAATGATCTTCCTTTGTTACGGCTTTCCAGTAAGAAGAGTAGTCGACATGAAGTTTAAAAACAAATCTTATATGTTTAATATGAAAGGCTCTGTAGTAAGAAAGCAGGTCTGGGCTTGCAATACCCCCTCGGTATTTCGTCTGGCACAATTTTCTCCAAGCTATCCTTACTCCTTTTGAGGTCCATATGAAGCCATTAATTTCATTTTGTATCTTTTTTAGCCAGGTGGTCTTAAACTCTAGCGGTATAGCGTTAAATAAAAAAGTAAACTTTGGTAAAATAGACATTTTTATTACATTTGTGCACCCCAGAAAGGACAAGGATAGGAACCTCCACGCTTTTAATAATTTCCTCATTTCCTTAATCCTTAGATTTAGATTTACTTGAGCAATTTCATCAATATTTTTCGAGACCTCTATTCCCAAATACTTAATACTATTTTTTGATTCCGCTATTGGAGTTTCTACTATCCAGTGCATTATTTCTGTTTTCTGAATGTTTACTTGATAGCCCAAAATTTCTCCAAAGTCAGCTAACAACTTCATATTAAAGGGGAGGGTCTTATTAAGGTCACTTGTGTAAGCCATTAAATTGTCAGCATACAATGCCACTTTATTTGACCAACTATTACATTGAAATGGGGTAATTCCTTCAGATATCCTTATCATATTGGCCAGCGGTTCTATGTACAGATTGAAAAGGTGAGGAGACAAGGGGCAGCCCTGTCTCGTCCCTCTTCCAATTGGATTGCTTTTGATAGGCTGCCATTTATAAGTACTTTTGCAGCTGGTGCTGTATATATGTTTCTTATTACTCTTAAAAAATTCCCTCCTAAACCGTAGTGTTTAATCGCTTCCGGCAAGTATGCCCAATTTACACGATCAAATGCTTTAGCAGCATCGAAGGTTAAAACTGCTAGTGGTATCTTCCCTTAAGTGGCTATATCAATAGCACGGATTAGTTGATGGGTAAGATCATGTAATTGTCTCCCTCTTATGAATACTTTTTGATCAGTATGTATGAGTTTACCAGTAATAATTCCAATCCGTACAGCAAGTTTTTGCGTGAATGTTTTATAATCACAGTTTAGGAGTGATATGGGCCTGTATGACTCACATCTGAGGGGATCTTTTCCTGATTTTAAGATTAGGCTACTAGTGGCATCATTCCAAGATTTAGGGAGCTCAAGACCTTTCAGGTAAATATTATTAAAAAGGCCTGTTAATCTTGGGATTAATGTTTCTCTTAAAAGTACATATAATTCCATTGGAATGGCATCTGGGCCTTCAGCTTTTCCTTTTTTTGAATTTTTTAAAAACATCTAATACTTCTTCACATGTAATTTCCGCATTCAATGCTTCACTAAGCTCCTCTCCCACGTTTGCTAACTTTGATTCCCTCAAATATAATTCTACCATGTTAACTGAGGGTGTATGATCGTCATTATACAGTGCTTGAAAAAAATCTTCAAAAGCTTTTTCAATTTCCATCCTGCTCTCTACCTTCGCATCTACCAAGTTGCTATGTATTGCTGTTATTCTATTCCTGCTATTGTCGGTTTTAGTTTTCCACGCTAAGAGTTTCCCGTTATTTTTGCCATATTCGTAATTTGGCAATCGACTAGCCTCCCATCTTTTCATTATCCTTATTTCCAAATAGCAAGACAATTTCATTTTCTTCCTAAGAATTTCATCTTTTACTCTTTCTTGTTCTATTTCAGGGGTTGCTGCTTCATAACTCCTGTGTTGAACTAGTATGTCTGATTCTAATTGGGTTATAATGTGTCTAGTTTCCTTATTTCTTTCTGCAGCGAGTCCAATCAGGACTCCTCTAACTACGGCTTTATATGTGTCCCACACTCCTTGCAATGAAATTTCACCGTTATGGTTAATTTGAAAATATTCCTCTGTTATGTGCTTCAACTTCTCTATGATTTGCTCCTGTAGTAAGTGCAGAATTATTCGTTTAAATATCTTCTTATAGCCTTAATGCTTAAATCTCACTCTGCTTTAATTCTCCACTACAGATCTCATTTGCAAATAAAAATTTCAAGATGAAATTCATTCGTGGTTTTCCCAATGCGGTGTATCCCTGTTAACTTTCTTTTCTAATTGCATAGAGTTTTTTGTTGACATTTCACAGCAGAATATAAGCAGTTATTAACTCAAGGAGGGCTGGAGAATTACATATTGTACCAAATATTACAGCATTTGTAAACATAAATATAAACATTGATCTATGTGGACTCTCCTAATAGTACTAATGCTTCTACTGACTGGCTACAGGGAAAGTAAAGAAAGCAGATTTATTAAAGATCAAGGGTAAATGAAACCTGCGTGGAATATTTACAATGCGGCTCACACATGTTTAAGGAAGACTTGAGCTGAATCTCTCTTAGAGAGTAAAACACATGAATCCAGCAGATAACAGGCCAATCGTTGATTTATTAGATACAGGAAGTCTTCAGACTCTTTAACCTCAATGTTTGCCGCAACTTTCAGCAAACTGAATCTCTCACGATGTGATTTTTGATAGGATTGTATTGGGTATACTAATCCCCTCTTAATTCTCTTGCCTAATAAATTGACAATCCACGTCAGGCAGGTTAATGTTCGCGTCATTGCAATGGATAGTTTGTAAGATTCAGTCCTTTGATTTGTCTTGGCACAGCTTTATTTGTGCATGTCTTGCACCAACAGTAGAAATTATTCAAACTCCCACCCACCCTACATTAACATGCGAAGAATTTAAAACTGGCCACCCCCTAATGCATGATATTCTCGTCGCCCAAACGGTATCATTTAATGTTTAAACAACTATTATGTAGTTACCTAGATACAAATATGTCTTTACTTTTGGGGCTCTGTAGACTTAACCTATATACTGTTTTGTCCCATGGGCTGTGTTGTGTAAGCAGATTATTTAAAACTCACTGGTGCAGGGTCACCCTTCATCCATGGGTTCTAAACAAGTAAGGAGGAATCGACACTGGAGTAAAGTACCACCAAAGATTATTTATTAGCATTCATGAATGGGGCCTCATCCGGTAAGCACCATAGAGATACTCAAGGAGGAAGCACACTGAATGATGGTTACAGGGGTTTTTATAGCAAAAGGTCACAGACAAGTGACACCCAGAGGTAAATAAAGCTTTGGGAAAAACACACAAATGAGGTAACAGTAAAAATCGACACCCTTGGTGCCTTGTGCAATCGTCACATCGTAAGGCTGCACAACAAGATATGCTATCTGGGTAAACTTTACATGAGGCTTTACCATTGTCTGAAAAACCCTGAGCAGATGCAAGCTGTTTTTTTTGCGCTCACTCTGCTTGTATACATAGCCTACAATATCCTAATCTAGATTCTTTACCAATGTATATGCAGGCGCGTTGTCAAGGATAGAGCTGAAAGTAGGGCAGGGGTGAAAATGGATGATGCATAGCTCAATCAAAAAACGAGAGAATTGGATTTTAAATTTCAACACTCCTTCCTTTTTATCCTATGCTGAATCCATTTTAAAGGTACATATAGTAATCTTGTATATCAATATTCATAAGCTTGTTAATTTCAAGTTGCATTATCATTTCTCGATTTAATTCATAAACATTAATTGGGGGAGGTTTAACACTATTACAAGTGGCTATACAAGCTGCACATATTGTAGGGGCACATTGAATGCATCAACAGCAAATAAGAAAGATGATTCCTATGGTTACTATTCCCATTAATAATTTCCAGCCCCAAGTAGAAACAATTTCCCATAACCACTCAAAACAAGTCCATGTTCCTTGGTCTTGGTGTATTTTCGCAGCTATTTCATACAATTTTGAAATGGCGTCATAAACAGATGGGGTGTGGTCAGGGATAAACACACAGTAGCTACTCCCGATAATGCGACATGCTCCACCACGATCGGCTAGGACTACATCTAACATTATCCTGTTTTGTAAAGTTACAATTCTCGTAATTTGGAGCTCTTCTGTAATATTTCCCAGAGCCATTGCTGTTTGAATAGTTACTGCTTCTACTACTTGAGTTAGGCGTTGGATTTTCCTAAAATTTAGGGCTGCACCAACAAAGAAGAAGAGTCCAAAATTAAAGACAACATATTGATGTAATGCAGTATCAGTTTGATCTACTTCATCATTAGTTATAGTTCTTTTGAATCGATCAAGGTAACATCATTAAACAATTTTTGGTCTTTGTGATAAGATGCAGGTGCTAAGAACACGGGAGGAAGCAAAAAGGACACATAACATATTCCAGACCATCCAATTGGTGGATGATAGCAACTTTGTTTCCACAAATGAAATAGGTGTTATGAGAAGATAGAAAACTGCTATTGTCCATTCCATTAATATTCAATACTGTAGTACAGTCACTTTTTCCCACAGGGATATTGCCAACACTGCTTACATAGAGATTTGCTCAGCTTCTAGTAACAGCGATGACAGGAGGTCCACTACCTTTGGCTGTTCGAGTGTTAGAAAAAACTTATATTTTGGAGGAATTTACTCTGCGATACTCCTCCATTTCCCATGCAGTTCCTGTGGCCTGTGGGAGGCCTTCATCATCGGAGTTTCAGACCTGATTTAGCTGTGTATTAAGACTTCCTACATCAGGTGGAGCAATATTATCAACAACAGAGGCCCACAACAGTGTGAACCAGGCTCCACAAGAGCCATTATGTGAAAACGGCAGGGGAATGAGAGGTGTTCCTCCCTTCTTCTGATGGATTGGCAACATTCCACATATCCAGCAGTTAGTAGTATTTGTAGCATTATGAGTATGATATAACATTTGTATGAACGTGTTATTGAGGTATGACATTTGATGCTTCTTTTCATGGTAGGGAATGGTGAAGTAATAATGTTCCGTGGGGATAGGGGTAGTAGTGGGCAATAAGTTTCGAGCCGGAATTACTTTCTCCATTGTCCAAAAAGCTGCTGCCAATATTATCAATAATATGATCAAAGTCACCATACACAGAGTCTTGTCATTGCTTTGCAACTTAGATCCCAATTTCTGCATTTCTCCTTCTCTGTATCATTACAACCACAGGTCGGAGAGAGACCCAGGCACCACTGAACACGTATCACAACCCAAACTGAACCTAATTCAGCCGATTCTATGATCCTACTGTGTCACAGCCGAACCGTCCCACTAATTGAAACTGGTCTTCCGGTATCGCTATCTGCTCCTTCCCTTCCTTGGTCGTAAATCGTACCTGAATGCTGAAGGCGTAGTTTGATCAGGAAACCATGTATCTTTATTCAGAGGAACAACACTCTTCTGAGTTTTTAGAATGTATTTCAGATAGTTTCTGCCTTCTGTTTTGAGAACAGTCGCCAGGAATCATTTGCAATGCGCAGCATTGATCCAATTGCGTCTGTTGGTGACACGGATGGCAGTTTGGGTTGTCAGCAGAACTTGCTCTGCGTTCTTCCAACGAGGTTCTAGATTCTTAGAACATGGAAAATTCTTGATGAGAACAAATTCTCCTGGTTCGAGACATTAAGCCGGACCCTCTGAATTGTCTGGTATAGCTTCATGCACCTGCTGGTAAATCAGAGACAATTTTTCAGTAACATTTTTCAGGTAATCACTCAAAATAGGATACTGTATTTCTTTCTTTTCTCACATTTGGACTTTGGGGATCCCCATTGTCCAAAAAGCTGCTGCCAATATTATCAATAATATGATCAAAGTCACCATACACAGAGTCTTGTCATTGCTTTGCAACTTAGATCCCAATTTCTGCATTTCTCCTTCTCTGTATCATTACAACCACAGGTCGGAGAGAGACCCAGGCACCACTGAACACGTATCACAACCCAAACTGAACCTAATTCAGCCGATTCTATGATCCTACCGTGTCACAGCCGAACCGTCCCACTAATTGAAACTGGTCTTCCGGTATCGCTATCTGCTCCTTCCCTTCCTTGGTCGTAAATCGTACCTGAAGGCTGAAGGCGTAGTTTGATCAGGAAACCATGTATCTTTATTCAGAGGAACAACACTCTTCTGAGTTTGTAGAATGTATTTCAGATAGTTTCTGCCTTTTGAGAACAGTCGCCGGGAATCATTTGCAATGCGCAGCATTGATCCAATTGCGTCTGTTGGTGACACGGATGGCAGTTTGGGTTGTCAGCAGAACTTGCTCTGCGTTCTTCCAACGAGGTTCTAGATTCTTAGAACATTGAAAATTCTTGATGAGAACAAATTCTCCTGGTTAGAGACCATAAGCCGGACCCTCTGAATTGTCTGGTATAGCTTCAGGCACCTGCTGGTAAATCAGAGACAATCTTTCAGTAACATTTTTCAGGTAATCACTCAAAATAGGATACTGTATTTCTTTTATCACATTTGGCCTTTGGGGTCCCCATACATTCACAGGTCTGCCAAAAATTATTTCGTAGGGAGAAAATTGGATCCTACTTTGTGGGTTGGAACAAACAGATAACAATTCTAGAGGCAGAGCGTCTGGTCAATTAAGGCCTGTTGTTGCTTGCATTTTTGCCAGTTTCAACTTTAATGTGGCATTGTACCTCTCCACTAGACCTGCTGCCTGGGAATAATTAGCAGCATGAAACTTTTGTCTTGCCCCTAAATCCTTCATTAGGTACTCTACTATTTGGCCAGTAAAATGGGGGCCATTGTCACTCCATAGGACTCTACAAATTCCAAAACGGGAAAAGATGTCTTTTAGCAGAATTTTAGCTGTTGTCAAGGCTGTGTTGTATTTAGTTGGATAAGCCTCCACCCACTTATTAAAGGAACAAACCACTACTAATACATACTTCAAATTATTACAGCGCTGTAACTGAATATAATCCATTTGAAGTGCTTTGAATGGGACCTGGGGTGGAGAAAATCTGCTAGGTGGGGTTGATACTCCCTTCCCAGGATGGTGCTGTAGACATGTCATGCAATGCTTAACCAAATGCTCAGCTGTTTTCCGAATGTGCTGATTATCCCAAACCTGTTCTAGTTGGGGGATGGTGTTTTTGGCACTAACGTGAGCAGGTCCATGAGCCATTTTTACAAAGGGCAGTAAATAGGCATAGGGCAACTTCCATTTCAGCATATCTTTTGACGTCCAACATCCCTCAACATCTAACTCTCCTTCCTTTTTCCATTCTGCCTTTTCTCGTTCAGTAGCTAACTGCTGTATTTCTTTGATCTCCATGTACATATTATCCTATCTTTCAGCTTGGGATCGTAGTATATACATCCTACTTGTGTGTATACTTGCAGTATTTCTTGCAACTTCATCCACAAAGGCATTTCTTTGTTCTACTATGTCTGTAATTTTCTTGTGGGCACTACATTTGATAATGGCTACACTTTTTGGCAATGTCAAGGCAATAAGAAGACTATTTACCAATTAATTGTGCTGTATTTTAGAACCATGGGAGGTTAGGAATCCCCGTTCCTTCCAAAGCTTGCCAAAATCGTGTGCCAGACCACATGCATACTGACTATCCGAGTAACTGTTTACTGATAACCCTTCACTAAGTTGACAGGCCCTCAAAAGTGCAATGAGTTCAGCAGCTTAGGCAGCTTTTTTTGTAGAATACGGGCTGTTTCTACCACTGTTTGTAATGTGTTTTTGGCATAGGATGCAGAGGTGGTGCCATCGGGTAATCTCAAGCAAGAAACATCCACCCATAATTCTCCCTCAGGATCTAACAAAGGTGTATCTTTAAATTCTACTCTTCCCTTGGTTTGTTCTTCTGTCAAGAAAATACAATCATGCAAATCATGAGATTGTTCATCTGGTAAAGGTAACAATGCAGCTGGGTTTAAATAGGAATATTTAGGATAGTTTGAATCCTGTCTTTAGTGAGAGTGCGACCTTCCTTAGACAAGAGGTGACCCAAATAGGTGACCTCAGACTGACAATATTGCAACTTATATTTAGTGACCTTATGTCCCTTAACATCAAGATGATGTAATAGGGAGAGAGTGACCTTTTTACAATGCTCAACTGTGTCTGCTGCTTGCAAAATGTAATTGACATATTGCACAAGTGTAACTCCGGGTGGCAAAAGAAGGTCATCCAATTGCCATTTAAGTGCCTGACTATAAATGCTAGGACTTTCCATATAGCCTTGTGGAGCCCCCCAAAATCTAAATGAGGGGCCCCTTAATGAGAATACAAACAAATATCTACTATCATTAAGTATAGGAATAGAGAAAAAAGCATTCTTGAGATCGATAACCAAAATAACAGTGGCTGTAGGTGGGATTAATGTCAACAGGGTCGTAATATCATAGAGGACAGGATATTGAGGAACCACTATTTTGTTTATTTCTCTGAAGTCAATCACAAATCGGTAAACCTTGTCTCATGTTCCATTGCCCCTTTTAAGGATAGAAAGAATAGGGTGTTACATACATTAGAGGAAACCTCCTCAATGACTCCTGTGCATATCATGTTGTCAATGATAGATATTAGCACATCATCACCTTCTTTCGATATTTTATATTGCGGGACCCGTGGTAAGGAAGCACCCTCCCTAACCTGTATTTCTATTGGGGCAATGTACATTCTTCCTATATCTGTGTCAGTAGTTGCCCAAACACATGGGGAAACAGAATCAAGATCCAGACATAAAGAAACATTATATTGTTGAGGCAATGTCTTTTTCCAAATAATGACACGTACTCCAGATGGGGAACAATGTATAGTAGCATGAAAATATTTCAAAAGATCAAGTCTCAACAAATTATCAGAGGGTGTGGGGGAAGTAAAAAGGGGGCTAAAGTGATGAAATTCTCAACCTGCAAAAGTAGTCTTTGGGACACAGGGCTAGGAGTTGGTGTACCATCAAACCCAATCGATGTGATTACTTGGCCAGACAAGGGTGTCCCAGGGACCAGTTTTTGAGATATTGCACTGCGTGTCGCCCCTGTATCCACAAAAAATGTCTGATCCTGCACAAGTATGGTGGATGTTATATAGTGTCCTGACTGGTCTACAGGTATCTCAACTGATCCTCCTTGTCCTACGCTGTCCTATGCAAAGTGCGCTCCCACAGTTTCATCTGATTCCCAATCCTCCATAGAATATTGATTATTTTGTTGATCAAAATAATTTTCTGACCTATTTTTCCCTGGAGCTTGAGCTTGTTGTAGCTGCTGTCGGGGATCTGAAATCCCCCGGACATCGTTCACTTGTTCCCTTCCTCTCCCACCAGCAGCTAAAACAGGACTCAGAACGCCAATGGGCCTTTTCTTTACAAAAAGCGCATTGATCCAGCCCTAATGGAGTCTCTGTACATAGTGGCCCTACTGGAGGTGATTGTTTTAAAATTCTGACCATAGTTTTGACCACGACCTCGACCTTGGGGTCCATAGGCCTGGACCATCATTACCTTAGTTTTCAATTCTTTTAGTTTTCTTTCTTTCCGTTCTTTCTCAGCTCTTGCTCAGTTGTCACTGGATTCTGATAATACTGAGCCATATCTAATATAGCTTTCGGGGTTACCGAAGCCTAGGTACTCTCAGAATGTGTGCCCAATCTATTATCCTTGCCGTAGGTAAGTATGTTACCAGGGAGATCCAGTACGAGCTGACTAGGTTTCTGACCAGGCTTCCTATCATTGTCGGCTGCTATTATAGCAGTCCAATCTCCTCCTAAGTCAATAGCATGATCCTGTTTCCGAGTAAGTCGCCACATATCCGGTGCTACAGAATTTGGTGACTCGCTATGAGCCTTTGCGTGATCTACGCTCCTCCCGTACAGGGTTACTGAAGGTTCCAAGAATAAAGAAGGCCCGAATGGGGGGAGGTCTTTTAGATATCTGGCCGCCAAGCATTGGAATGCCCTACCTTTGGAGTTACGCTTGGAGCCTTCAGAGTTCACTTTCAGGAAAAAACTCAAAACTCACTTATACGGGAGGTAGGCGACTTGAGGCTGGCTTGGACTGTTTACTTTCACTTATCATAGCGCGGGGTCACGCCGGTGCGCTTAACCAGGCGCTCTATAAATCTCCCTAATAATAATACCAAAAAACATATCAATATCAGTTAAGGGCATGACGCAGGAATAAATAGCTGCCTGTACGTCATCATAAAATCCTCTAGGGTTTTCCGTATGTCTGGCATGGAGGCTTTTAAAGTGAGTACATCTGTCCTTTTCCAGGGCGTATATATCCAATTGTACATAAAGTGGGCTCTAGCATTTGGACCATTAGGGTCATCATTATCGGCATTCCCTTTCGCAGGAATAAACTGCGGCACAGCTTCCCTCATTGGTCTTATCCGCGGAGAGTAAAAAATGTCATTACAATATCCAATTATTGTTGTAATGGCGGTGTTAACTCTACTTACAGGGAAAGCCCCTATCTGACAATGTCGATTAATGGCTCTAACATCATCGGGACCATTCTGTCCTGTAGTCATTTCCCATTGGACTACTGATTGGAAAGCTTATTCATGAGACAAAGAAGCTCACCCTCAGAAAAATCCTGTATCTGATCTATCATTTCTTCTAATTCCATTTCTTGATTACTCAACCAGTTTAATACTATCAGCCTTATTGCGTCCTGACGTGACAGAGGTGCAGCAGAACGAAGAATTTGGGGGGTCGGGACAGGTACAGGAGGTAGGGAATCATCATCCATTTCGGGCGCAGGGGCCTGGGATGGAGCATGTAAAGGATGTACAGGTACCGGTTGGAAAATAGGGAAAATAAGGAGTTGGACAACTGCGTGTAAAGGAGGTGGAGCCGGAGGTACAGGGGAAAAGATTTGTTGCTCCAGGGAGAAGAGGTGTTAAAGGTACATATGGGGGTGGGGGTCGTTCGATCAATAATCCATCAATATCTGAATCCACATCTTCTTGGTGAATCTGAGCTGCTACTGTCAGTCTGATGATATATTCTTTAGATACTAGCAATCTATGTTCTCGATATAAATATTCCTTTTTCTCCTGAATTTCTTTATCCTTCAATTCCCTATACTTCTGATACTCTATCTTCCTTTCCTGTTTCCTTTGTACCTTCTCTGCCTTGAGTTGCCGCTCCTTCCCTTCTTTCCTCCATATACGCAAACGGTCAAACATAGCTGGCCTTACTTTCTTTATGAACAATCATTTTTCTAAATACTCGAGTTTATGAGGGTCCATTGTTCCCTATAATGGCCATTGCAACTTGGGATCCCCTTTTGTATATCTGTTCCACAATGCATTATACATCATGGGACAAATACCATATTTGATGTACATCTAAAATTTGGCGTACCTTCTGGTGGCGCCGGCTGACTTGCTTCCAAACTGCTCTGCTTATTGCAGCAGCAGCAGCAACAAAACTTCCAATGTGTACTCATTACAGGCATGTTTAAATAACATATAAAAAACTTATAAACAGAGAGAAAAAAAATCTCACTTTACCTGGAAGAAAAAATGTTAATCAATACAAACAACAAGTTCCAAATAAGGTTCTAAACAAATTCCAAACAAATTCCAAATAGATTCCAAACAAGTTCCAGACAAATTCCAAATAACCAAAAGAACCGGTTCAATACAAATCTACCTTATTCGTAGTCTTCAACTTCCACCTGTCGATCCTCCCTGATCCAAAAGAAATGACCAGTTGAGGTTAGCAGACGCCGGGAAGATCAAAGTCGGAGAGCTGAAAAATCACCTTGGACACAAGAACTAGTCCCTTTTGCTCCGCTTTTACCATTACAGCTAGGCTCGCTTTAGGACGACTTTAGTGTTTTAAGTATCCCGTTTTTTGTCTTTTAATTTATTTTATTTTTAGCACTGTATCCCCTGTTTTTAATTCCCCGTTAGCATTCTTGCACTCTAATAGTGTCCTCACCGCTACTTTGGCGGGCCGGTCCCTCGCGCTTCGGATTTGGGTGAACGCCATCTTGGGTGGGTTTAGGGAAACGCTGAATTCTCCCGCGCTCTAGCAGTCAGGAGGACTGGCTAGAGGCTGCTGTCGGGAGCCCTACATAAGCAGGGCAGGAGGTAGGCTCTCCTTGCTCCGCTTTTACCATTACAGCTAGGCTCGCTTTAGGACGACTTTAGTGTTTTAAGTATCCCGTTTTTTGTCTTTTAATTTATTTTATTTTTAGCACTGTATCCCCTGTTTTTAATTCCCCGTTAGCATTCTTACACTCTAATAGTGTCCTCACCGCTACTTTGGCGGGCCGGTCCCTCGCGCTTCGGATTTGGGTGAGCGCCATTTTGAGTGGGTTTAGGGAAACGCTGAATTCTCCCGCGCTCTAGCAGTCAGGAGGACTGGCTAGAGGCTGCTGTCGGGAGCCCTACATAAGCAGGGCAGGAGGTAGGCTCTCCTTGCTCCGCTTTTACCATTACAGCTAGGCTCGCTTTAGGACGACTTTAGTGTTTTAAGTATCCCGTTTTTTGTCTTTTAATTTATTTTACTTTTAGCACTGTATCCCCTGTTTTTAATTCCCCGTTAGCATTCTTGCACTCTAATAGTGTCCTCACCGCTACTTTGGCGGGCCGGTCCCTCGCGCTTCGGATTTGGGTGAGCGCCATCTTGGGTGGGTTTAGGGAAACGCTGAATTCTCCCGCGCTCTAGCAGTCAGGAGGACTGGCTGAGGCTGCTGTCGGGAGCCCTACATAAGCAGGGCAGGAGGTAGGCTCTCCTTGCTCCGCTTTTACCATTACAGCTAGGCTCGCTTTAGGATGACTTTAGTGTTTTAAGTATCTCAATTTTTGTCTTTTAATTTATTTTACTTTTAGCACTGTATCCCCTGTTTTTAATTCCCCGTTAGCATTCTTGCACTCTAATAGTGTCCTCACCGCTACTTTGGCGGGCCGGTCCCTCGCGCTTCGGATTTGGGTGAGCGCCATCTTGGGTGGGTTTAGGGAAACGCTGAATTCTCCCGCGCTCTAGCAGTCAGGAGGACTGGCCAGAGCCCTACTTAGCCCGGCAATCATGGCACGCAGCGTGTGCGCGCTGCGAGTGCGCCGCAGTGACGCCGGAGTCACGCCAGAGTCCAGCCCGTCTGCGCCCGTCCGCGCTAAGGACGGGCTGGACGGCTGGACCCATGGCCTACATACCTGTGATCCCCTGCATTTTATATATTCTACTCAGTTCCTGCTTGCGCTTAAACCACCTAGGCTCCCATGTTTTTATTCTCACTCGCCTGATGCTATTCTTGACAAGTTATCGTGTGAATGTCGGACTAAGGGTATGGATATCCCCTCTCCCCCTCTACCTAGTCATCTGTCCAAGCATCCCTCTTCTCCCAGTCTTAACACTTCGAAGGAAGAATGTCTTCTCCTAAACGCCCGTTCACTCATTAAAAACAATATCATGTTCAGAGATCTTGTTTTAGATAGGAAGCCCTGCCTGGTTTTCATTACGGAAACGTGGGCAAAGGATTCGTCTGGGCCTGATCTCATTGAAGCTGTTCCTGAGGGATATTGCTTAGCTCGTCAAGATAGACTGAGCCGGGTGGGAGGAGGGCTAGCAATTCTGTACATGGATCATTTCCATTGTCATACTGTCCCCATCTCCGACCCCACAGACAGCTTTCAAGCTTTATTCTTCTCCATAAAAAGTGGCCACAATGTCATCTTTAATGGAATCTTGGTTTACCGCCCGCCTGGTCCTCGTACCAACTTTGAACAACGGCTTCTTCATGTTTTAGAGCCCTACTTTGGTCGGAAAGAATTTACAATCTTGGGTGATTTTAATTTTCATCTGGAGAAGTATGACACTAAGGATACTCTCTCTTTGCTTGAAGCCATGTCAGCATGTGGATTTGCCCAGTTGGTTAGAGGGGCTACTCACAGAGCGGGTCACACCCTCGATGGAATTTTTTCCAATGATGAGAGGTTGATAATTAAGGATTCCATTCCACTATCATGGTCTGACCACCTGGCAGTTCCATTTGAGATATCCTGTTCCACCTCTCACATGTCCAAAAATACTTTAAGGAAAAAGGAATTGGGTAGGAATTTCAAAAATATTACTAGTAGCTCTCTCATCCCATGGGTATCCAACCTGTCCATATCCCAAGGGGAAAGTGTCTCTATGGCAGTTACACAGTTTGAAAGGACTGTGACGGAGGCACTGGACGAACTTGCCCCCATCCAACTACGCCATCGAGCCAGGAAAAGGCCTTCAGCCCCTTGGTTCTCCGAACATCTTAGACTTCTTAGACAAGAAGTAAGGAGGCAGGAGCGACTGTGGCATTCAGGTTGGGACCTAAAGGATAGGGAAGCCCATAAGATTTTACTGAGTAACTATAAAAGAGAAATCATAAAGGACAAACAAGATCATTTTATGACCTTGACAACCTCATTGTCCTCTCCTAGAGAGCTCTTTAGGGTAGTGGACTCCCTCATAACTCTTCAAACCCCTGATCCAGTAGTGGCATCCCAAGAGCTCTGCAACAATATTGCCTCTTTTTTTCAAGCAAAAATTTTAGATATTCACTCGGCAATGGAGCTGCAGAGATCTCTTACTGAGCCCCCGGCCCTGGGAGCTTTGGACCTAGCCCCTGCAGAAACATCTCCTGTTGGAACCCTGGATTCTTTTCCCTCTCTTTCCTTAGAGGATCTGGACAACCTCCTCAATAAAACCAAGTCCGGTTCCCCCTTGGATGTATGTCCCCTTAGGATTCTTAAACAGTGCAGAGATATCTTTCTGCCCCCACTGGCTGATATTATGAATAAAGCAATGAGAGATGGACTTTTTCCCACCCAATGGAAAAATGCAGTGGTAAAACCCCTATTAAAAAAAGCTTCTTCGGACCCGGCGGTCCTGAAAAATTTTCGGACCATTTCTCTCCTCCCGGCCCCTGCAAAAATGCTTGAAGCACATCTCAACAAGCATCTTGCTGCATACATAGAGAACTCGGGCTGTCTTGACTCCTCCCAACATGGATTCAGGAGGGAACATAGTACGGAGTCTGCCCTCACCATCGTGCTGGATAATATCCGCACGCGTGTTGATAGAGGCCAGACCACCCTCCTGATCCTTTTAGATCTGACGGCAGCCTTCGACACCCTCTCTCCCTCAGTATTAACATCTAGGCTGAGGGAGATTGGAGTTCAGGGGACAGCCCTGGATCTACTTACCTCTTTCCTCAACCATCGAGTGCAAAGAGTGAAGTTGGGGGAGTTCCTATCTCCATCCCTGCCTGTGCAATGTGGGGTCCCTCAGGGGTCGGCTTTGAGTCCGACCCTATTCAACATCTATGTGACCCCACTTGCCAGGCTTATTAGATCTTATGGGATGGAGATAGTATCCTATGCGGATGACACCCAGATTCTCGTCTCTCTCTCCCAGTCGGCTGTCCCGACTGCCTCCAATTTTAGATCTTGTATGGAGGCAGTCGGGAAATGGATGATTTACAATTCATTAAAACTGAATGGAGAGAAGACGGAGGTGATGGTGTTTGGAGGGAAAGAGGATGTTTGGTCATCGAGTTGGTGGCCAGACTCATTAGGAGCCTGCCCCACCCCTACCTCCTCTGCTAAAAATCTAGGGGTCATGATTGATCCCGCCCTCAACCTGGACAAACAGGTTAACAGAACCATCTCTACCTGTTGGGGCATCATCCACATCCTCAGAAGGATTAGACATTACCTATCATTGCAGGCAAGGAAACAGCTTGCAGTTGCTTTGATTGGCTCCAGGCTGGATACTGCAATGCGCTGTATGTGGGACTGAATAAAAGTGTACTGCAGCGCCTGCAGGTAGTCCAGAATGCTGCTGCCAGGTTTGTCCTGGATCTTCCCAAACGGGCCTCAGCCACAGCGGCTAGAAAGCTATTACATTGGCTTCCTGTGGAGGATCGGATCTGCTTTAAGACCCTGTGCATGACATATAGGGCACTAGCTAAAAACAGTCTTACGGGTTTAGGATCCATTTTGTTTCGCTACACTCCTGTTAGGAATCTACGTTCTTCGAGCAGACTTCTTCTGTCAGTCCCCCGCTTTAGGAGAACTAAATGGGGGGGTAGGGCTTTTTCCACCTTGGCGCCCAAGTGGTGGAACTCCCTCCCTCTGGAACTAAGATCCCTTCCCACTCTCCAGGCTTTCAGAAGAGCCTTGAAGACCCACCTTTTTGTGCAGGCCTATATGTAATGATGATAAGCTCCTGCTTATGATATTGATTGTTAGGCGCCTTGATACCTTCGGGTTATTGTCTGCGCAATATACATTTTATTCAGTTCAATTCAATTCAGGTGGTGCGCTCCTCAGTGAAGTTCGTCTTACCGACACGATCTCCTTCCCCGGTCCGACTGCAGGCCTTCGATGGGACCCCACATTGGGCACCACTTTGTAGAAGCAGATTATTTAAAACCCACTGGTGCAGGGACACCCTTCGTCCTCGGGTTCTAAACAAGTAAGGAGGAATCGACACTGGAATGAAGTAGCATCAAAGATCATTTATTAGCATTCAAGAATGGGGCCTCATCCTGTAAGCACCATAGAGATACTCAAGGAGGAAGCGCACTGAATGATGGTTACACGGGTTTTTATACCAAAAGATCACAAACAAGTGAGGTAAATAGAGCTTGGGGAAAAACACACAAATGAGGTAACGGTAATAATCAACAGCCTTGGTGCCTTGTGCAATCGTCGTATCCTACGGCTGCACAACAAGATGTGCTATCTGGGTAAACTTTACTTGAGGCTTTAGCATTGTCTAAAAAACCCAGAACAGACGCCAGCTGTTCTTTTGCGCCAACTCCGCATGTATACATAGCCTACAATACCCTAATCAAGATTCTTTACCAATGTTTATGCAGATGCTGTGTCAAGGATAGAGCTGGGGCTGAAAGTAGGGCAGGAGTGAAAATGGAAAATGCCTAGCTCAATCAAAAAACATGAGAATCGGATTTTAAATTTCAACAGTGTTTTTCTTTTATTAACAGATTCAGTTTGTGCTAATATCCACTAAATGTATCTTTGGTGTTCTCATTTGTCATTATCTTTCGTGATTGTTCATAAAATGACAGGGATTGGTTTTTTATTCATTGTTCCATTACATCTGGAGATCGCCCAGTCTGACTCACTCTGTAAGACCTCCGATTTTATTGGGTAAGCACCACAATCAGGGTTCGTTCCTGTTGATGGACCCCTGAAGTGGTCTGAGTGTGTTCATGTAGATGGTGAATCATTTCTTTGTTGTGAGGGTTTTACAACCCTGCTTGATGCATAATGGAAACACAACCTCCTTCGTGATCTCATTCTTGTCTTACATAGTTTAAATTCTGGGTTGGATAGTTGCTGACTGGGGGATCTTGCTCCTGCTACCTTTCCTTTCCTGGGTCTCTCCCCTGCCCGTTCCCATTCATGTTTCAAAGAAGAAAGTTTTATTTGAAGAACGACCTTTAGTCTGGCTGGGTACAGGAGCATGTAGAGTATAATTAGCAATTGCAGCATCTGTTTAATGCCCTCAACAGATTTCATCTGTTGCTGGACTGCCCTAGCATAGTCAGTTAAACAGGAGGTGGTGATATTCATAATGTTTTGTGAAGAGACCTGGTTTCACCCTTAGTATTTTAACTCGATCTATATAGTCTAGTACACGCATCATCATGGGTCTTGGTGGGGCACTGGGGGTTGTTCTGCTCTGGGTGCAGTATGCTCCCTTGACTAGAATAAACTGGGAAATTTTAACTGTAGGTATTATTTCTCTAAGCCTGGGTTCAATTATTCTTTCAGAGTTGCGTTCCTCCATCCTTTCAGAGATGCCCATGATTCTTAGATTATTTCTCTGGGCCTTCCCTTCACCATCTTCAATCCTATCTTGCTTTTTTCTTGTGTACATTTCCTGTTGCTTGAGTGTGACTTAAACTTTTTTTACAGTGCCTTCCAGCACTATGACCAGAGTTTTGGCCTATGACACTCTCACAGCCACCTGTCATAAATCTTGACATAGTAATTCCCCATCTTGACCTAGTTCTCCAATTTTCATCTCTAGGTCAGTCTTTGAGGACTGTATGACCTGAAGGATGAGCCATGTGGATGTGATTGTGTCTCATATCTTTTCTAGCTCCAGTATTTTCTGCATATTCTGATGTTCACCCATAGAGGCCTGAACTTAGATGGTAGCCCCACGTGACCATAAAAGTCTTTCACTTTCCTTTAAAATGTTTACTGCTACTTTTTTTGTTATGTCTCCATTCGTAGGGTAACATCTATTTTTGGAACCTTGGGGATAATCTGCCAGATTGAGCAGTGGTAGGGGAAGTTTTCGATTCTGTGCATGAGAGGGACAGTCTCCTCTGGGAAGTCCTTAGATTTTAGGCTCTATGTGCCCGATGTAGGTGGCGAAATACCGGTCGGTAACTGTGAAATTCGGTTAATTTCACTGTTACCTACCGGTATTTAGCCAATTGCAATTTTCGTAATACCGAATGGATTCGGTAATAAGGAATCAGTAAAATAAGGAAAACCAGTTACCGATTCCTTATTACCGAATTGGAGATACTGAAAACCCCAAATACCGATTCGGTAAATAAGAATCGGTAAAAGAGATGTACCAAAAATCGGTAATACCGAATTTCATGAAATTCGGTATTTAAGAGTTGGAAATTACCACGGACTCAAAGCAGGTGGTAATCATGTGCACAGCATTTAAACAGCCCCAAAATGCAACAGTCTCAACACAATGGTGGCCCTCTACATTATTGCAAGGCGGCTACGACTACAGGTTGCAGGAATGAGGATCTGGAGAAGGGAGGAGCGCATATACAGACAGCGCGACACACTATTTCAACTCACTGAGACAGAAATTCATGAAAGGTACAGGCTACACCCCTAAACTATCCTGGACCTGATACCGGACCTGCACCCACTCCTGGAGCATCCTACACCAAGGGCGCACGCTATACCACCACATGTCCAGGTACTCTGTAGCCTCCACCTATTAGCATCAGGAAGTTCCCAGGAGTTAATAGCCGTGGTAGGTGGTGTTTCGCAGAGCTGCCTGTCTCGGTTCTTCAACAATTTCTTGGATGCCATGATGCAAAGGATGCATCACTACATAAGCTTCCCCACCACACAGGCCGAACTGCTGAAAACAAAAACAGACTTCTACCAAAAGGCACAGTTCCCTCACGAGATAGGGTGCATTGATGGAACACACATGCCTATCTGCCCACCTGCAGCCAACGAATACATCTACCGTAACAGAAAATCCACCTTCTCCATCAACGTGCAAGTCATCTGCGATGCGGTTAACATCATCACCAACATCGTTGCAAAATTTCCTGGGAGCACCCATGACTCCTACATATTCCGCAACAGTGGGATATACACAGGTCTGGCTGGGGGAGAAGGATACCTGATGTGACACACCCTGATGTATACTGCTAATGAATGTGTTGGTGTTTGTTATTAATGGCACTTTCTTTCTCACCTAGGTGATAGCGCATATGCCGTGCGAACATTCATCCTCACTCCTTACCTGAACCCATCAACCCCAAGTGAGAGACGATATAATGCTGCGCACAAATCAACACGCAACGTGGTGGAGCGGACGTTTGGACTGTTGAAGAGCAGGTTCCGCTGCCTCCACAAAAGCGGAGGCGCCCATCAGTACCGACCCATCATCTGCTGCTAGATCATCGCTACATGTGCTATGCTGCATAACCTGGCAACTAAGAAAGGGACAGCAGTCGATTTGACCGACTCTGAGGACGATGACGATGATTGTCCACAGCCAGAGCCCAGCGCAGCAGGAGCGGCACCAGCACCAAATGGGAGACAAAGATGGGCTGAGATTACACAGAACTATTTCTATGTAAGTAAGGAGACACAGCTAGTAATTGTGTGTGATTGACATAGTTTAATTGCATGTCACTACGCCACATCATGAAAGGCTTAATTCCAACATAGCAGTCTTAATTCCAAACAGCCTACAAAGCCGTCATGGGTTAATTCACCCATATATCAAAAACAAGTGTGCCTGGCATTACCTCCTGCGCCCATGCACAACATGGCTGCTTCCTCTGTGTGCACTGTCCTCACTGGCAATCTGTCCGGTGCCATCGCTTTGCCGTCCGCTGCGCCTCCTGGACTCTGTAACAGGGAGCGTTTCACTACTGTGGCTATTTGTCTCCTTACTGTCCGCTACATCACCTGCACCAGTATTGGCAGTCTGATTGTTCTGTAGCACTTCAAGTGCAGTGGTCACTGTCACCAGCCCCCTTGCCACATCCTGGCTGCAGTGTGCCATCTCTTCCTGCATGGCCACCGAGTGCCTGCACAGCAGGGAAATGGCAGTGGAGAGGTGGTTCACCGCCTTGGTGTAGTTCTCCATTTTGTGCCTCTCCCTCCGCCTTGCCATTCTGTCATCGTCCATCTTGCTGTACAGTAGCCTCACTGAGTCGGACATGTCCCTCATGCCCTCAGCCATGTCCCTCATTCCCTCAGCCAGTGTTGTGTTCATTGTGCAGATGCCCTTATCTATGCACTGCAAGTGTGCTGTCATGTGCCCCATCTGCCGCTGAACTGATCGGACGCTGGACCTTCAACATGTTCACCTCCAGACTTGTATAGACACTCTGATCCTCGCCCTGCGAAGGTTGATTGTGTGCCCTAGCCCTGCGGCGTCTGGCACCTGTGTGTGGTCGCTCTTTGGGGGACTATGTACCGCATTATTGCCATCATCTGGCCCGTGAATCTTTTTTCCCCCTGCAGTCCTCGTCAGACAACTCCATCTGTTGGAGGCTGGCAACTGCATGCCTACTGGGTCTTGGGGATGATGGTGTTGGTGACGCTGCTGGTGATGCCGGTCGTGATGCCGGTGTTGATGGTGGTGGTGTTGATGGTGGTGGTGTTGACGGTGGTGGTGTTGTTGTGTGGCCCGCAGGCGTAATGACATCCTCCTCCTCCACTCTATCTCTCCGGGGTGCCTTTCCTGCCTTGCCTGGTGCAGCCCTGCGTGATGTCTCACCTGTGGAGACAGATTGTTTATTAGTACACTTGTCTGGCAGCATTTGCAGACAAATGAATTTCATGTCTGCCCAAAAATCTGACTGTCCTCTGCTTGCTTATCTCGGATGTGCGTCACATGCCTTTGGGTTCAGTGGACTGACTGTTATGATAGGTACTACACTGACTACATCGCCCATAATGCATTGCTGGTGTTTAGTAAAGCCTGTATTGGAGTTGGATTCACACTTCCTCATTGGGGAATGGGGTTAGGGAGCTGGGTGTGCATGCATCTTACCTTGTTTGGTTTCAGCTCTGGTAGAGCTGTCTGCATCCCCGATGCCGCTGACACTCTCAGGCTCAATGGTGGACTCCACAAGCAGTTCCAGGGCAGTCGGTGCTGGTGCTCCTTTTTTTCCTCCACCTGTCAGGTTTGCTTGCTTTTTCCTTACAGACATCCTCTTCTTCGCCATACTCCTGAGGTCATACCACCTCTTTTTTAGGTCGTCCACGTCACGGTGGGTCACACCTATGGCATTAATGAGGTCCTGGATTCCAATCCATATTTTTCTTTTTTGTGATTCTGGCACTTGTAGTGATTTTTTTCCAAAAAGCTTGGTTTGGACCTTTGTCACCAAGATCTCCAGCTCCTTTTACTAAATTTCATTTTTCTTTTCCTTTCTGCACCATCGGTTTCCCTGTGCTGGCTGTCCATTTTGGTGTTTGATTTCAGGTAGTAAAGTTGCTCCTGTTTGTCTTTCTCTGCTCCTGCCTCTCCAACAGCTTCTGGTTCAGTGCAGCTGCTTGGGTGTGGCCACTTCCTTGTTGGGAGTAAATAGGATGCACAGGATTGGCTGATTCCTCAATTGCAGGAATTTTGAATTACCGATTCAGTATTTACCGATTCGGTAATTCAGAATCGGTAGTACCGATCTCTATTAAGGATTCGGTATTTTTTTCGGAATATTACCGATTTGACAAAAATTACCGATTTTTTTACCTGCATCGGAAATACCGATTTTTTAATACCGAATCGGTAAAATTCGGTAATAAGAAATCTGTATTTCACATTTGCCTACATCTGCCCCTATGTTCTAATATAGTGACTTTGGATTTCTTCTTTCAGGCATTCACCACAACCATTCCCCACTTTTAGTACTCAGTAATTTCTTTTACTTCCTCTGTACCCAGTATTTATATCAGGGAGTGAAGTGCACTGGTCTGGCCTACCCCACCCCATTACCAGGGTTTGTTTGTTATATTCCTGGGAACGGGGCATGAACAGCCAGATCTTCTCTTTCTTTTCAGTAAACCTGTCTACTACGTCACTGCTTTAGGCACAGGCACACAATTTTGTGGCAGCAGGACTTGCAGCATCCCCTGACTCTTTCTCCCTGCCTTACACAGTTCAGGCCAGAGTCTCCACTATCCTCCTCTCTGTCCTGCAGTACCCTCCGAGTTGTGTCCAGTAGGAGTGATACCACCCATCTCCAATCGGAAGCTCATCCACAATCGTGGCCGTTATCTCCCAAGCCCATGGACTCTTCCTTGCTTGGGGTGCAGTCTTAGAACATCTGTGACCCTCTCCTGAGTGAGGTCCGATAAGTACAATCCACCTCTCGGGACAGCCACAGTTTATTAGCAAGCAGTCTGAGTCATATTTTCCCTTTATTGCTATATGGTCCAACAAGATGATGAAGGAATCATTATTCAGGCTTGGAAACTTCACCAACATGCGGATGCCATCTTGGCCACTCCAGCCCTTGCAATACTGATAATCGTGATCAGCACACCTCAATGTAGTGCACCAGTCAAGGGCACAATATGCAGCCCATTGTAAATGGCATGCACTCCTGTTTTCGGCATGATGATGATTTCTCATTTTTTCTATAACTATTAACGCCTAATAATAAATGGCAGTTGTTGCTATTAACCAATCTAATTTTAGTAAATTTTGTTGCAGTTGGAGGAATCGTTGGCCATGCCAGGATTTGCATATCATATCGTCAGCAAGTCCTTATCTCACTGAGATGTCTTACTCGTATACTGTTAAAGGTGCTCAATGTTCACAGAGCTAGTCAACAAATTTGTGCCCCATGTGGATGAGCAGAGGATGGTAAATGGCACGTATGTGACATTTGCAGAAATATGTGGATTGCACCCACAAACTTGTTTCTTTTGATGCATTCTGGGATAGGTTTTAGAATTCTAGTAAAAAAACAATTGAAACAAAAATACAAACAAAAACAGAGTGGATGAATGATTTGCGTTGGTCATTTTATCAAAGTAATATCTCTGAGTTAGTGCTACCAATTAACTTTACATTGCCGAACCAAATGTCCTCATAGGTTCCTTTACTTGTAATTTCCGTTATTTGAAGCAATTCCCAATACTTTCTGAGAACAAGACAGACAAAATGCAAGCACTTTACCCAATCTAGCTGTCAATGACGACATAGGCATTTTCCTTTAATATATCAATCATATTCATTATGCATCCTATGTGGAAGATATTTATCAACCGATTGGAAATAGCAAATGCTTGACATTTCCATAAACTTATACAACATCTTTTTAAAAATGTTGTATGCAGCTAGGGGTGCCACGTCTCCTGAGAGACCCATCTATAACACATATTTTCTCGCTGCAGAAAAAGTTTATTTGTCACAAATTGTTGTAGTGTGTACCAATGTGTTTCATGTACTATGGAATACGCAGGTTCCAAGAAGAATTGAACATTTCATATCTACTTTTTGCTAAATATATGTCAATAAAATGGTATACAACCTTTACAACGCAACTTTTACAACGACCTACCATTACCACGCATTTTTTACAACGCAGGATCCATTACAACGCATACCATTACAACGCATGTATTTACAACGCAGGTACCTTTACAACGCATACCATTACAACGTAAGTATTGGTAAGTATATAATTTTATTAAAAATATTATAAGTTTGGGTTTTTGGGTAAAGGGGTATTTTTAGGGTTCAGGGTCAGTTTTCAGTTTTTGGGTAAAGGGGTATTTTTAGGGTTTAGGGTCAGTTTTCAGTTTTTGGGTAAAGGGGTATTTTTAGGGTTCAGGGTCAGTTTTCAGTTTTTGGGTAAAGGGGTATTTTTAGGGTTCAGGGTCAGTTTTCAGTTTTTGGGTAAAGGGGTATTTTTAGGGTTCAGGGTCAGTTTTCAGTTTTTGGGTAAAAGGGTATTTTTAGGGTTCAGGGTCAGTTTTCAGTTTTTGGGTAAAGGGGTATTTTTAGGGTTCAGGGTCAGTTTTCAGTTTTTGGGTAAAGGGGTATTTTTAGGGTTCAGGGTCAGTTTTCAGTTTTTGGGTAAAGGGGTATTTTTAGGGTTCAGGGTCAGTTTTCAGTTTTTGGGTAAAGGGGTATTTTTAAGGTTCAGGGTTAGTTTTGGGTTTTTGGGTACAGGGGTATTTTTAGGGTTCAGGGTCAGTTTTGGGTTTTTGGGTAAAGGGGTATTTTTAGGGTTTAGGGTCAGTTTTGGGTTTTTGGGTAAAGGGGTATTTTTAGGGTTCAGGGTCAGTTTTGGGTTTTTGGGTAAAGGGGTATTTTTAGGGTTTAGGGTCAGTTTTGGGTTTTTGGGTAAAGGGGTATTTTTAGGGTTCAGGGTCAGTTTTGGGTTTTTGGGTAAAGGAGTACAGGGTAAAAAGTAAATATAATTAAATTTAAATTACATTAAATTAAATTGATTAAATTAAATTAAATTACATTAATTAAATAAAATTAAATTAAATTAATTAAATTAAATTAAATTACATTATATTAATTTTAATAAAATTACATTTTAAAAAATATTATATACTTACCAATACTTACGTTGTAATGGTATGCGTTCTAAAGGTACCTGCGTTGTAAATACATGCGTTGTAATGGTATGCGTTGTAATGGACCCTGCGTTGTAAAAAATGCGTGGTAATGGTAGGCGTGGTAAAAGTATGCGTTGTAACGTCATACATCCCAATAAAATGAAAACCCCAGTCAGCCTCGTATTCATAAATAAACCCCTTAACATTTGGTGTATCATTAGCACTTGAAATCAAGTTATTATCTTATTTAAGAAATGACAAACTGATGCTTGAGGACTCGAAACGAATTCTTGAAAATTGGTTTTAATTACGCCCGGTTTTGCTACTTAATCATATCCAGTTCTGAGCAGTTAGGTGCACAATAAAATGGAAGACCCATATTTTGCCAAAACATTTCCTATTCTTACCCTCATAAAGCTGTCTTTTAAACGTATTGTTAATCAAACATTTTCAAACACAAAAATAAAGAAATAACACAGAAAAAATACTTCATCATGTCTGAAATCTTGTTAACAAATGATCAAACCCTGAAATTTTGATAAATCAGTAAAAAGGAAAACTATATAGTACACAACTATAACATAAAATAAAACAAATATAAATATAATAGAATTTAATTTAAAAACAGAAGCAACATTTTTTTAGCATCTTCTATGTAAATTTAAAAAATGAAACGCGTGCCAAGAACATTAACCAATCATATTTAAAAACAAACCAGCAAACACATAAAACAACGCACTAACTAAAAAAAGAGCATAAATTAAGGACAGAAAGTGAACCTTATGCACCTGATAATGTAAATAATAAGGCTGATGACTTAGCAGTGTATAATGACATGATAACACAATTATGAGCCTAAATGTCGCACAATATGTTTATGAAACCTTGCGGATGTGTGAATACTAGAATAACACTAAAACGGATTAATTGCGAGTGTCCCACCACCCCTATCCAAGATGGCGCGCATTATTAATGTCAGGGAGATAGAAGACGCGATACGAGCGTATAAGGGCTCGAAAGGCCAAGAGAATTAATATGAGGACCAGAGAGGTGGACAATACATATAATTAAACACTCTTTTTTTACATTCACAACCATAAGAAGCAGATTCCATGCAACAGAAGGTCCCCTCATCCAAAATGGCGACCGCGTGACGATCACAAAACAATAAGTGATCGTTTCCACCCCAATCCAAGATGGCGCGTACTATTAGTGACAGGGAGATAAAAGACGCGATACGAGCGCATAAGGGCTCGAAAGACTAAGGCATTCAATAAGAGGACCAGAGAGGTGGACAATAAATATAATTAAACAATCCTTTAACATTCACAATCATAAGGAGTAGAGGTTCTAAACAACAGAAGGTCCCCTCATCCAAAATGGCGACCGCGTGACGATCACTAAACAACTATTGATCGTTCCAAGACACTAGCAGATACCACATGTAAAAATAGGCACTAACACCAGGTGGGCAAGCGATTAGAATTCACCTAATAAATAAATAAATACATGGTGACGAAGTGGTGGTAAAACGAAAAATTATAAAAAAATTTGAATTTCGCCATAAATTTCGGCGGAATCACGAAATGGTCCATTAAAACGGAAAACATAGGTCATATTACTTAGAAGGCGGAGATGGCTAAAGCAAGCTCCAATATAAACAGATTTGGTATAAGCCCCTATAGATAATCAAGAATTCGAACCCACTACAAGATGGCGTCCGCAGCGAGGATAACAGATAAAAGCACGTACCAACAATGGCCAGGTGATACTAATCAGCCAATTACTGAAGGTATAAAAACCAGAGAGGAGTCAGCTTGTTTAGATCAAGAAGACTCGGAAGGCTAGGAGGACGCCACGCAGTTCAGCTCCCACCATCAAGTAAGTAGGGATGGGAAAAGTGTGTAGCAGGCAAGAAAATGCTAAGGACAGAGGTATCTGACAGAGCTTAAAATCATTTGTCTTTTCTCTATAGAGATATAAGCCAAGTCAAAAGGCTATAACATAAAGATTGCCAACTCCAGAGTGGATTGATACACAGAAGAGTGAAGTAAATTAAAAGTAGCTCTTGTCACACAGTAAGGTAAGAAGTAAAATAATAATGGAATACACCAGATTGAGTTTAGTGGAAGGAAAGTGACGCTAATTAAATGATTCCATCCCTAGACGGAGATTGAAGTAGAAAGATCAAAAGGGAGTTTCCAGAGGCGTCCTCCTTATGACCAAGAGATAAATGGAAATAGGACCGGTAAGAAATCAATAGGCCCACTAGTAAATCAATGCTGAAATAGTTGATCAACTGAACATAAAATAGAAAAATGCATGTTTTTTTCTTTATAGTACTGAAGTGGTCAAATTCCATACATTCTGAGGAAAGACCAGGAATATCGAATGATAAGGTAATTAAACTAAGGGAGAAATAGAAACCCATTTTGAATTGAACAGAAAAATCTAAACAAAAATTAAAATATGCTCTTTTTTTATCTCGTCCTAAAAATAGAAATTCCATAGTAACAAAGGGAATGGAAAATATGAGCAGATGCTAAACGGACTCATATGACTAGAGAAAAAGATCCAGGGAATATGACCTGGGTAAGTTGAGGAAATGGAGAGGGGTGGATAGATTCAGTTAATTAAAAGAAAACTTAATTCTATCCCCAAGGTCACAATAAATGGACCCGTGAGAAATAAAGAAGCAGGTACATTAAAAAATCCGAAAAAAAGGGGTGTGGAATAGGACTGTCAGGGAAAGTAAAGAAACCTGAGTCAGTTATTAGCGATGAAGTAAGGAAAATACACTTCACTACCATTGTCCTGCCCATTAGCCAACCTGCCTATAGATAATGATGACAGATAGTGAAGGACATTGAATAATGTCTTTAGCAAAGGTGTGCACAAATCAATGTAAAGGTTATCAAATACTAGGATGAAATTAGTTTTGTACTAAGAAAGTGAAATCGATGCTATAAGATGGGACCTAATGCAATGTTTTATGATATATGTTTTTATAGATGTGACCAATCAGGGAACGAGTCCTGAAGAAGGTGCAAGAATAAAAGTGGCACCGAAACGCCGCGTCGACATTTTTTGTTCCTACTAAGATATTATTTCACTACCATGTATTAATATGTCTTTTGAAAACATAGCTACAAAAAGTAGTTTTTAAACTTAGAATTGTCTTAATGAATGTGTTATGAATATGCTTTGTACCAATTGAATGTATATTTTACAGTGTTTCTTCATGTAACAGTATTGCGATACTATGATCTTTTTTAACAAAATTTTATTAATAAACGCATAAATATTTTAATAGAAATAAGTCTTTGATTCATATATGGTTCCCCATTGCACAGAAGGTTTTTGATATTCTACATTGTAAATTTGGTAACCTAGACAATATTGCACAGTCTTTTTGCATGTCGGTGGTCACCCTAAAAGGGTAAGGCACACCACTCATAAGGTATAATCAGGAAAAGGTACTCTGTTTTTGCACAATTGTCAACCCAATCCTTTTCCTGACAGAAAGGGTAGCTCCCTACTCATAACTTTTCTAACAGAAAGTGAACCAAACAGCTGCAACTGAAGGCCACTTTCCAAGACACAGTACAAAATAAACTGAAGGAAAACAGACAGTCAAATAATGTAAAACCAGGAAAAAGTAATCTTAACCAAACATTTAAAATAACATATTTTGATTTACATGTCCAAAACAGACATGAAATAGAAAATGAAAACAACCAACTGAAAGAAAACCATCATTCTCCTGCGGCAGTGGGTGTGACTAAACCTAAATCTGTTCCCTTCCAATAGGATTGTTTTTCCACTGTTTTTTGCCAGAAGGTCCCAGTCTAGGATGGTGTCAACTCTTTGTGTTGAGATGTAATTTCCTGTCTTTTTTTTGTATAAGGTGGCTGTAAGAAATCGTGTTACAAGTTGAGAGGGGTGAGAGCCTCTCTTAAATAATAAACACAATCCTTCTCAGGGAGAACCACAAAAGGTTTTGAATAAACCTGTGATTAACCTACTGGTAGCTTGGCACAAACGCAGACAGACTTAACAAAGAGGCAATGTTTAAAGTATTTATGGAGCACTCACACTATAAGGTGCAAACTCAGCACAAGAAAAATCTCAAACCAAATTATAAACATAGGGTACATTTAAAAAGCATAAAATTACACCAAAATGACAAAAATCTAAAAGGTAGAACCGGGTTTATGAATTTGAAAAGTTTTAAGTAAATAGCACCCAGACAGACCACTATGGAGCGTAAGTCAGACCCTGGGAACAGGTTCACCTCAGTAGCAAGATTATTTTCTAAGTTACTCCAGTTTTCACAAGAGAAACACTCATTGGCGAGGTATTCGGGGGCATGGACTTCAAGCTGGATCCAGGGAGGGCCCTGGGGACGGTAGGTTACTCAGGTCTCCAGCCTTGGTCGGAACTTTGTGTTGGCGCTGCAGTCATCTTTGGCGTGAAGAGATGGTCAACAATCAGAACTTGATATTTTTGTGAAACGCTAGGTGTTCATTGTCAATGTAAACACCTCATGGTGGTGAAGTCCGGTGTCTGTGTTGGGGAGATCACGTTGGCCATCGGCGTCAGGCCCCACTGTAGCCTTGGTAAAGTCCGCTCATGTTCACATGGAAACAGGGATGGTTCAGTTCAATGCGAAGAGCCCAGAGCCTGTGGTTATTCACCTGGATCCTGCAAACACAACAATGATGGACAGAATGTGGATCAGTGTCACACATTCACCCCAGTCCAAAGATCTGGGCCCAAATCCATCGTTTTTCCACTCCACACCACCCTGGGTTAGACAATGGCGATATGCAAATCAGCGCTGACCCTGTGCCCCATGGGAACAGTCCAGTCCGAACTACAAAAGCCATGTCCTTCCCAGAACGGAAACAAGCATCCGAGGACCGGCCCGGTTTCGAGGTAACACCTCTCATCAGCCCGGCTAGCTTGATTCCAGTGGTGTGGAGTGCCTGGGACTCACGTCTGAGCATCCCCAGTACACTTAGAGCGGTACCTGCAAACACAACAATGATGGACAGAATGTGGATCAATGTCACACATTCACCCCAGTCCAAAGATCTGGGCCCAAATCCATCGTTTTTCCACTCCACACCACCCTGGGTTAGACAATGGCGATATGCAAATCAGCGCTGACCCTGTGCCCCATGGGAACAGTCCAGTCCGAACTACAAAAGCCATGTCCTTCCCAGAACGGAAACAAGCATCCGAGGACCGGCCCGGTTTCGAGGTAACACCTCTCATAAGCCCGGCTAGCTTGATTCCAGTGGTGTGGAGTGCCTGGGACTCACGTCTGAGCATCCCCAGTACACTTAGAGCGGTACCTGCAAACACAACAATGATGGACAGAATGTGGATCAATGTCACACATTCACCCCAGTCCAAAGATCTGGGCCCAAATCCATCGTTTTTCCACTCCACACCACCCTGGGTTAGACAATGGCGATATGCAAATCAGCGCTGACCCTGTGCCCCATGGGAACAGTCCAGTCCGAACTACAAAAGCCATGTCCTTCCCAGAACGGAAACAAGCATCCGAGGACCGGCCCGGTTTCGAGGTAACACCTCTCATCAGCCCGGCTAGCTTGATTCCAGTGGTGTGGAGTGCCTGGGACTCACGTCTGAGCATCCCCAGTACACTTAGAGCGGTACCTGCAAACACAACAATGATGGACAGAATGTGGATCAATGTCACACATTCACCCCAGTCCAAAGATCTGGGCCCAAATCCATCGTTTTTCCACTCCACACCACCCTGGGTTAGACAATGGCGATATGCAAATCAGCGCTGACCCTGTGCCCCATGGGAACAGTCCAGTCCGAACTGGATGCCAGTGCTTGCAGTTTGTGGTTTGGAGGATTACACTCTAACACCAGCCAAGGATCCAGGACCTGGGGGGCATCTCTTGGAGGTTAGGGCTCATTCCATTGGAGGCCAGCGACAGGGTCCAGGCAGGTCCATTTGGTACTGGGCAGTTGCAGTGAAGGCCTCTGGAGCCATGGTGTTTCCCCTTTGTTCAAACAGGAGTTCAGAAAACAGACCCTTGGGATCACATCAGGGGTCCTGGGTTCAAGGCAAGCAGGTCCAGTCTTCCTTCAGGTTTCAGACAGCAGGGAATTCATTAATTTGAGTTTTCACAGATCCAGGAGTGTTCTCCTGGGAGGTTCTGAGGGTACCACTTGTATACCCGGTGCTGACCTGTGTGAGGAATAACCCCCTTTTTTGAACCCTAAATTGGCTCAGGTAAGTTCTCCCCTTTTCTTGAGTTTGTCTTCAGCCTGGCTAATGAAATAAAGGGCAGAGAGGCCCAGGTGTGAGCTGCAGTTGCCAGTGACAAGGCAGGCATCTTCAGAAGTCAGGCTGGGTACAGCCCTCAGGCTAACCTTTGTAGCTCAGAAAGGACTGAGTACAACCCCAAGGCCATCCTGCTCAAGAAAGGAATTCCCTTCCACACACCAAAGGCCCTTTTAGCTTTTGTATGCAAGGAATACACATCATACCACAATAATAACAGTTAGGTGACCCTGGACAGTGATAGAAGCACAGTTGGTTTAGGCAGAAACATGTCAACTTTCTAAAAGTGTCATTTTCAAGATAAGAATTTACAATCCAACTTTGCCATTAAAGATCATTTTAAATGACAGTACACATGAGTGGAAGAAGTATTCCTCTAGCTGTTCCCAAACTGAAGTTATCACATATAATTATATAACAATGTAACCCAGTATTAATCTATGGTAGAGCTAGTCTTGCTGCAATGAAAAACAACATTGGATTGTTTTACTGCCAGGACATGTACAATATAAGTAAACATGTTCTAGGTTTTAAATACCATGCACTTTGCCCTAACAGCCTTTAGGGCCTACCTTTTGGTGACTAATAAGTAAAGAAAGGTTTCAGTCTGGCACCATGTTTATTTTGCCAGGTCAAAATGGCAGTTTAAACCTGCACTGCAGGCTGCAATGGCAGAATTAAGACAGGTTTTACAGTGCTACTTTAGTGGGTGGCAACATGCATGCTGTAGCCCAATTGTAGCATTTAATTTACAGGTCCTGGGTGCAAACAGTACCACTTCCTAGGGACCTATCAACAAATTAAGGGGCCGATTCCGATGTCGGACGGACCTGAGTCCGTCCGACATCGGACAGGAGCTGTAACCGACCGACCTGCTGTCGTCGGTTACAGCCCTGCTAGTACGATGCGACCGAACAGGGTTCGGTCGCATTCGTATACAAGCATGCATTCCAAGTGGAATGCATGCCTGCATTGATGAAAGCAGGGGTGCAGTTCATCCCTGCACCCTGTGGCCGGCACCCCAAGGTGCCTGCCACCGGGTGCAAGGATCAACGGAGGGGCACCATAGATGCCCCCAGGCTGCCATCCGGCAGCCTCACACCCATGGGGGCCCTGCTGGGGGCTCCCAGAGACAGCTTCCGACTGCCTTTTTGTGCCAGACACACCGGCACGAAAAGACAGTGAAAAGCTCTGTCGTAAAGAGGCGACCAAGGGGGGGGGAACTGAGGGATTTCTGGACTGCGGACCGGCTCTCCAAGCCTGTCTGTCGTCCGCAATCCGGAAATCCGAGTCGGATCCTCTGCCAACCGAGCCCATCAGAATGGCTCGGTTGGAAACGAATCCGGCCGGCACTGACCGAATAGGTTAGAAGGGCTCCGAACATGGTTCAGAGCCGTTCCGGACGAAATTAGAATCGGCCCCTAAATGTAACAATTAGTTGTATACCAACTTTATCATGCTTGGAAGGGGGAGTACACACACTTGATTACTGGTTGGCTGGAGTAAAGAGTGCAAAGTCCTAAAAGCCATCTTAAATAGGTTTAGTAAAGGAAGGCAACAATCTGGGGTGACTCTGCAGAAAGGGCCAGTTCCACCAGAGGTTTTGGTCAGAAAAAGATGTGTTGCAATGCTATCTTCCCCTATTTTTCAATGCATTATTGTACTTTTCGAATCATTTTTGGCCTTAATTTTGGCTTCTATTTTCACCAGTTTGTCTGGAACATCATTGACATATAGTCCCCACTATGTGCACGTAATTGCAATATCTCTGTATAAGAGTGCGTCCTATAACCTGAGGATGCATAACCCATCATCTCAAGCAGCTTCTGTTCACTCAGAGGTACTGACCATTTCCATCTGGAAAATCCAGACTTCAAATAAACAAGAATACTAAACCAATATAAGCCTCAGGTTGTGCACCCAGAGCCTGGAACCATTTATATGTCACCTAGATCTAAGACCTAAAACACTATTATAAAATTGTCAAATCTGTTATAACCTGATTCAGGTTGATCCTTTCTAATTTCTTGACCAAGTTATTATCAGTTGCAAATTTTGAACGTAATCTTTTGTCATAGACTTTGATATCAGCACATGGGCTGATCAATTTAGATATCTTTCCTTTAGTCACTACAAAGTGTGTTTACTTTCCTTGCTACTTGGACAGCAGGTCCTTCTCTATCTCATTTATCTGAGTCCACTCCCACCCACAGGGACCTTTCTGTATTGACTTTGTTCTTTTATTGCTTAGTTGATAAATGTTATTTTCATGCTATTTCTCACAGACTTTCTTCTATTTTATTCCTTTATACTTTAACCCCACAAATAGCCTATTTTTACATTATTCACTCTATAAAATTATCTGCTGTCCAACATGGCATACATGAAGAAAATAAACAACTAACTGCCTGATTTCCAGCTTGGAAGGTCCTGGCCAAAAGATGTGCCACCACCTTGTACAACCTGTACATATTTACAGGCTGAGTTCTCTGTTGAAAAGTAGAGAGGTGACTTAATAACTAGCAAGAGCCATGGGGCAAGTGGGTAAAACCTTAACTCTATGAGGCATAGTACTTGTCCCTATTCCTTAGTGTCATTACTACTTCTTCCCACATGGATTATGAAAGTTAACATCTCCACTCACATGCACCTTTGCAACATTATCCTGTGCTCTTCAAACAAACGCTCTTATAGCTGTTCAGTCTGGTGTGTAACGCATGGCCCTGCAGCTCCAATAGCGCTATGTGACCCCAGCTCTTCAGTGGGACCCTACTTTTCAGGCCAAAGAGAATGAATATCTTTGATATATTGAGAACTCTGGCGTCTCTCATCACATTTTGCAGGGGGGGGCCCATAATTTTTCATTACACCACTGCGTTCATGTAGGCTCTGGCTCACAGTACAATGGCCAAGAAGGGGGCGTAACACAGGCTACTGGAGCTCCTGAGGAGGGTGCACCCATCCAGGGGGACCCCAACCCTTCAAGGGGGCCCCCCTGTTCATCTGAAGAACAATGAATATCTCTGAGATGTAGGAGACGCATATCATGAATCCTAATATTAAAAAAAGAGCCCAGGTTAGGAGGCACTTGTGTCATTCCAGAACAGCAATTCGAAAGTTTCTTATCTCTGGGTTGGAGAGACAGCACAGACTGCCTGTGAGGGTGAGGGCGCACACGGATCCTGGTATGGCTCCTCTTAGACATACTCAAAGGATGTCCAGTAAAGGCAGCCAACTTCCTATGTGAACCATCGGGAATCAGTTTGTCAGAATCCTGCAGTGTTGCTAAGTGGGCAATTCTTGTGTGCATTTATGAGAGCCACTAGCATGAACCCCAGACTCTAAATTGGGATATTTACTGCTATGAGATAGCAATAGTGTGAGAAACCAAAGCTGTTTCACTCTGCTGCTTCATCTATAACGGTATTTCAGACCCTCCTCACAGGGCTCTCAGAGAGCCTGTCAGTGCTGGTCTGGCTCTCTGCTCTAGTGGAGAGAAGAAAGAGCACACCTTTCTTTGGGAAGGGTGTCGGGGCTTACCAAAGAGCAGAATCAGTAAGCCCAGTTTTTGTATGACTGAAAATTACTGACCTTCTCTGCCTGGGGCAAGCAAGGGTTGAGTCAGGCAGGGTGAAACATGTCTGAACACTTCCAAGGGTAAATAGGTAGAGGGAAGAATGTCAGAACCCTTACCTCACAGCATCTTTAAGTTGTTGGGTTTCTCTGGTCGTGATTTGCAACAGTTTATCTCCATTCCTTGCGCCACTGTTATTTTGTATCTCCCTCAAGGGTCCCCTCCCATACGGTGGCTGGCTTTAGGGCTGGTCGCTCCTACCTGTTTTTGGTGTTGTGCACTCTTGTTTTGATTACTGTCTGCCATTCCTGGAGGTCCACAGATTCAAGCAAATTAAGAATTGCAAAATGCTATGCATCTTTTTTTTCACTATTTATTTGGGAATCGGTAAAAATCGCAATTTTTACCGATTCTCAAATAAATAGCGAATTCCAAAGTGCATTTTCGCAATTCCCATTGATTCCTATGGGCCGAAAGGCCCATAGGAGTCAATAGGAAGGCAGTTAAGAATTCGCAATTTGTTGATGCATTCCACGGGTGCAGGGGGGGTCCAAAGGACCCCCCCCCTGCACCCCTGAAATGTTTTTGAAAGTGCATGTTTCACACATACATGTCCTAAGGACATGTGTGTCTGTAACATGACACTTTAAAAAATGCATTTTTTAGTTTTTGTAAACATTTTCGCAAATTAACACGAGGTTCAACCTCGTGTTAATTTGCACTTCCAAATTCCAAATTTGCAATTTTAGAAAAAATGATGCATTGCTTTTAAGGAATCGCACAAATGCGATTCCTTAAATGCATTCGCTTTTTTTGGAAGTGCAAAAAAAAGCGAATTGTGCAACAAAGTTTGATGCATTCCAAAAATGGTTTTTGCATTTGCAAACGGCCGATTTTACCGATTCGCACCGTTTGCGAATGCAAAAACCAATGATGCATGTGCCCCCTAAAGATTACCTTGGTTTCCATCTGAAGCCCTACCTACAAATGGCTGTCTTTCCCTTCCCTCACCCACCCCTCTTTTCTATAAAAGGCTCTAGAGAATCTAGACTATAGTGTGGTGCAATTTCAGTTTGCTAGACCAAATAGTAAAGTTTGAGGATTTTCTTCAGACATCTCTTGTCTCACTTATGTGATGAGGTGAAAGAGAAAGAGGGAAGAACCACAGAGGGATAGAAGTCAGTAGCAGGAGACCAGGATTTATTTGTAAAAACATGGGTGGGGGAAGGGTTTGGAGTGAGGGAGGTGTAAGTGGGCAACAGGACACAAGTTGTTTTTTAATTTAGGAAGAGGGTAAATACATAGGGGATATATTTGTGAGAGGATGGTGTGGGGTTGGCAGAACATTAGTTTGGGTGGGTGATGGTATGGTAAGTGATGGTTGTGGGAACGGGTAGCAGGACATCATGTACATTTTTTTTCTATTCATATTTGAGAGTGGGTGGGGGTGGCGCTGAGGATGGCGTTGGAGGAGGGAGGACGGCAGGTAGCCGCTTTTTTAAAATGTTGCAGGTGGAGTTCAGGGATGGCCAGAGGGTGGTGCAGCTGGGAGACAGGGCATTCAGTTTAATAATGGATATCAGTGGGCACTGGTGTTGCTATTTTTGGTATGGGTCCCCACTCTACTCCTGCAAAGCTGAAGATGCCAATGGGGGATGTAATGGATGATCTGTACATAACATAAAATCAAAGACGTGTAACAGTGAATAAAGGTGATGTTGAACCCCACATTCATTGACTATTTGATGTCACTCAGAAAGCATTGCTGGAAGCATCGCTATTATTGTTACCCAGTGCTTAATATGAGTCAGTGGTTGCAGGTGGGGCCCTCTGGGATTCATTTTTGGGGACTGGTACTTATTTATTTCTCATTATACTCAGTAGCAGCTGCTACTGGGTCGGAGTGGGGGGCTGGGGGTGGATTGGGGAACAAAGAAAATGAAAAGAAAAAAGCACTTACCTGGGACGGCCGGACGCTGTCTTCTTCCTCCATCCTCTTTTTCCTGCCTCCGCCGGCAACAGAAAGCACCCGGGCTACCAGGCTACCCATGGCCAGCCACAACACTGCAAGCAGCATTGTGATTGGTCTGAACGCTATGGATCAGTGCTCAGATGGGGAATAGGAGGCTTTGCATGTTCCTCACCAGGCTGTGTAAAGCAAGCGCTCTGACGCCTTCGGGTAAAGTCCGCACTATATAAAAACGCATAAATAATTTTTTTTTTTTAAAAGTGTGCAGGACTGTTTGGCCGGCCCGAGAAGGCCGTCCAAGCAGTTGTGCGCACTTAAGGAGTGTAAACAACTCCTCTCCCTAATCTGTCCAGCCACGTCCCAAGAGCCACTGACTCAATAGGAAAAATAAAATGATAATAACAATACATTATTATATAATTTTTTTCCTTTTGAGCAGTGGGGCGATGCTCTTCTGTCTTAGCGGAGGAGCTGTGACCGATTATACTTTGATCCAGTGCAAGAAAGCGAAAGCACACACAAGAGGGAAAGAATGAGAAAGAGAAAGACGGAAAGCCTGTGACAAAGGAAGAAACCAGGAACATGCAAGAGTGAGATAAAGGGACAGGGAGTAGCTGGTGGCATATTAAAGAGCCACAAGGCGAGTTCAGCCTATGCGCACTTGGTGATTGGCATGCTGACATTCAATAGCACCAGTTGTGGGCTTCTGAGCAACAAAGGTTTGGCAATCGCCACTTATTATTTTACAAATTAAGCACTGCATTTAGCCATCTATCATTCCATATATACTGACTAGTGCTGGAGAGAGGATGAAACCAAAGCACTGAAAGAAAAACACACTCGCCCTTTATTTAGAGTTCATGATGCTACTCCTAAAAATATATGGGTTAGGTACCTACCAGTTGTACATAATTTAATGTGCATGTTCTATTTTCCTCTAGATAACGTGCCATGGAGTGACAGGGTAAGTTATGTCTTTTTAAAAGAGGGCTTCACATAAATCCACTTGATAAAAGATTGCAATAATCTATAAAAACGCAGGAAGGCGGAAAACAAATCACGCAGCTCGTAGGCTGACAAATTACCACCTGTCAACAGAAACTGACAGTTGACACAACATACATGAAGCGTATCCAGCCTGGGGAGCTCATATTTCTTGAGATTTTCTTTAAAGCTGCTGAGAGAAAGGAAGGGAAAACTAATTGCCCTTTGATTACGCAGACTCTGCCTAAAAGGTAGAGAACAGACCAAAGAAACAACAGGCTTTCATGAGAAAAATCGAAATAATCTACTTCCTAATCATAAAACACCCTTCACTCTTGGCTTTCATTACATTACGGGTTTGCCAGAATAGGGGGCCTGATTACGAGTTTAGGTGTTATATCACACCTGTTACATAAGGATACCAAGGGGTTTGTTAAATATAGGGTGCAATAAATTACTCCTAGCATGAGTTATTGCGAAATAGCATGTAGATTTTGGTGTTTAAAGCAACTAAGTCTGCAAGATACAGTACAAACCCTATGTTTTTGCTCTGTTAAATTTCGGCTAGTTTGACCTGCCAAAATGTAACGAAGGTTGAGGTATTTAATGCTTCTGATAATTATCGAAAGTATTAAGTAGGTTAAAATTGGTCATTTTGACCCATGCATGAGTTGTAATAGAACGGGCAACTTGTAATTGGTACCTGGGTGGGGTATTTACCACTTGTGATAATAACCATTAACCTTAGGGGGAGGTATTTTTCACATGTGGTAAATACCTCCTATACCGAATTTCGAGGAAAATGGTACAAAGCAGGTGGAATCGATTTTTAACACACCACATTCCGTATGTTTTACTTTGGCAGGCTTTACCAGGGAAAACTGTGAGTGTGTGATAATTGTAATACACATAATTTCACGCCCTGTGCAGTTCGGAATTTAGCCCTTAACACTTAATGAGGGCTAACTTCTTCTCCATAATTTACAAAAACAAGCTATTTTGAGGAAAGGTGACCATTGCGCAAACACCTTAACTTAATATATAACATTCTAATCCATCTAATATTTCAAGACTCATCTTGAAAGTCGTGTAACACTGGAGATCTAGAAAACCAGCAAAAACTAGCGACTATAAACCATCTCCTCATTCATGTAGCAATAGAAATGTTAGAGCATTTTATGTACCATGCTCACTAATAAGGAATATTTGAAGACTGGTCTTTGCATCTCATGTTCTATATATGTGTGTGGAGGTGAGTCATAGTGAAATGCTGAACCTTTTTTAGTTTTGTGATATATGGTGTAAAACTGATGTGACTAATTGGCTACCCTCCCTTTCATATGTAATGTCAGGTATGTGTAATGCAAGTGAGACCTTGGCAGCATTCAGGCCTACCATGCTCTAGCTTGTTTTCAATAAAACCCCAGGCTTAACTTCCATTAAGGGTCTGATTCACAAAGCATTTTGCACATTTTAAGTTGAACTTAGGTACCTACACATACAGAATTGGGATACGTGGGAATTTACTCTGGACTTCAAGAAGAAGGTCACTTCTGTACCACTGACTGAAAGGGTAGTCTCTTCCCCCCATGCATACCAACCATGATTCAAATGTTTTTCACTCACCAGGAAATGACCCACACTCTCCTTAGTCCTCATGACTGCTCCTTCACTCATTCATTCTAAGGTTGGTGCCAAATTTCTTAATATCTGGGCAGAAAGAAAGCAGAGATTGCGGCATTAGGCAACATGAATGCTCTGCATGACTTAAATCACAACATATTGACTAGCACAGTGAGCTGGTGTGTGTCTTGTTTCTCCTTACTGCAGCAATGTTCCTGACAGATGCTCTACTTATCTCCCCATGTCAACATCTTCATACAACACTAATCCTCCACTCATCTCCCATTAACTCCTTCCCACAAAGTCTGTGGAGGTGCCTGGTACATTTGTTGGCATCATCCCAGCCCAAGACAAGTTGGAGTTTTAGGAGTGCAGGTTGGAAAAGGTGAAGAGCTGGTGTACTCCCAAGGTAGCAAGACCTCAATTGTGCAATGATTATATGGGGAGCTTAACATAATGTTAAAGGATTTTTGTATTCTCTCTATCTTGATAGGACTGTACATTTTATTTTGGTATTTAATTGTTCCCTTTCCATTTGAGCTTAATTCCACATCTCTTCACCACAGTTATCCTTCATGTGCCCTATCCCATCTTCCCCTGCTGACCCATTTATTTCAACAGACCTCAAGTGACTCTATTTCCTTTTCATTAAATCTTGTTCAACCACATGCCTAATTGCACATTACCCGTTCGAATATCCATATTAACACAGGGTGGATGTGTATGTCACTGGTCTACGTGCATTTGGGCTTATTCATATTGATCATGTGAGGAGGAATTTCACTTACATTTGTATTTATGTGAATTACATATATTCACTACAACAAATAATCATACGTTTCATAACACAGTTACATATTTAAGATTTGGGTTTCTATGTATAAACAGTTTTTTCTTTTGAAACAGTGAGTGACTTAAAAAAGAAAATGCATGCTTGCTGCTCTTTAAACAGACATTTGTGGTGCTGACAGTTTAACATGAATGGAATTGCTGTGCAGTAAAGCATGTATGTAATGTGGAGAAGTGTGGAGAAGTGGTAAAGTACTAGTCTGTGTGAGGAGTGTTTAGAGGTTCATTAGTTGCCCGGCACAGTGCCTGCAAGATGCTCTTGGGTAATTCCACTGAGGGCTGCTTCTGCTGCTGCAGGGACAGATAATATTCTAGCTGATGTAGACGCAGAGCAGGGTGGTGCATTGTTTATCTATGATTAATGAGATGCCTGAGGAAGAGTCCATAAAGCAGCATGGTGTGTTGAGGCTGCTTCAATATATTTGCCTTTAATTTCACATATTCCCAGTGCTCAGTTTCACTTAGATTGTAAGTAGCCTTGGAAGTTACAGTTGTTTTCTATATATTTTCAACAGCAGTCGGGTTATTATCAGCAGCTTAGCACATTGCAACATTGACAGGTAGGACCAACAAACATCCTCTTTCCCTTAGTAGACATTATGCTCTCAGCCTTTACCCTGTTCCTGCATCTATTAACCAGCACTCTTTGGTGGCAAAGGCACATGCTTTTTGTTCTGTTAGCATCCCTGAGAGCATTGCAGTGTCCCACAAAGGTGTTTTAGAGTGTGTCCCAGTGAGTGTGGCAACTATGCATAAAGACTGCATGATGTGGAGCAAAGACCCTAAACATCACCACAAAAGAGTGGTAACTATTCTGTCATTCTGGTACAATCATTGTGTCAGCTGTGGCTGGAAAGATCCAAGGATTATGGTAGAAAGCATTGTGTGGTTGGCTGTTGTGGCCTGCCCACTGGGTCTCTCTATCAACTGTTGACAAAAAACAAACTTCTTCCAGTGAATTCCCCTACTGAATGATGGTTGCCTTCAGGACCCATGGATTCGCTCTCAGAAAGGCTACTCTACCCTCAGTGGTGAATGGTTAATGGTAGTCAGATACATATCTTAAGAGAAGCTTGTATATGATGCTCTTTATATATCTGGCACACACACTGTATTTCAGGATATGAAGAGCCAGTGCCTAGTCTTAAAAGATATGTTCCAGGGGCATTAGCATACAGAGTTCTCACATGACACCATACACAAAATGACTGAGGAGCTGAGTAAGTTACTGCTGTCCTTGAGAGACTGTGATGCTGATTGGCAAGGTGGTTTGCTTAGACTGCTTTTATATTGGCACAGCGAGCTGGTTAAGCTGGGTACAGAAAGCCAAAGGAGGGATAGACAATGAGGAGGAGATGAGGACAGACACACATAGGTAGGAGAAGGAGGCTAGGATAAGACCAAAAAAGATTTGGGAAATAGATAGTGACAAAGGGATATGTATTAGGGATACAGGCAAAGAGACAAATGTATACTGGGGAAAGAGACCGTGATAATTGTATATTTAGAGGAAGGACGTTGGAAGGAGTTGGAAGGATTAAGATAAATCGATAAAGGAAGACAGGGATAACGTGTGTGGGGGAGAATATAGTGATTAATGGAAACAGGTAAAACAGTGACAATAGGAGAAGGAAAGTTAAGTACTTCATAGGGGAATATGGTAGAGTGAGATATTTATAAGTGAGCTATTTATAAGTGAGACCGAGCCGCAGACAGGAAAGGCAGACTGTAATAGTAACAACTGGAGACAAGGAGCAGTTACAGAGGACATGGAAAATGGAAATGGTGAGTGTGATAAAACACTGTAGGTGGCCAGTGAGAAATAGACAAAAAAGGATGGGGGAAGAGAGGGTTAAAGGAGATTGGTAAGACAAGGAGAAAGGAAGACAGGGGCAAAGAGAGATGTGATCAGATACTCAAATGAAGGGTTAAAGAGGAAGACAATGTCAAGGTCAAATGGAAACTCAAGTCAGAGATAAGAACAAAAGGACAATGGTCTGGGAGACTGGTGAGTTACAATGGGAGATGCGTTGAGATATACAGGCAGTGGAAGGTAGGATAGACAGAGAAAAAGGAAAACAGAAAAGTGCCTAAATTCAGTTTTGGACCTCATCATTCTAATATAGAAGGCACTCTGAAAGAAATCTAGTATCCAGTGGTTAATACATTTTTGGGGAATAGCCCCTGATGAAGGGTTATGGATTCATGCCAAAAAGCGTGGAGCTTGGTGATTAAAAATCTCTATGACGGGGGCATGGTTTATGAGCTGATTAAAATGGTAGCAACCTGCTGAGCGCCACTTTGGTATGGAGCTCTCTGACATTTATACAGCTTTCTATTTCATGCTATATTTTACTGATGCTTTTTGGAATACCTCGCACCATCCCTGGGGCATGTTGAGCTGTTCATGTGGCTCTCTTAATGCGTTTCTGTACTCCAAAGCCGCGGCAGTGAGTTTTCCTCAGACAAGAGTGGCTGCCATATTGCTAATGCGCAGCTCGAGCTATTGGGCTCCTTGCTGGTGCACATCGATGTTTTGCTCCTCAATACAGTCTTTTATGGCCTCTATAAAAATGTGGGCTGTTTTTTACTTACCTTTTGCTTGAATTTTATTTTCTGCATCCTCTTCAACTATGTCAGTCATATTGTTTACACAATGTTAACTATTCACAAAAACTTCCCTTCAAATGTTAAATCCTTTTTTAAATCCCTTTTCTTTAATTTCAACCACTTCTGCATGCTGAATTAAGCTGGCAGGTGACATTTTTGCTCCTGATACTTATCAACTGAACCGGACACCTGCATTACTTGTCTATGCTTTGTGGGATATTGCTTTTTATTTTATTTGCCTATATACTATTAAATTCTATCAACTTAGTGTATGGCCAAGCTTAATCCACTCCAAAAGATGACACATCGTCCTCTATATTACGCTAAAATAGCCAGTTATCTTCATGCAACTTCTAAACCCACTTCCTCTGACACAAAGCCAAAAAGGTGACAAATGATCCTCCATCACCTATTGTATCATCTCATAACCCTGTTTAGGATACTGTACTTGATAAGGTGAGGGGTCTGAAACCTTTAATGAGTGCCACTAATGAAAACCTACAACAAATTGAAGATCAATAGATTGCTATGGAAACTATGCTGTTTGATATGGAGCAATGCATAAGTGACCTCCAAGATGCTACTACTAAAATTTCTGTGTTGGAACAAGAAATCCATGAACTCAAATTGCATACCGAGGACCTTGAAAACAGAAACAGATGTAATAATCTTTCTTTATATGGACTACCAGATAATTAAGAAGGTCCTGACTCACTTGGTTTCTTGAAGAAGTTCCTACCTGAACTTTTAGGCCTTCCACAAGCTCCGCCTTTAACCCTTCAATGGGCACATTGCCTTGGTTGACTTCAACCTCATTCTACACGACCTAGAGGGATTATAATGTTATTTTTATAATTCACAGACCTGATGTGTTTCTTGAGGGCAGTAAAAGAAAAATGTTGCCTTACTTCGTCTGGCCACAGTATCTGTATATCTCAAGACCTCTCCGATGCCACTAATAGCAGAAGGAAAAAATGTATTGCTCTACGGCCTCAACTGCAACAATTGAACATTCGTTATGGTATTTTTCATCCAGGCCTGTGTAAAATTACTCACAAAGGCATCACACGATCTTTTGAGGATCCTGTTATACTCAAATTATTTATCCAAAGTATTTCACCTTACTCTATGGATACTGCTCTTTAGCACTCTTTAAAATTCAGTCTATTTATATGTTTTCCTTACTTTATCTTTTCCGCCAACATAAAACTGAATGGCTGCTTTTTCTATATTCTGTTCTTTATTTCCCTGTTGCTCCTCATGTTTTCGGTTCTGTCTCATCTTATTCTCACTGCACATGCTCTTTGTTCCAGATCTGCATGTTTCTCTTTGATCTGCTTCTTCATATTTATATCCCTTTCTCATCTCCCCTTTCTATCAATTTATTATTTTTCTTGTTTATTGGTGAGTGCTTTTTTCTTTTTGACTATCATTATGATTGCAGTGCTTATATTTTATATAGTTGTTTATCCAAGGTGTCTTTTTTATCTCCTTTCAGTTTTTTGCAGCTTGTCATCTATGTTTTTGTCTCCCTACTCCCAATCCCCAATATGTTTAATGTTGTCTTGTGGAATGCTCGTGGTCTTGGATACCCTGGAAAAAGATACTATCTAATTTGTCTAAAGTTAATTCACATGTTGCTTTTTTGCAGGAAGCTCATTGTAACAATGTTGAATCACTTAAGTGAAAGAGGCAGAGAGTAGGCCAGTATGTTTGCTCTCCTGCCATTAATCATAAAGGTGGCGTCGCCATTCTTTTTCATAAATAGCTACATACACAGATTATACCCACTGAATGTGATACTAATGGACTATGGTTATTGGTTATGTTGTAATTCGTACTAAGCAGCTATCATTATTTAATATTCATGGTCCTGTCAAACCTGATCCTGATTTTTGGAATGACATTAAAAGAAATTGACCTCTATTGATAATCCTAACATTATTATAGCAGGAGACATTAATCAATGACATGATCCTCTTTATGTAAGAAAATCCAAATGTAAACTTAATCCTGACAAAACCCATAAAGCATTTTAATCTGCCATCACTACTAGTCCATTATTCGATGTCTGGAAAACATGTAATCCTGATACCTGTGAATTTATGTTTTTTTCGAATGTTCATCAAACCAGGTCTAGAATAGATTAAAGTTTGATTTCTTAACCCTTACTTCCCTCTATCCAACACTCAGGAATTGGCTCAATTTTTATTTCAGACCATGCCCCTGTTTTATATTTTTTTGATTTATCTTTAAATCATTATAAAACTGCCCATTGAAGATTTTATCATTTTTTTTAACAGACAATAATTTTCTTACAGAAGCTACTGCTTTCGTTAATAAATTCTTTAAATTCAACCAACCCATTGAAACATTTATTCCCAACACTTGGGATGCTTTTAATGCCTATTTCTGTGCTTTCAGCCTAGCTTACTCAGCTAAAAAGCAAAAAAATGGCTAATGCCCAATATATTGAATTATTGCAGAAAATTAAAACATTAGAACATACCTATTTTAATTGTAAACCTCTTCTGTTTTACATGAATTGATTATAGCCAAGTTAAGTCAAAATATCATGGAGGTCAAAATAGAGCAGGCAAGATGTTGGCTAATTATTTAAAAATTCAATATGAACCTAAAACTATTGGACCCATTCGAAACAAACTTAATTGCATACTTGCATACTCTGATGCTGATATTTCTAAAATTTTCCAAGAGTATTATAAATCCTTTCATTCGGATAACGCTATTCCTTAGAACATGATATACATACTTTGTTTAATGTTCTTCCTAACCCTCCTTCCATACCTGAAAAATCCAAATCCTTAGAGGTAATATAACTCTTCAGGGGATTGTAGGTGCCATTGTATCCCTAAAAAAAGCAAAAGTCTGTGGTCCGGATTGTTTTTCTATTAATCTATTGTCTTTTTCTTCCATTTTTGCACCCAAATTATTTGAACTTTTTAATTATTTTCTTCTGGTCTCAAATGCCACTGGCTATTTTCTAGAAACATTGATTGTTATTATTCCCAAACCTGATAAAGATCATACCTTCTGTAAAAACTATCATCCTATTTCATTGATTAATTGTGATTTTCCAAAATGTTAGCATCCCGCCTTGAGAATATTCTTCCCTTACTTGTCAAATCTTACTAATCTGGTTTTGTTTAGGGAAGACTTACTGCAGACATTGCTAGAATGTTCTCAAATATTCTTGCATTTTGGCGTGTGGCCAGCAGCAGGCCTGAGTAAGCCGTGCTCTCGCCGAGCTCCGGCTGAATGCACTAATCTGCCATTTATTCCGGTGACCTGCGACCCCAGAGAACACCACAATTGCTAGGAACTGTACCCCAATATTGCCTGCTGCTGAGATTGCGAGGACCTATACCTTTTGAAGCTTTTGGGGCTGGAAAACGACTGCGCCCGGGCATGCTGATGACTCCCAAGATAGCCCCGTTCCGAGGCTGAGGACGGCGGACGCTGCATCGGACCCCCCCGACCTGACCGGAGGGGCCTCTGAGAGCTGGAAGCTGGCCCTAGGTGTGTTGCCCTGCTGAAATCCCACCTGGAGCACTTTGGTGGGAGACCTGTGCTCCTGCTGGCATGGCTGTGGCGGCCGCGTAGAGGAGCCCCTTACCCCACCGTGACTGGGAGCTGTTAGAGAGGCTGGCTGCTGGGCTTCTGAGATGAGCCTGTGCCTGAACTGCTCCATATCGGGAGTGCGGGACTGCACGGGAAGGCCTGCATATGTGGCGGCGAGTCCCACCTGGGCCGCTGCCAGTGAGGAGTGTTCTGAGACGCTCCCCCCCGCACTCGGCCCTGAGAGAGGAACAGCGGGGCGGAGCCGGGGCGGGGGTGCGAGGGGATGGAGGCCGCGGCTTGGACTGTAGTATTGGTGCTTCCCTCTGGCCCCCCTCCTGAAGAAACAAACACGGAGCTGATGTAGCGGTGGCCCCTGGGGGACAGCAGGAGGCAGATAGGTTCATGGGGACGGCTGAGGCGGGGGGACCTGTCTCCCCCCTCCCACCTCTGGGGCTCCCGATGACGTACTAAAGCGGGCACTGCTGTGGCTGACTACTCCGAAGGGCCCAGTGGTATGTGCCCTTCTGGTGAGTGGCCTAACCTTGGCTTTTAGGGAGAGCTTCTCTGCCGGGGAGAGGAAGTGTAGCGGATGTTGACACTGGAGAGGGGCCCTCCGGAACGTGACACCAGCGGGCAACCTGTGAGACTGTGGCTGCGTCTCTTCACCTGAGGAGGGGTGGTGGAGGCCGCCAGGGGAGGAACGGTCCCTCAACATCATAAGGGGACACCTGGTGGAGGTACATTGCGCTGAGCTGTCTCCTCCCCCCATGCCTCTTGCCCTGAGTATCTGTCTGTTTGCCTTGGCTGCCCGCCCCCTCCCCCGTCCTGCGATGCCCCGTCCCTGTGAGGATACACGCCCTACAAGCACCACTGACGAGCACCGCACGCGCTGTGGGCAAGGGGTGACTTGGATAACTGACACGGGGCAGTAGAACCTGGCGGGAAGGGTCACAGAGGTTGAGATGCGGCTGGGCGAGGTGAAAGGCTCGGTGCACGACCTCTGCAAGGGCATGCAGGAACTTCAATCCTCCCACAAGGATCTGCTATGGAGGGTTGACGACACTGAAAATAGGGCGCGACGGAATAATCTCCGCTTTGTGGGCTTTAGAGAAGGAATTGAAGGGATAAATGTACCAGAATTCCTCTACACCTGGCTAAGGAACACCTTCCCGGCGGACAAGTTCTCTTCCTGCTTTGTCACAGAAAGATCCCACCGAGCGCTACTGGCTCGACCCCCTGCGGGGGCACATCCACGACCCATAATAATGCGCTTCCTGAATTTTCTAGATAGGGACATGATCCTTAGGGAGGCCCAGAAGCGAGGGGAGATACAATGTGAGAATACCCGTATAATGATCTTTCCGGACTGCAGCAGGGAAGTACAAAAGCAAAGGCGTACGTTTGACTCCGTGAAAGCTAAGCTACGAGAACGCAAGGTACAATATATGTTGCTCTTCCCCGCGAAGCTGAAGGTCCTCTTCCTGGACAAATCCCATTTCTTCCAGATACTGGAGGAAGCTTACCAATGGCTGGAGGAACGCCCACCCCTGGGGCACATGGAGACGCGGGCGGGCGGCAGGCCGTTCACCGACGGAGCTGGTGATCGACCCATGGAGTTGCAGCGCTCAATGTGGCCCCGGCAGTTGCGTAGGGGCCGGCCTGTGGAAGCCACCCCGTATACCCAGAGAGGCACAGGCAGACGAAGACGGAGCACAGGAGGATATCTTGACTCCCGGCTCTCGATGGGGGCTCATGCGCTCCGGTCATCTGGACGACTTCAGAGGGGCAAAGACACTGAGAAAGACGCTGGGACTGAAAGCGGACACTCTACTTCTGGACGAGAGGAGTTGTTTGAACCCTCAATGCACCCCTTGGCGGCAGAAATACGGGCACTGGAGCAGGCAACACTGACTGAAGCGGGGGCATCCCGGATTCTAACTCCTGAACAAGGGCCAACAGGGACGACCGTGGTTTGAACGATTATGCTGGAGCAGGCAAGCTGGCCACACACGACCTCCTTTCTTTTCTTTCCGATCTTCCTCTGTTGATCTCTTCCATTTTACTCCCTTTTCTTTCTTCCATTGACGCCTCTGGCTTTCTATTCTTTGTGACAGACCTCCACCTACCCTAAAGTTCACCCCCGACATACCGCCGGGGATGAATCATGCAGAAGGGAGAGGTGGGGTGGGGGTAGAGGTAAAGGGAACTGCGTGGGGAGGGGGAGGTGGGGCAGTAGGGCTGGGGAAAGAGATGTCAACTGTGTTACCATTGGGCAGGTTTTGTTTCATCTGTTTCATGTTCTTCCTTATGTTTTGCTGGCACACTGACCACAAGCTTGACTTGGCAAGTGCACTCACTGCCCATCCTCCGACAGGAATACACTCGCATTGCACCGCCTCATGGCTGCACCGACTGAACATAGACCCCCTGGAGTGGGACTGGTAGCTGGCCCCTACAAAGTTCTTACGTGGAACGTCAATGGCCTGGGAGACAAAGTTAAGAGAGGACTTGTAATGGCATACGTTAAATGGATACACCCTGATATAGTCCTACTTCAGGAGACCCACCTTAAAGGAACAAAATGTGGATTTCTTGCAAGAGGGGCCTACAAAGTATTGGCACATGCAGGGTACATGACGGGCACACGGGGGTAGCCATTCTGATTAAACAATACCCTCCCTTTATGGTAACCCGAACCTGGACAGACCCCAGGGCTCTTACGTAGGAGTATCAGGTACGTGGGGACGACGGAGGGCCACAGTCGCCTCAATCTACGCTCCCCCAAAACTTCAGGCCAGGACCCTATTCGGGCTGGCCAATATCCTGCTAGACACACCAGACGCACTACACATCATAGGAGGTGACTTCAATAACGTTATGCAAGTCCCCATGGACCGCTCAGGGAATCGTACTGACAGTCCCTCGACTACACCTCTAGCTAGGACTGTGACCACACTAGGCCTGACTGATGTTTGGCGCTGGCTCCACCCGAACACTAGAAGTTTCTCATACTACTCAGGGGCCCATAGGGTACACTTGAGACTGGACTATGTCTTTCTACCCCGGCATGCATTTGGGGCGGAGGTGGAGGCCGAGTATCTGGCACGGGGGATCTCAGACCACTTGCCCCTACTGGTCCGGCTGGGTGGGGGGTGTAGGGCTAATGGTGGGGGTTGGCGACTGACGGCATGGGACCTACAGAATACCGAGGTTCTGCAAGGCCTTAGAGCCGACACAAAGGTGCACTTTGCAGAAAATGTGGGCTCTGTGCAGTCAGGCGTTGTAGTATGGGAGGCATATAAAAACGTTCTCAGAGACAGGGCCCAGAATCAAATATTATGGCAGAAGCAGAAAGCACAGGAGGAACTTACCTCCCTGGAAACCCAAATATTAGAGCTATAAAGACAATATCTGTTTGAAAGGGACCCGGAGGTGCTGCGATGCCTGACCGATATCCAACAGCATTATAGGACCCTAGCAACAGATGAGGTGAAGGACAGGCATTAGCGACCCTTCACAGGTTATATGACGTGGGGGACAAGTCGGGGAAATTACTAGCATGGCTAAGCCGTAAAGAAAGGGATGTCAGGTGGATAGAGGGCATGATTGATGGGCAGGGCCAGCTGCAACGGGATGATGCCCATACTATTCGGACCTTTGCGTCCTACTTTAGGGAATTCTATAAAGCCCGGGAGTTGGGTGACGTCGAGGAGATCATGGCCTACCTAGCTACTGTTCAAACCTCAGTCTTAACGGACGAGGACAAGGAGACCCTTGAATCCGGTATAACGGCCACTGAAATTAGAGAGGCGATCGCCAAACTCCGTCCGGGTAAGTCCCCAGGTCTCAATGGACTGCCAGCTGAATTTCTTTTTAAAAAGGGGCCAATCTATTGGTGGTCCACCTGTTAGCACTATTCAAAGATGCTACCCAGAAGGGCATCCTCCCACTAGACCTACGGATGGCCACGATCATACCCATATACAAACAAGGCAGACCCCCGAGGACTGTGCATCTTATCGACCAATCTCCCCTCTGAATGTAGAGGCTAAGCTGCTTGCGACAATCTTGGCACTCCGTTTGCGCCAAGTAATCTCAGAACTGGTGCATCAGGACCAGATGGGATTCTTGCCCGACAGTGTAACTAGGCAAAACTTACATCGAACTCATAATTGGCTCATGGAGGTGAGGGGACGGAAGGATCCACATATGTTCCTCTCCCTTGACGCCGGAAAGGCGGTCGATGCGGTACATTGGCCCTTTCCAGAGGCACCCTAATTAAATTTGGCGTCAAACCTAACTTCAGGAAGTGGGTGGGACTTCTGTATGCGAATCCTAGAGCCCAGGTCAAGGTAAATGGGATTCTATCCGACGACTTCCCCATTAGGAGGGGGACCCGGCAAGGATGCCCCCTGTCTCCACTGTTGTTCACCCTCACTGTTGAAATAGTGGCCTGTGAGGTCTGCGAGGCAGAGGAGATAAGGGGATTCCAAATATCACAGACCGAGGCGCAGGAAGAAAAAATCTCACTGTACGCAGACGATATCTTGCTCTATGTTACACAACCGGCCACTACAATCCCCGCACTGTTCAGGCTTCTGGGCAGGTATAGCTCCTTCTCAGGATATAAGATAAATTGGCATAAATCGCTCCTGTACAGCCCGCGACAGGACGAAACGTGGCCCCCTCTGCCTGGGACGCCGCTCCAGGTCACACAGGTGGGGTTCACATACCTGGGGATCTACCTGACCACAGATAGAAATGTTTCCTATCAACGTAACATACAGCGAGTGATCACAAACTTCACGGATGACGCCCCTAGGTGGAAGGCCCTCCCCCTCACGATTCTGGGCCGAGCTGCCATGTTTAAAATGATTACACTGCCACGTTTCCTGTATGCCCTACAAAACGAATACTTTCCCCTCCCTAGACAATCAAAGGTATAAATGCAGAGCTACGCTCTTTGCTATGGTTGGGAAGGCAGCTGCGAATAGCCCTTGACACACTGCAGAGAAATCAGTATAACGGAGGGATCTCCTTTCCCGATGTAGAGGCATACTACTGGGCTGAGCATCTGGCCCCGATAAATGAATGGCTCCATGCTTCAGCTGATCACCCCACATATAGATTAGAAGGGACACCATGGCACACTGCACCACTATGCACTATTTATATGGGGGCACTGGAAAGAGACGATTGCTCCCCGTCACACAAATCACCCTAGAGGTATGGGACAGGGCAACGGAGATGATGGGATGGACACAGAAACCAACAAAGAAGACGCAGATCTGGTCCTGTTCATGGCTGAAGGGGCTACACAAACTAAGGGGGTTTGCGGGTTGGGAAGCTATCGGAATCTCCACACTAGGGGATTTGGTGGTGAAGGGGGACCTTAAGTCCTATGGGACACTGGTGACAGAATATGGGCTACGTCCCACACAGTTCCTTAACTATGCACAACTGCGTCATGCATGGAGAGCTTAGGCGGCGCTGTCCTCTCCCTTGCCTGAATATGCCCCGCTGGAGGGTCGCTTAGTGCAAGAACAGGTACCCAATAAACTAGTGTCCTTGACCTATAAGGCCCTGAATAATAACGCACCAGACAGATTGGGGAAGTTGAGGGCCACCTGGGAACAGGACTTGGGCGAGATGGACACAGTAGACTGGGAAGTAGCCCCGAAGCACCACAGAGAAGTTACAATTAAATCCAGACTGCGACTAATTCAATATTAGATACTACACAGGGTTTATTATGATAGGGTTAGGCTACATCGTATGGGCCGAGCTAGTGACTCTGATTTTCTTCGATGTGGCCACCCGCAGGGGGATTTCTTTCATATCCTTTGGGACTGTCCCACGATTCACACCTATTGGACACAGGTATTGGGAGAGTTAAGTGAGGTGTTGGAGATAAAGCGTATGGTAGATCCCAAGTTCGTTTTACTGGTGATAACTAACGATGTAGACCTAAACCGCCCACACCTGATTTTTGCACTACTGGCCCTGGCGAAAAGAGATGTAGCCAGGACGTGGGGGGGCGCCTTCGCCTCCTCAATTAGGGGAATGGAGAAAGGGGCTGGTTATATATGGCGGCGGAAAGGGTCACATACAGCAAGAGACCATCCTCGAAAATTTCGAAGAGTTTAGGGAAAGTGGCGAAGGTACCATGGTCTGGATGGGGGTCGGGATCTGGACTGACACACTGAGGGTCCCACTGAGCAGGTTTACATTACTGGATGGTGGGGGGAGGATTATGGGCCCGGGTCCAGGGAGAGTTGCAGGACGCGGAGAGCGCGGTGGGAGGATGTCCTACAGGTGGAGCTGGGATCTTCTGGTGTTGATAATTATGATGCTGTCATTTTGGATGGGAGGGTGGGAGGGAGCCAGGGTATGTGGGTATTCACTTGTGACTTGCCAGCTGTGTTTTTGTTGGTTGAAAATGCAAATAAAAATATTTATTAAAAAAATATATATATTCTTGCATTTGGTAAAAAATATCATTCTACCCCTGTGGCGCTGTCTCTTGATGCCAAACAGGCTTTTGACAGCATTAATTGCAAATGTATGTTTACCACTTGACATTGGTTTGGTTTTAGCCCTAATTTTATTTCATTTATAAAATTATTATACTCTGCTCCCAGTGCCAGTATTTTTATCAATGGGCATTTTCTCCTTACTTTAAATTACATAGAGGTACCTAACAAGGTGGTCCCCTTTCCCTTTTGCGTTTTATTCTTTGTCTAAAATCTTTTCTTGAACATATCTGTTGTAACACACTGATATCAGGTTTTAAACATAATTCCCTCGAAACCAAGTTATCGAACTATGCCGATGATATTTTAAAATATATCTGTAACTCTCTCTCCCCTGTAAATCCTTTTTTACCAGAACTCAGATTATACTGTAATATCTCTGGTTATAAACAAAATATTTCTAAAACTAGGATTCTTCCATTAAATTCCTCCTGTTACCAATATATGTTTGCTAACACAAATTTTACCTGTTGCCTCTCTAAAATAAAATGCATTGGTATAAGATTTTCCTCAGCCTTTCCAAACACAATCAATTTTACTTTTAATACTTTAAAACTTTCTTGGTGGCGTATGTTAGATACCATTAAGATTATCATTGTACCCCCAAGTTCTTTATAGACTGTCCATGCTACCTTTTAAAAAAACTGTTTTGTATTTCTCTCAAATTAATTCTATTCGTACCAAATTTCTCTGGCATAACAAAGTATTCATGTATTGCCGTAGCATAACTCAAACATCCAAAGAATGAAGGTGGGGTTTGTTTTCCTGATTTTAAGTTGTATCATTCTTCATTTTTAACTTGTCAATTTTATGCTTTAACTTATGATTTGGAAGATGCTCCCATACCATAATGGATTGCATTTAAACATTCTTTATTAAGGGACTTCTCATTTACTGATGTAATTAATATGTCCAATTGCACTTTTATTTCTACAGACCCTATTTTGAAACACTTCCAATAAATGTTACATACAATATTTTCCACAGGTTTTGATTTTTATCAGTGCTTCCTTGCATCATCTATTTGGTATAGCAATTTTGAAAACTTTTTTTCGTCAATCATTCTATTTTAAACATTGCAAAGAGAAAGGTATTTTGTTTGTTCACTAACTTGTACTGCATAACTCTGTTATACCTTTTTCTCATTTACAAACACAATATAATCTACAGAACTCTTTTTTACAAGAACAGAGTCTAACATTTTCTGCTCCTCAATCCTTCCAACCACTAATAATTTCCCTTCTGACACTTTATCACTTACACCCTTGACACAATTACATATTATTCCTTATGATTCCATACCCAAAGTTGCTTCTCTATATAGTCTGCTCGTATCTCCTATTACTACAAGCCCCACAACATCTATTGAATTACTATGGGAATCTGATCTTTCTATCTTACAACCTATTCATATTTGGGATAAAACGCATTACACAATCTCTATTTTCTAATAGAACAGTTATTACCCCTAAATGTATCTTTAAATTTGCTTCAACTTCATCTCCATTGTGCTGGTCTTGTTCTGCATCACCAGGTACTTTAACTCATTTATTCTACTATTGTTCTCATGTGTTTAAGTTTTGGGAAAAAATCTGGTTCAAATGTTTACAAAATTTTCATTATTATATTCAGTTATCAATTTAAAATGTATTTTTTGTGACTTGGTCTCCTGACTTTGATCACCTTTACCCTAAATCCTTGTTTGATCTCTTTATTGCCCTTGCTTTTAAGGTGCTACTTTCTTGCTGGAAATATACTTAAGATACTTTTAAGTTATCTATATCAACATGATGGAATTTTATTTGTGATTAATATAGAATAGCTGTTGTCTCCTCATTAACTGAATATCAGAAAATTAAATCCAATTTATACTGGTTACATAACATTACTCTATCCTCTCACTAACTTGTATCCTATCTCCATATACATTTTTCCTTCCTATTCTTTTTATTCCCTCTCCTCTTTTGTTTTTCTTTTCTATTTTTCCTTTGTATATATGTATGTAGGTATGTACGTATGTATATATATATACATATATATATACAATATATATACAAACTTTTGTTTACGTTTTGGAAATCCCTTGCCCACACGAAGACGCCATTGTGCAGGAAATAACCAAAGGTGTGAGTAAACCGGAGTTCGCGGCGAGCGAAGAGCGGGGAAAAGCAGGGAGCTGCGGCTACCCGATTCGGGTCTTGCAGGTGAGCCTGCGAAATACACCACGGGCATTGCACAACGAGGCGGATACCATTTTCGTGTAAATCGGAACATGCTGTGGTGAGCAAAAACCAGTCAGCGTGAAACACGTGCAGTCCCTGAAGATTGAGAGTTACGAGTTTGTACTGAACCGTAATTGAAACATGGCAGACACAAGAAACATCTGCAAATACCGATAAAGGCGGTGGCATAACTACAACCGCTACGAAGAAAGTGACAGACAAAAAGAAACTGTGGGATATATTATGGAGGGTGCTCAAAAAAGAGCAATCTAAATGGTGGGAGGCCACTGCCCTGCAACACTATGTGGATTGCAATAGGATACCTCGGGGATTGCGTATCTTTATCACCCCAACATTACAACAACCTGATCCAGAGCTAATATCTGAATGGATGGACAATAATCACACATGCTCTATGAACATGTTAAAAATGTTAATTAAATTTGCAGAAAAGAAAAGCATAAAAATGACACCAAAAAGTGAATTGTTAATCGCAAACTTGAAGGAATTGTATGGTGAAGAGGAATTTAACACGGAGATGGAGAAAATGAATAAACGACTAGAAAAAATTGAGGATGAAATTAAAATGAAAAAACTATCAAAATTTGAGCGGGACGAAATCGATTATAAAAAGGGTCATATCTTAACCTTTGGAAAAAAGTTTGATAAACTAAGAAGCGAGAGTATTACCCAAATGAAATCCAATGAAGGAGCATTACAAGGGGCAACTGGTGGAGATGAGGCTTCGGGATCAACTAGCGGAGTCTCACTATTAACATCACAAATCATGCAGTGTGATACTGAAGTGACACCGGACATTTACAGTGATGACACTGAAATAGTAAAAGCACGTTTTTTAAAAGAGTACGAGCTACTGGCCAGAGAAAGGTCAACTACAGTGACCCACAGCGACAGCCCGGCAAGTGGGCGTGGCAGAGGAGGAAGAGGAGGCAAAAAACCAAATTACTCTATGCAAACAGACAGCCCAGTGGGAACGAGAACGAGGGGCCGATTTGCCAAGAAAACATGAAGACCAAGACTGTGGTAAATCTTTCAAATTATAAATTAAGTGAAGACCAATTAGAGGTTTTAATGTTAGGTCTTTCCTTTTGTCCAACTTCTAGTTTTAATTACACAGAAACAAGAATTGACTTATTCCATTGTATACGTAAACTAAAACTTAAAAAGTGGTTCAAGAATAAACCAACTAAACACCTGGTCGTGAGGTCTAGCAAGCAACCGGCTCTCCAAGTAGGGGATATTGAGGTATTTAACACAGTATATGAATTGGCTGAAATTGAAGTTAGGGTCGAGGATCCCCTATCAAATGCAGCCAACAGTGATTTAACTTTGGACTCAATGGCAGCAACCCCCTTCAAACCGAAGTCGGTGTTTCTACCACAAATTAACTGTGAAGCAATTAATTGTTTTGAAAAAGGAGTGGTCAATGAATTGAAAAGACTTAAATCTCGTAAAATATATACAAGAAACAATTTGAAGAATAACCACATTAAAGCATTAAAAGAACTAGAATCCAACAAAGACTTTGTCATTAAACAAAGTGATAAAGGTGGTAACGTGGTTATCTGGCCCCTTGATATGTACAAAGAAGAAGGAAACAAACAATTATCAGACACTAACAGATATTGTTTGTCTACTAGAACACTGTATGATCATGCAATGCTAAATGTTTCAGATCAAATTACGAAATGGAAAGATGACTGTATAATAACTAATGACGAATTCCTGTATTTGGCTTGTAAATACCCAAAACTGCCAGTTTTATACCTGCTTCCCAAACTGCATAAAAATGCACTTAAGCCACCCGGGAGACCGATTGTCTCTTCCTGTGGTAGTGCGTTAGAAAAAACTTCCAAAAATGTAGATTTTTTCCTGCAACCGATGGTCCAATCCCTCCCGTCTTTTGTCCTAGACACAAGGGATTTTCTCAGACACATCAATGACATTGAGTGGTCTCCCAATTATCTAATGCTGGGCTTGGATGTTTGTAGTCTTTATACAAGCATCCCGCAGCAGTTGGGTCTACAAGCATGTAAACACTTTTTCCAGAGCAGATCTTTGTGTTTCTTTCATCATACTGAAATGCTACTGAAATGATTGAACTGTGCAACAATTTTTTCCTTTTTGATAACAACATCTATAAGCAAATCCAGGGGACGGCGATGGGGACCTGCTTCGCCCCTAGCTTTGCAGGTCTTTACCTCGGCTGGTGGGAGGAGCAGGTGGTCCGGAAGATCGATTTATTCAAAGACCACGCCGCCATATAGATGATATTTTCTGTGTATGGAGTGGCACAGAAATTCAAGCAAATGAATTTGTGGAGGTTCTCAACGAAAATCATCTTAACCTCCAATTCACACACCAGATATGTACTGACACCATGGAATTCCTTGATCTCAAACTAGAGATACGTAATACCAAAATTGAAAGTTCTTTGTACAGAAAATCTTCGGCTGGCAACAGCCTACTTCATGCGGGCAGTTGCCATCCCCGTAATTTGATACACAGTATACCATTTGGGGAACTATTACGGGCCCGTAGAAATTGTAGTACCACTGACAAATTTGAGAGAAAGAAAGTAATCATGACCAAGATACTTTTGACACGGGGCTACAGCTCCAAGAGTATCAAAGAGGCCATCACTAAAGTAGATACTCTGAAACGCCATGATCTCGTCTTCCCTATAGTTGAACAATCCCTGATTGAGCCCAAAGAATCGATAAGATTCATAACGACATACAACACACAGGCCTGGGAAGTAAAAAGGAGTTTTAAAAAGTTTTGGGAAGTGCTAAAAACTGACGATGATTTAAAAGAATATATAGGAGAACATCCTTCCCTCACTTTTCGGAAACCTAAATCTCTACGGGATTATTTGTGCAGTAACATGATTCAAAACCCCAGAAAAGGGAATGACATTAGAGGTTTTTTCACTTGCAACCAGTGCAAAGCCTGCAAATACAGTTGCAATGTCAAATCGTTGAAATTCAATGACAAGGAGGCTCCATGGGTAATTCACAAACACCTCAATTGCAATACTGAATATGCTATCTATACTTTGAAATGTCCATGCTCAAAATACTACATTGGTAGCACTATCCACAAAGCCAAAAAACGTGTGTTAGAACATCTCAGGGCCATAAATAAAAATGACAAGACCTATCCGGTGGCCCGCCACTTTCAGGAGTACCACAAAAGCAATGCCAATCTAGTTAAGTTTGCTGTTATAGACTGCATTGCCCCCAATAAACTGGGAGGGAACAGGTTGTTGGAACTTAGAAAACTAGAGTCCAAATTTATCATCAGATTCAACACCATGGTACCTCATGAGTTGAATATGGACGAAGAATTGTCTGTGCACTTACAGGATGATTAATACACAATTAATCACTTGTAATTTCTGCTATCTTTCTGAATGATGTTTTTAAGAATTTGTGTGTTTAAACTTTACAACTATTTTTATTTGTTAGGTTGTAGAGATTTTAATACGACTTTGTCTTTTCATCTCCCATTTGTTACAGATACAAATACAAGAACAATTGATAATGGACTCCGTCTTGGTCAAGACCAGTATTATTATGAATAAGCCCACTGGGGCAAGCTTTGTTTTCCAAAGACACTGCCTAATCTCATAGTCATGAACCTTTGTAATATATGGTATACTATGCCCACTTGGGCCTCAATGAAGTAAATTACTTTGGTGCCTTCGTGTCCGTAGAAGCACAATAATCATTTGGTCAGTATATATGATCTGGGATATCGTATAACCAATCAGTAGAAAGGCATTAAGTAAAATTGATGAAACCAAGACCTTGTCTGACGTAGAACTAGGTACTAAAACAGCTACAGTGATGTTTTGCTTTTGTGATCGGGGGTTCGAGTTCCGGACCCACTGGTTTTCTCTAATAATTTTGGAAAACTGAATTAATATCGAGGATGTATTTCACATTTTACTGCAAACTATAAAAGCATAAGCAGTGTTTAGTTATATGTAATTCATGTTGAAAGCCAGATATGTGACATCACGAGTCTTTTTCAATTTTGAGTTAAATTTGGTGACTCATGTTAAGCTAGAATTATGTTATCGGCAAAACAATGCCACTAGAAGTTCGTATAATAATGGCATCAACAAATGAAAAAATTTACAAGTTGGAGATGCAAAAAAGTCGAAGTATTTTGTTTATGTTGACCATCACGTGATGTTTCACGTTACTTTATTATTTGTATTTAAACGCCAAAGTGTGCTGCATCTGCATACATTTGAAGCGTTGAAATCAGCAAGTTGATAGTTTTGTTGGAGTTCCTCAAGTGGTTGCATATCCTGTGCATTCCGTATATCTCCAAGTTTTAAGATACCTAAAAAGACCCACTTATGAAACCCTTCCAGTCTCATCAGGTCTGCTAAGACATCCAAGACCTACTGACGTGTCTCTAGTGTAATCTTTCCCTGCCAGCACTTGATGCACATTGTACTCTTCAGCATGTTTATCAAAGTCTCTGTTGGAGCCTGTCTTAGGCAAAGTGGTTGTTTGCTGTACATTTCTCTCTGGAACCCAAATGGTACCTTTGCCCTCATTTCAGCCATCAAGGAGGGTTTCTGCTGCATTGCAAACTCCCACTCCCTCATGACTAACAATTACGATACCCAATAGTACAGCTTGAGGTTTGGCAGGGCAATATAACCATCATATGGGCAAAATGTTAGGGTGCACAGTGCGATCTGTGATTGGCCACGGTCCCACAACAGTGAGCAAGAGGTTGAGTTCACATAGTTAAAAAAAAAACTTCTTGGACCATTAGTGGTGTTTTTTGGAGCAGGTGAAGGAACTTTGCCAGTTAATTTGTTATGTATAATGTCACCCCCACCATCAGCAACAGTGAGACCTTCCTTCGGTGGGCCACATCTGCCTTAGAGTCATTGAGAATACAGCTATGGTTGCTCAGTGATAAACCTCCTCCAATAGTGAAAGCCCAAACTAGATCATTTACTGCGGGCTGTTCCAGTCCTCCGGGGACACATACCAGTAAATGAGTAAGCCACTGCCTTATGCCAGTTGATTTTAATACCTCTGTGCTTTGAGAAAATATTTAGGGCCTTATTAATGAAGGCCTTGTGCCACCGGTGCGTCACTTTTAAAATGGGAAAAAGTGACGCACCGGTGACGCAAGGCCTTCATAAATAAGGCCCTTAGTATCTGTAGCACCCTAGGGTTGGACCCACCGGGGTTTGCCAGATATGGCAACAGGGAGATAACCTCTTTCCACCTCGGATCCCGGCAGAAACACCGCGACATTGTATCCCATTCAACAAATGACTCTACTACAATTGTGGATGGTAGGGAAACAAAGGGCAATCTTACCTAGACCTCCTTCCCAGGGAGAACTGTTGTAATAGTGCACCACTACCCCCCCCCCCACACCACTAAAGTTTTAGTGTATACCAGTTGGACCTACGCTCCATATTCTGGTCTAAAACTCATCTTTTGTAGCACTGCTATTGAGATGGCCATTCGGGTGAATCAAACTCCTTTTCAGTGTCAAGTTGTCCAGTGATAATATCACTGATGGTTCTGAAACGGGTTCACTTCTGGCCAAGATGCCATATAGGCATAGAAGATTGTTGTAGGTGGATCTATATGGCATGAACCCAGTTTATATTTTTTTCAATCATTGGGTACAGCACCTTTGCCAGAATCTTGACTTCTATATTTAGCAAGGAGATCAGCCTATAACGCTGTTTCTGCATATTCCAACTATACTGGAAACGACCTGTCCTTGTTCAACCGTTTTATATGCTTCTGTAATGTTACCTCAGAGTGGACCGTAACGATGTTCTACGAGAAATTCCTGTCAGATGTCTGCAGTATATTTTCCCTAGTGTTCCAGTCTTTTAAGCGCCATGGGTCCAGTCTCTATTTTTGTCTGTTTGGGAACGTAATTGTTATCATTTGAGTACAGTGCTGGGAATGATAAAACAAAATCCCTTGGTAGATCACCAAAATATTTAGCATTCACCATAATAAATTATATAACTTAAATCATAACAATACAACTCCAAAAAATATTAGCATTAACTACAAACGTTTAGACACCAACCTATATAAATATGTAGATATATATATTAAAAACTGTAAAGTTATTTATCATACATTATTAAATAAAACCTAAATTAGTGTTTGCCATAGAAGGTCATTATTGATAAAAAAATTCGAACTACAACTAACCCAACCAATAACATCGCATTGTAAACAAATTTTTACCAATAAAATCAGACAACTAATTAAATCAACAATATAAAAGGCACACTAATTTAAACAACTAAATAGTTAAAAATGTGCAATGCTACAAGACAAGGAAACTCCGATAGATTCTCAGGCCGGACTATTCGAGAAGAAATATATACATCTTAACAAGTATGGAAAAGGTATATTTAAACTAAAACATACTTGTTAATAAACTTAAAATAGTAAAATAGCAAATAATGAATAAAAACACTCCATCCCCTATTTCTTTACATAGACCTAGTAAAAGAAAACACTATGACTTCCAAAAGCGATGAGCTGCCTGAAAAACAACTATTAGAAACCAGCAAAAAGATGTATTAAAGTAAGTGTACATATATTAATAAAAAACGCTAAATTTACTCGAATAGCGTGTAAACATAAACATAATTACCTCAACCTCTACAAACCACCAACAAATTAACATTTAAGATGTAGTTGCATAATTTTACTTATAAATAATAAATGTGCAAGCTTTGAAATATTGTATATAATTACACCATTACTAGGGGTAGGTGGAGCTCACGGAATTGCACTATGCAGATTTCCACGGCGTTGCATAAAAATTCTGTGGTATTCCGTGGAGTTCCGTGAGCGGGCGCAGTCGCTCTACTCCCCCACCCCTACTCAAAAGTACATCTCACCATAAACGTACAGTGAAAGGAACCGCCGTTTTACAAAGTAAGCAAAAATAAGACATACTCCAACCAGCAGACTATTCCATCACAAAGTAACCACAGTCAATCCTGGCACATAGTCTGGGCAAAAACAATGCTTTGCTTAGCTCTGCTGAAACTGCTTCTGTTTTGTTGACCTCACGGTGCCCGCTGCCCACTGCCCACCCAACACGGGCAGTTACTGACTTTTTATCCCTCTATGCAGGAATGAAACAAGTCGCCTAGATCAGGAACGCAGGAGTGTTTAATCAGCACAAATAACCATGATCTCCTTCACCACTCACCAATGCAAAGCTTCAGCAAGGTTCCTCTCAGTGTCGTCCCAGTTAAGGCAGCTGGAATCCCCTTATCGCCCTAGCAACAGGGACCGCTGCTGGGGAGCAGTCTGTACTCTCTGTACCCCCTCTCTGTACCCACTTCAGCATACTTCTCCCACACCACCGCCATGACAGACTTTCACCAACGAGAGCCACCTGACACTGAACGTCATAAGGGCATCACTTTCTGTGATCATATTGAATTGCTTATTGCTGATTATTACTAGCCTGTTGTTGTGCTGCATCTATTTACACCGACTTTTTAATTCATCGACAAAGCAAAGACTTTCTTTACTTGCCCTGATGCCAGCCTTTTCATAGTAAATATTACAGCCAAGAGTAGACCTCGCTTCCTAGGGACCAGGCGAACGTGGGCGCAGTAGTGCACCATGGCACTGGTAAAATCCGCTCCCCGGGATGCTTTTTTGCCGCACTTCTCTACACAAGTGGCAAAAACTCTGAGAACTCCGCTGGAGGAGCAGAGTTGACTGCCCACCCTTAACCATTACACTACTTTCAGATACAATGACAGAGACAGCAAAATATATATTCTCACAGAAAGGAAACCAGTTGCTAAATTACACGAGCTACACCTATAGCCAAGAGAAATATAAATTGGAAATGTACCAAATATTATTGCAATGCATACTATCAGAGGATAACTACAAAAGATGATGTTGTAAGTCATGTAAGAGAGCTCAACCACCTCTCAAATAAGACAAAAACAGAAGTGAGGGAGGTTTTGCAGGATATTAGAGAGGCAAGTACTAGTTCCCAGGAGCCCACAACCAAAATCCTAAAGTCTTCAAACACTTCACAGGGCAGCTATCACATATACGCACTTCAAAACGTTTAATTGCTCGAAGTATAAAGGCCACCAGGAATACTCCTCCTGCCCCTAGAAGCTGCCAAGAGATAAAAATATCTGAACATTTGGCAATAACACATAGGGGCAGATTACGATGTCGGTCGGAAAGCCTCCGATCGCTAGTCGGAAGATTTCCGACCGCAGTTGGAGGCTCTACAACCGGCATTGTCAGATTGCGATCTGACCGCCAAATTACAGTGTCGGCAGTTGGAGCGTAAACCAGTCGGTCATTCCAACGTGGTTCCGACCGGCCCTCGGCTTGGTCGGGACCGCAACACAATCCTCTATGGACGGCATTTCTGCTGTCGGGATTATGGTGTCTGTGTTTGGCAGCCTGTCAGTGCTGCCTTTCTGACACAGAAAGGCTGTCAGAAAGTAACTTTGGGGGCACCTAGCAGGGCCCCCTTGCCTCTGTGGCCTATGATTGGTGGCTGAGGTTGTACCTTACGTCCCCCCCTGTAAACTCCTGCACTGTGTGGCAGGCACCACGGGGTGCCTGCCACAGGGTGCAAGGTTGTACACACACCCCCATTTCTTTAAGGGAGCCTGTATTAGGGCCGGTTTACGACTGTAGCACAAGCTCCCATAGAGAAATGGGAGTCTGCTGCTGAACAGTGTTCAGTTGCATCATAATCAGGTGGTCAGAACTGCCGACCAGAGATCAGTCAGTCCTGTTTTTGCCTCAGGAATATCGTAATAGGCCCCATAATGTGGAACCTTTCCTTTTACATGATAAATTAAACAATGAGAAACAAAACATAATCTTCTCTACAGCAAATAACTAAAACTAAGCCATAGACAAACCCCGATGATAGATGGTACTTTCAAAATGTATCCCAAACCATTCACTCTGATATACACCTTATATGGTGTATATCAAAACACAAATATCCCGTTTATTCATTCCTTACTACCAAATAAACAAAGCAGCACCTGCTACGACCTCTTAAACCACATTAAACATAAAACAAATACTTACTTCCCTCAAAATAAAATCATAGACTTTGAGCAAACTATGATTTAAACCATTTTAAAACTTTACTCCCACACAAGGCTGTTACTATCATTTTAATCAAAACATATGGAGACACCTCCAACAATCTGCACTAAGCTTAGAATATTCTACAAACAGTCAGTTTGCTTTTGAAATTAAAACAAAATGATAACACTAGCCTATGTCCCTATCAGAGTACAGGCTAACCACTACAATTTACTATAGAAAGCCCTTTCTACCAGCAAAATGAAGACAAACTAAGCTCCCCAATAGAGTATTTCGAAGACGTTTTGGTTGGCAGACTGCATCACTCCGGACACAGGTGCCAATCCAAATATCATGGTGGAATGTCTATGACAGCTTCTTGGCACAGGAAGCCAAAACAAACAACACAGTGGAAGGATGGCACAATTTCTTCCAACTGCCGACACTGACCCCCAACTCCTACCGCGGCAGCTGTGGAATGGACCAATGAGGCTGTGTGAGGCTCGGATCGCTTGTGAAACTGCTGTAACTGCTCGATCATGTCCAAAACCACCTCTGTCATGGACAAAATCAGTGGTAAGGCAAACAATTGACAGTTTCCATATACTCCTCAGCAAAACAATGCCCCTCATGGACCAGGCAAAGGAGTTGGGGTTCCTGAATAACTTACACGTTTACAGGGACCCTGTCTGGGTTTGTTTCATAAGATTAGTCAAAAATACATCTGTAGGATGCCCTCCCTGGTGAAAACACTGGTACTGCACAGGCCCACTGTACACAAATGGACGTGTTTGCAAATTATAGTCAGTGATGGTGATGTGTATATTATTTTGTGTTCCATGACAGCACCTCCTCATCAATATCACACCTATTAATGTTTGTCACACATATGTTTTGCCCTTTCTAACTTGTCTGCCTTGTTACAATTGATCTTCACATATCATGCAGCTTACCATTTCTCAAGTGTTATTAAAGTAAGGTTGAAGTGACTACAACTACCATGAGACCCTGTCACTGCAACTCTAACCAGGGTGCTAGACTCCGTTTGCCCCTTCTCACTCGTCTAAAATGTCACAGCTGATCTTCACACATCATGCAGCTTACTATTTCTCAAGTGTGGTTAAAGTGAGATTGAAGTGACTACAACTACTATGAGGCCCTGTCACTGCAACTCTAAACAATATGCAGTTGTGAATGTGACACACTCATATTGCATACATCCCAGGTCCTCTTTTGTTGTCAAAGAAACATCTATATGGATGTGTCATTAAAGTGAAACATACCTTATCTGCTACAACTCTGATTTGGACTCTCACACATCGCCCACATGAAAAGGCAATGCCTATCAATGGAATTACATAGCCTCAGTGTGAGAAGCATTCTAAGGGCACAGTGGAAACACTCTGCAGGATAGCTTTTCCTCTATCTGGGAGAACCCTGAATGGCTGGGGCCCTGGTGCAAAGTACATTTTGTACATGCCTGACAAACTCAGTGTGCGCTGGACCTGGGAATTTAAGTAAATTAGGGATAGCCAACAGCATATCAAGTGCCATGCTTGTGCAGGGATGTGTAAGTACAACTCATGAAAGCAAACCCTGCACTAACAGCATATGGCACACTCTGATAAAGTAGCTACACACTGGAAAATGAGCACATGTCCATGTAGAACTCCACAAAGGGATGACAAATTAACACCCTCCATGTGTGAATAAACAAATATCTAACTTCAACACACCTAACACATATCCCACGTACATCATAGGGAGAAGTTGAACCTAAATGATGTTGACAGTGGCCGGTCCAAGCTGAAATACTTACCAGATAACATGTCACCCGATGCAATGTCAGCCCCCTTTGGATTTCATCCCACGTAGACGTCCATCTAACATTTCCTCCCCTCCTGTGTAACTCCAGCACTGGCTACAAAGTCACATCATACAAACCACTACAACCGGATCAGCAATCAGGTATGAAAAAAGCAATACTGTGGTCATTCATCAGTAACTATACAATGACATCAGAAAGTTAGAAAAGTAATGGAAGGACCAACGTCTTCAAAACTATGAAAAGAGTTTTTTGACAATATGTCACAACAGAATTCACACAAAGGCCAATGGCCAGTCCATTCAGTTTCCCGATGCCACAGCATAATGCTGTGCCGCCAAATCTGCCTTTGTTGACACTATCAGTGAACCTCCTCACAAAGGTGCATCCCTTGCGATGGGGGGGGGGGGGTGAGATTTAGTGAGGAGTGAGTTTGTAGTATGTTATTTTTAGATGTTCTCCTGGGTTCAGGGGGGTGGGATGCTGTTTTTCAGTGATGGAGTGAGAATTGGAAGGGGTAGGTTCATCCTTGGGAGGGGTTTGTGTGTTTTTTTGGATTTTGGCTTGGGTTCTGGGGGGTATGGATGCTGTTTTTCAGGGGTGTAGTGGGAAGTGGAAGTGATGGGTTTGGGTGGAGGTGTGGGAGATGTTTTTGAGACTTTGAGAGGCAAGTCAGGTTTCACAGAGGAAAGGGCAAACAAGGTATATTGAGTGCCAAAAGAAGCTATGTTGATAGCAGAAGTGTCAGGCAGCAAGTGAGTTAATTTTCAAACTGTCATGTACATGTATGCCACGTACGCGGTCATCATCATCTACGCACACAGCCATTGGACTGTGACCGTCACTACCCCAAAGTTTGCCTGTGGCTGTGTCCTCCGTGCATGTGACCGCCCACCATGCGGTCAGCTTCCACCGGCGACTGACGTTCGACATGTTCTATTAGCGAGGTCATGCCTCCGCCATGTTAGACTTTGGGAAAACTGTATTGGTGACAGTTTAGTGCATGATTACCACTACAAATGAGGACAAACATGTTTACATCTGAAACGCCCTGTTCCCATGTCATGTCCAGTATAAACCATAATATGTATAGTGCATTGCAGTGCACATAGGCAAAATGTGCATGGCGCACTATACACCATAGTTGGCGGTATTTCACATGAAATGTTATACTACCCAAGGTGCAGTACTTAGACACCACAGTTAAGTCAGTTCACATATGGACTACTGGGGCCCCTAGTTAGGAGACATCCTTTCATGGGTTTAGGCATGTGCACATGCACTCGATGTTTCACTGTCTCCTCATTTTATGCATTACGTGACAAGTTTGTCATAATATTGCTAACTGTATTAATTGCTTTGCTTAATTTGCCTCAATATGTTGGTGTTAAACTTCTCACTTTAACAAAGTCTTGCTTTGTTTAGTTTGCATATTGCTGGCGTTTTGTTTTATTGATGGGCTTAGTGTTTCATATTGTTGTACAGTGAATTCTCCTGTAATGAACTCCTTTTCGATGTGATAATTTTCCAACAGCAATATTCCTCTTGTGGGTGTTTGCATTGTTTGTATTCACTTTTGATTTGCTGAATGTCTTTGTAATATTCATGGGTGTTTCAGCTTTTGTGCCTGAATGTTTCTTGTTTTAAAAGGCTACAACACATATCCAAATGTGACTTCTTTCCAAATCTGAATACCATATGTTCAGAAGTCATTTTTGTTTGGGAATTGTTTTCTAAATGTCAAGATGTATGTACAGCCTGTCCAAGTGCAAATGTGCAGCTTCTTCCATTAACTATTTACATCCATCTTCTCATTTTCAATATAATTGAATGGTAAAGAAGTCGGATTTATTATAATGGAATTCTCCTTTCCTAAAACAGCCAACACTGATTGAAAAAAATATATGTTTTTGTTTTCTTTGCAAAGATATATCACACTCAATATCATGTAATTAACATAGATTTTCATTTCAGCACTGTACTTGCTGTCCTCAATGTTACAAGACACCTGGAGCAATATTATAGAATCTGCACCCAGAAAAACCTCTGCCTCTGCAGCACTGGATATTCTCCACTGGCTCCCCATTCAAAAGCGGATCCTGTTTAAGGTCCTGATAATTACTTTTAGGGCCTGTCAGAAACAGGGCCCACAATACTTGTCCAAAAATTTTAATCGCTATCATCCCACTCGAGAACTTAGATCGTCAACAGCTAATTTGATGGTTGTTCCAAAGTTCAGACTGGCTACGAGAGGAGGAAAAACTCTAGCGATTAGAGGAGCTAAAGCCTGGAATAAATTACCTTATCAAATACGTGCAATAACCTGCAAAAGCAAATTTAGGAAATCCCTAAAAACGTGGATTTACAGCCTGGCAGACACAACGTGTAAAACACTGGTTTAAGATCTCAATATTACTCTGAGAATAACAACTCTTACCATCGCTGAGTACACAAGTCAAAAGCGCCAAGATGCTCCTCGGAGCGATAGTGCGCTATCGAAATACCCCCTCACATCACATCACACATCACCCTTCTGTGTGGAAGGTACTCTGAGAGTGGAGGTTTGATCGAAGTAAAACAATGGAAGATCTTTTTTAGAAGGCAGATTTGTGTATTCAAACATCATGGAATTTTAATGCAAGGATTTTTTAAAGCAAAAATTATAAATAAATGATTTAATTGTCATGAAGAAGGAGGGTTCTATTATTTTCCTACCGAAAAACGTTGACAAATCAAAGAGACATATCTCTTCTTGCCACTTTGGATTTTGGAAAGCCTCTGAAATATAGATGGATCTAATGTCCAATGATGTGTGTCAGAGAATGCTAAAAAAATTTGAAGTTACGTTTTAATTTGCTGGATTGTCTTGGAGACTAATTGGTATATTGTGTAGTTTGATCCAAGTAAAAATCCATTTAAAATCCAAAGGGACATAGCCAAGAAGGCGGGCGATTAGAGCTTGCTTCCACGTCTCTCCTTCCCCGCTACAGGCCGAGCCCCGTTTACTGCCCCAATTAATATTTGCCGCAAGCCACTGTGCCCTTTCTAGCTTCGGAAACAGTAGGGCACCGAAAGAGACCCCTGGAGAAGATCTCTGACATTGAATTGAGGTCCGAGCAGTTTGAAGTCTGAGATGAGGGGAGCTGAGCCCAACATCAGGGCGGCAGTTGCGCTGCAGCAACAGTGAACCCAGGCCTTACCGGTAGGCTGCATCCATCTGAGCCCGATCCTCTGGGCAGCGCTGTGGGACCTGTCACCGGCATCGACGAGGGATCGCTGCGCTTGGAGCAGGAAGCCCCGCTGAGCGAACGGTGCAATGGGGCAGTAAGCTGCGCTACGTAGGGAGACAGCGGCCGTGACAGGGGCGTAACACAGGCCGACGCATCACCTGCAGTGCGGGGGGGCCCTCAAGCTCAAGGGGGCCCCCTCAGCACTGCACTTAATAGAATCCGGAGGGGACCCCTCCACGTACCTGGCAGGGGGGCCCCCTCAATTATCGTTATGCCACCGGGCCGTGATGCACGGAGTCGGGCCCAAGACTAACCGGGTGGCCATCTGCATGTGAGTCTATCCCGCTGCCAATCGTTCACCCCTGCCGTGGTACTAACAGACACCAGTTCCTCAGAGTACCAGAGGACACAGAACCCAGCCGCAGGACTCCAAAGGGGTGCCCACTTGTATCACAGTCACCTTTAGGCCTACTCCGGTTGTACCGGGGTAGCCACCTACTCATAATATACATAATAAAACAATGAATATTATTTTAAGCGATATTCATGGACGTAGCTCACTTGACTCCCAGCTGCCCCGTATAGCTGGCAGTAGATGGCCATGTCCCAAGACTATCCAACTCCTCAGTAGTGAAGTTGGAGGCCCTGTCACCTGCACCTTAAGCCGTGCAGGGTCTGTGCAGGAGTAACTAATCAGCAACAATGGAGGAGGTCAACTACAGATGATAGGAGGCAAGAGACTTAATGGGTTTAAAATGTTGTATGCCAACTTGATGGACTTTCCGTCAATGGATGCTTACTCTGCAGATTACAGTTTCCATCAATCACAGACTATTCTAACCAATGTCGGACCAGAGCACCAGAAAACTTAGATTTAGACTTCACTTACTAGTCCGTTATCAATAATGGATATGTCAAGCATCTGCCATATTTGGTCACCATCAAAACCAAAATTGCCATTAGAGGGTATGCCTGGCAATGTGGAGGACCAGTAGTATGTTACTGATGGAAGCAGTCATTTGCCATGCTATATCTGTTAACTTTGACTCATTAAAAAAAATGATAGTAAAAATGTAACTAAACTGCAATAAAAATGTGGGCACTCCATATTTTTTTGAACCTTTAAAATATGTAGGTAATTATTTGTTTTATAAAAAAAAAAATTAAAATATATTTTTATGATATTCAATTTTGGTTGAGTTTTGAGAAGTTTTATTAATTGAAATCTATGTGCCTATTTTAAGAAAATTGAGTTTGTAACGAAAATATACTTTTTTCTCATTTTTGCCACGTTATATTTGTCCGTATTTACAAATGTGCCTACATATATTAATATTTTTAATATATGCCCATTGAGTATTTGTGAGCATTGCACTCATATGTTGCAGATATGTCCTATAAGCATCCATGGCAAGACAGAGAAGGATACGCCAACATAATGAATATGTGTACAAGCCACATGCAAATCTAGAGACCATGCAGGAAACACAAATCATTAAGAAGTACAGGCTGAACCAGGTTTTGGCTCAAAACTTTTGCCAGACATCAGAATTCAGCCTGTCTCCCACCTATTTTAATAATATGACAGTGTTACATTTCTTTGCCACTGCCTCCTTCCAGGACACAGTTAGCATCTCCAATGGAATGTCTCAACATACTTTTTCAGGTGTCCTCAACTAGGTCCTGTATGTTATGCTCAGGCATGTGAATGACTACCTCCAATTTCCACCAGATAAAGCCACACTGAGCAATATCATGGCTGAGTTCTATGGATTGGGAGGCATACCACACATGGCTGCTGCCACAGATGGAACCCACTTTGCATTGCATGGCAGAGCTTTCTCAAATTCGGCCCCCGAGCATGGAATTCTCTTCCAGTCACACTGAGGAAAGAAACTAATCTTCTTATCTTCAGAAAGAAACTGAATACGGTGCTATTTCTGGAAGCATGGGGGCCGCTGTAGTGGGTGGCGTGGCGGTCCTGCTGATGTTGTGTGTCCATTATCAGCGCTTAGATACCTCTGGGTGATAAGGTGCTTTAGAAGAATATAATAACATAACATAACATAACATTGGTATCACCTCAAGACCAGAGCAGTTGTACTGCAATAGGAAACATTTTCGCTCCATCAATCTGCAAGGGGTTTGCATAGTAGAACTTTACATCACCAGTGTGTGTGCAAGATTTCCAAATTCCACCAATGACTCCCTAGTGCTAAGCAACATCTGCATCCTGAAATAGATGGCAGACTTTCTACTGAGGAGGGCTGACTTGTTGGTAAATTTCAAACATTATGTTGTTTTGATTTATAGTAGGAACGTTGTGGCCATTCAAACATCGTTTCATGTTTTTTTTCTATTCTGATGCAATTTTTCATGGGACTCAGTTTATGCAAGTACCCAAAAACTGCATTGGATGTCTGCTTCAGTGAGTCCCATGTGCAAACGAAGGGGCCTGTGGAGCAGGCTTTTGGGCTCCTGCAAGGCCCAGAGGGGCATCCTCTACTCTTCCGGCAAGACCTACTTGATTGATATGTTATTTTGTATGCTTCATAACATTGCCTTGTGGAGAAACATTCCATTAATCTCTGATGATGATCACCAGTGGGAATCCCATGGTGATGTTGGTGATACGCATCAGCAAGTTGACTGTGATCCGGATGAAGGTACTGACCTCAGGTCTGAACTCATGCTAAATATTTTTGCTTGATGTTAGGTTACTGTAAAGAAAACAAAATTTGCTTGTATTCCCAGTGGACATATTCTCTATTTGGATTTTAGCCACTCATCCACAAATTTCATTTCATAATGTAATTTGTTCATTATTTCAAAGTGTTATTGAGTTTTATGTTTGTTTTAAAAGTAGACTACTATAATTTCAATATTTTATGTTTAATGATGACTATGCTATATGAGGAGATATGTTTTTTAACTGTTGATTTTTGCTAATCCAACATAAACAACTGACAATAGAATGTTAGTCCCATAATTATTTATAATTCTACTTAAACCCTTGTAGGTTGTGTCATCCTGTCATCTGTATCAGCACTAGCAAGTCACTGGTGTCTTCTTTGGAGTGTTTTTGGAGGACTGGTTATCAAACACATAGTGGCACACTTCCTCTCACTCGTGGAGTGATGCCAATGTATGTGTTTCATCAAAGGTACATGTGTATGTGCATCAAAGTTTAGAACTCTGACTTGATGTTGTTAGCTTTAAACTATCTGTGGACATGTTGTGTAGTTTATGAAAGCATTTAAGCATAATGTCTGTGTCAAACATGAGGACAGCCCAACCTGTGGCTGACAACCATTTGTGTTGTAATACTTTATTCGATAAAACATTTATCATAAAAGTAAAAACCAATTTCGAGTACAACAACCCTTAAAAGTTCATACGCAACAGTATACAAATCTTAAAAGCAATAAAAAACATATATACAATTAAATAGAACGAACCAGGAGGGCCATTAAAAAAAAACCAACAGAATAGCAGCAGAGTCAGACACAGTTAGCCCAGTTATCTTTTAGTACCCTCGTTTGTGTTACTACTGTATTTAGAGGGCTAGTTGGTACCAAAATGCATCACTGACTTCATATCTTCACAATAGGTAATAGCATTGTATACTTTTCTTTATAAAAGCCTATTTTGTTTGACATTATGCCTCAAATGCTTTTTTAGACTTCAGTCTGAACTTTGATATGTTGTATCTTATCTTTATGTTTTGTGTCTAGGCAAGTATTTTTACACATTGCTGACATATCCTTTTCCTTTGCTGGGCTTTTGAATGTGTAACACTTTAATATTAATATGAAAATTGATCAAACAACAATTGATGTTGTACATACTGCTCATTCATTATTTCTGATTTTGTATTTTCATGAAATGTGTATTGTCTATGAAATATATTATATTTTAAGTGAAGTACATCTGGTTTCATAACAAAACATTGTTAAGTCTAATATTTATATGAAAATGAGTTCATTTCATACATTGTTTTCATTCATTATTTGATATATCTATAATGCAAAAAAATATATACCTAATTTGAAATCCCTTAAGGTTCTCTGAAATAAATTAACTTACATCGGTGATGTGAAATTAAAGATGAGCTAACAATTGCTAAGAGTCTTTTCCCAGGCAACCGTGAATTAGCGGTTGGGAATAGGGCAGACATCAGGTAGATAAGGAGAATGGTACTGACACTCACATTAGGACTTTTTGCATCTTGTTCTGGAAGGTTATTTTCTGTTGTCCTCAACTGAGCCAGATGAATGACCCCTTCTTAGAGCTGTTTCAGTGGCATTAGGCCCACTGAAACAGCCTGAGTGTCAATAAAGGAGTGGTGTCAGATGGCTCTGTGTGCATCAGTGTCCTACTTTCCTTTAAACTGTCAACTGTAGATGTTCCAGGGACTCAACTGGCAGCAGATGGTGCTTGACCATGGTAACTGTTTAGAAAGTGGTTTTGTATAGGGATTCGTTGAAGCAAATTTGTTCAGTCATCATATTTGGATCAGTCGCTATTGGTAAAAAACTATTTTAGCACAATAAATTTTGCAACTTACGTTATTGGCCTTGTAATAGTAGGCCTAGGGAAGTGTTAAATGATGGTACTCACATGTATGTATTTATTCTGTAAATACTTTATTTATCAAAATGTAGTCCATTCTCTTGCTAACATCAAAGGAAATACATTGTTCTCTTCACCATTCCTTATATAAGATCTGTCTTAAAAATATTGGTTTTCCAAATTTCAGATCAAATCCAAGGTACACCCCTCAAACTCCAGACATTGTAAGATACTACTATAGTTTAGAGTCTCATCTCCTTATGTAGTAAATACCCCATCTCATATATTGCCAAGCGCGAGCAGAGCATCGGCGAGCGGCACTTAGGACCCGGGACCCCGGCCCCCACCCCTACCTTATCTAGAAAGGGGGGGCCGGTCTGCCCCAATGGGCGACCGGCCGCTTAACTCTTCCGGGGTAGGAGGACACACATCCGGTGTGACAGAGGGCGGAGCTTGGTGACCTATTTAGGTTACAGGGGCAGGAACCCCGGCCTCTCCTTCCTCTGTAGCACCGGATCGATGGCGGCCTCCCAGAAGCGTCTCCCTCCTACATCCCCTTGTATAGGTTTAAACTCCTAAACTCCTCGTCCGGAGTCAGAGGCGGAGGTCGGAGGTTCAGCGGGTTGACGATTCAACACAGCCGAGCGCGTGGTGGGAGGCGACGAGGAGGAGAAGCGCGTCGGGTTGCAGCCGTCCATCTCGCCAGGTAAGGAGTCGGGGTACCGGGGGGCCTGTGTGCAGCCGCGGATTGCGGGAGGGGTGTCCGGGGCGGGCGAGAGTAATGAGTCTGTTTTTGTGGTCTGCGGCTGCCGGCAGGGCTCCTGGGCCGACGGGCTCCTTCTTGGTTGATGTGGGCGGGCTGGAGGGGTCGGGGTGTGGGGAGTACACTCCAGCACATCCCCGGGACGGTCTCATGGCCTAGCCTGGCCAGATGGGCAGACAGGATAGAAATCCGTGATGCGTTGTAGCACACACTTTAAAGTGAATCATCTGCAATGGCCCCTTTTTGCTCAAACTGTAGACCGTAGCTGATTTATTATATAATGTTGGCGGGCATCAACATACACATTGTAAATGATATAGAAACGGGCGTTTAAGAAATGTATGCGGTATTTGGGCCTACATACCTATTGCTCCTGGCACTAAGTGTCCTTTGAGGATTACAAGAGAATATACGACCCCGATGTCCGATTTGCGCGGGCTGCCAATGCCGTGCTGGGATGTCGGGGTGGGTCCTTCCGGCTCGGAATCGGCTACCGCGTTTCCCGCCTGAAACGAGGCTGTTCCGTTAGTGTCCAGACATCCGGGGGCCTTAATACAGGGAGGGGAGACCAGGGTGCGAGCCTTGGGATGGTGTTCACATCCTGTACCCCGGGGCACATCATTCAACATCCTGCCCGTGAGGTCCCGTACTGCATAACACATGAGAATCATGCTGTAAGTAATTATTTGTGTGTGCGGGCGTAGCAGAGATTCGGTGGGGCCTACTCAGCCTTTCATCTTTTGCCTTCCAAAATGGCGCCTGCACTGGGGTTAATTATTGTCGTTAGTGTTCAGTGGTATTCCTTTCATAGCCCACTGTGAGATGTTATGCAAACAGCTCCTGGAATGCAGGGAGATTTGTCGCGAAGAGTGGGCACGAGGCGGAGCGCTGCCGCGGCCCTGTGTTGTGTGACCTCACCCTCTAAAGAGGTGGCACTGACGACATTTTCAGCATATTATATGTGGGTAGCTAAAATGTGTGGCACTGCACTTCCTTACTCCGAAAGTTCCAATTTCACAACCCCTGTGTTGTCAATTGTTGGGATCGCTAATCTAAGAGCACAGGCAATGTGTCCGATCAATGGGGGAACATGTTTCAGGAAACTGGTGTTGATCACGCGAACTAGTGTATACCACACCCCTGTCAGGTTTCTTCAGGTAGGCACGATTAGGAAGGTATGTGAAGAGATCAGAGTTGTAAAGTGCGTTGAACATATTCGCATGGTGTATATGTTGGGATTGCAGTGAGTCAATGGGCTGCGCTGCCAGAACGCCATCTTTTCATTGCCCGGGAGTAATTTAGTTCCTCTCCTGTTAAATAACTCGCGTAGGGGGACTTGTTTCACCCAACAAATTTGTCATGGCCGCAGGATATCTCACGGATGGTTGTACAGCTGGCCGCGTGGCCCCTGTTCCACAAATCGGACACTGATAACGACCCAGCGCCCGTGGAAAGAGAAAGGGATGAGTTCAAAGAGAGGCAGTTGTAGACGATTTGAGATAGCCCTCAGTAAGTTGTATTCCATAGAGAAAGGAGTGGTTTCATAACACTTTTCGAGGGAACAATAACATTTTCGAGGCACGTGGTTTCAGGAAAAGTTAAACGTGCATTTATTAGAGGTAGAATTAGAATTAGAGCGCAGAATGGGCGAGCAAGGGTTTCAGACAGTCTTAGGACGTGATTCCCATGCCTGATGCTGAGCTGCATGCTCACCCGACAGGTTTCCAATGAGACCTTGATCATACCCTGAGGTGCAGTGTGGGGTCCAGGTCCCGGAGTAGCTATGGCACTGTTACGGTGTTATGGTATTCCCAGATCCCATGTGCCCGTCTCACTGTCATAATGAAGGTGTCTATATTAGTTCTAGTGTCACGATGCTTCTTGTAGCAGTGCCAATGTTCCTGGCTAATGCAGCGTGATTTACTGTCTCAGAGTCAGGGCGTTACATATACCCAGGTTCGCAAGGAAAATATAATTTTGCTCCTTTTTTCTAAAATAAACGTGAACTTCCCACACTTGACACGTAATCCACCATCAGCTGCATTACTTACATACTTTTGCGAAAATTACTAAATTCAGAAGGATGAACCATTATTAAAGTTGGCGTACACTGCGTGCAGAGTTAGGTATGATACTTGGGACATAAACTGGTCTCGTTGAATCTCCAGATTTGCTTAATTTGTAAATAAACAAATGCCAGGGCCCAAGGTACGGCTCAAGAGGCCACCGCAAGGTGCATTACGGACGGGAAAGGCCGTCGCTGCCACATGCCAGTATAAACACTCCCTAGTAAACGGCACACTCCTATAAAGGAGAAATAGACACGAATGTATGTTGTCATATTTTACTGCGCTACTTTTTCTTTTAGTTTGGCAACTGAACTGTGTTATTCAGGGGTGAATGCAAAAGTGTCTATTATTGACAATCATGCTAAGCTATGCATCGTAAAAGATGTTCTCGGAGGAGTGGCTCTTGGAGGCGTAGGTGTTACGAGGCTAAGAGTGACGATTTTTATCTCTTCGAAAATGGTGGGTTGAGCAATTTTAATGGAACAAGACTGAATTACTGTGACCTTTGTGTCGGCATGTATGAGAATTTCGGTAATCAGACCTGGATGTAATAAAGGGCGATTGTTGTTCACATCTTGTACTCTATGGCTGGGTTTTGTGGGTAAGTGCATATGGTTTGCAGATTCAAAATAAGACCAGAGAGGAACTTAATGGGAACCGACTAAGTGAGGGTGCAAGGGTATGCTGGTTGTCGGTGGGTATTTATTAGCGAATAATGGGATCAGTAGGGGCAGAGCGTAAGAGCGATGAAGTTCGTATTGCTGCAAGGGACTCCGCAATGACTGTATAAATGAATAATTCTTCTTCTTGCTCAGAATGCCCGTGTCAGACTCGCACTGCTACCGCTCTGTTTGATGTAAATAGGGCAAGAGTGCTCCCTTACCTTTGAGTAAAGAGGTTTATTGCTAGCACCTGAGACAAATGAGGCTAGCGCCATTTGTTTACCTTGCATAGTAGCCTCAGTGGCTTATAGTTTCCTTATCGAGTACATACAGCCATTGTATTGCTAATTTTGGAGTGGAATCCATATGATAAGCTGCGTTATTAATCACCTCCAAGATCCCCCTCTCGGCAATTATCAGCCTGGGAAGAAGGCCAGATTTGGTAAATAAGAAGCAGCGAGATTTACACGGGTCTTGTCGCCGTGTCTGATAACATAGGACGCCATTTTGGGGCGTGAGTTGCGGCGTCGGACTTTTGAAGTCCCCCCCTCGTCTTCATTTGGCGCGTAGTCCCCATATACCCTATACTGGTCCTTCTGGTTGGGAGTTGGGATATGGGATATCAGAGACTAGGTTATTGAACCCAGACTGTCTCCATGCACCCCCCCCCGTATACATCAGACTAGCTGGATCAGCGAGCGCGCAGGGTCACTGGAATCACCGCCTAGTTCTTAGCATCCCCGGAACAGGACATCCCTGTTCCCACGAGATCATGGAAATTATACTCTACCTTTCTCTCAGTCACTCGTGCTCATTTAGTTGTCTTAGTAATACACAGAATAAAATGGGCTGAGCGTTTCAATAGGAATGTATAGAACAGTTGCCCAGGCGCACAACAGGAGTGGGACAGGCCCAGGGTGGTACAGGTAGTGTGTCGACTGTTGGTGGCAGTACCAAGGTAAGCCGTTTGAGTTAGCATTAGTGGGACTGGGAGTGAGCGCGTTAGGATACCTGGCTCTCCCTGTCAGGATAGGTATGGCAACGCTAACTGCAGAGGCAGGCTTACCAGACAGCACAATGGAATAGGTCGGGCGCTGGTCGTCCAACGATTGCATGAGACCCATTGGGCCAGAATGGTTGTGTCAGGAATGCTGATGATTTGCCAATTACCATACTTGACTTTTCTATTTCTCTCCTGTTCAGTAGTGTGCCCGCAAAGGTGGCGTGGGCACGGGGCACTCGTTCGTGCGTCAAGCTACGAGGCGACTATGTCAGTGGCGAGTGGTATAGCCGGTAGGCTTGAAGGGAACAGAGTTCCTGTGTCGAGGCGGGCGGCCCGGGAGGAAGACGAGAGCCTGGAATGTCTCGGTGAGGCGGCTCAAGGAGGAATTGCCCAGGTTGTGCTCAGTGACAGGCCGCTTGTGTATCATTCCACCCGAATGGTCTCCAGTGAGGTGATGTATCACAAGGTTGGAGTACAGTTTCAGGGCATTGAGAGGCGGCTCAGGGGGGAAGTGACCAGGTTGTGCTCAGTGAAGGGCTACTGATGTCACATTCTGCACCGAATGGTTTTTCCGGTGAGGTGATGTTTCGCAATGATGGGGTGCAGTTATCGGACATCAGTACATATAGCCGGGTTAGAGGATTAGGGTCTTTCATTCAGAGCGCAGGTGGGGAAGGTGACGGACCTGTGGGCCCGGATCACCTTTGTGGCGGTAGAAAGACCTTGGAACAGTAAAATTGACCGACGGAATGGACGGGAGTCCGCCTTGCGTACTCCCTAGGCCAGCACTGAGGGGGGAGACGGTAAGCTCTCCGCTGTGAAATATGGCCCCGGCTGGGGAGGCTAGGGCGACAGGTTACGAGCCTCCTGGGTTCCTGGTCAGCCTGGTGGTCGGAGGGTGGGCCCCTGGAGAAGGCGGACAAGGATCAGAGGTTGGGGGTCCACTCCTCATGGGGCGCAGGTGGGTTCCACCTCGCGTGGATGCACGGCTTGGAAGAAGGGAGCTGGAAGCCCCCTTAGTGCTGGAGGATTAGAATCTTAATCCGGCGGAAGAAGATCAGGAAGTCAAGAATAAAATTGTGTTGATAACTGTATATAATGAATTTTGAAATGCCTTGTCATGTTTATGAAATGTCAAAATATTAAACATGGCCGTTTTACACCCACACAAATCTCTGTTGTTGATTTCAAGTGGGTTGTCAGGTTATAAGGAGGGAGCGGGGAGCATGCTGGGGGATCCGGGTCCTATGCCAAGCGCGAGCTGAGCATCGGCGAGCGCGCACTTAGGACCCGGCCCCCGCCCCTACCTTATCTAGAAAGGGGCGGCCGGTCTGCCCCAATGGGCGACCGGCCGCTTAACTCTTCCGGGGTAGGAGGACGCACATCCGGTGTGACAGAGGGCGGAGCTTGGTGACCTATTTAGGTTACAGGGGCAGGGACCCCGGCCTCTCCTTCCTCTCTAGCACCGGATCGATGGCGGCCTCCCAGAAGCGTCTCCCTCCTACATCCCCTTGTATAGTTTTAAACTCCCACCCACCCGTCCCTTTAGCTCAGTGGATTGGAGGGGCGTGTTGCGGTAGAAAGACCTTGGAACAGTAAAATTGACCGACGGAATGGACGGGAGTCCGCCTTGCGTACTCCCTAGGCCAGCACTGAGGGGGGAGACGGTAAGCTCTCCGCTGTGAAATATGGCCCCGGCTGGGGAGGCTAGGGCGACAGGTTACGAGCCTCCTGGGTTCCTGGTCAGCCTGGTGGTCGGAGGGTGGGCCCCTGGAGAAGGCGGACAAGGATCAGAGGTTGGGGGTCCACTCCTCATGGGGCGCAGGTGGGTTCCACCTCGCGTGGATGCACGGCTTGGAAGAAGGGAGCTGGAAGCCCCCTTAGTGCTGGAGGATTAGAATCTTAATCCGGCGGAAGAAGATCAGGAAGTCAAGAATAAAATTGTGTTGATAACTGTATATAATGAATTTTGAAATGCCTTGTCATGTTTATGAAATGTCAAAATATTAAACATGGCCGTTTTACACCCACACAAATCTCTGTTGTTGATTTCAAGTGGGTTGTCAGGTTATAAGGAGGGAGCGGGGAGCATGCTGGGGGATCCGGGTCCTATTGCCCGGGTAGAACCTCTTTCTACTGTAATGTGAACACGTTTTGGCCTGTATTATTTAGGCCTTCTTAGGACATTATACAAGGAAATGCAAGGGTCCCACCCTACAAAAACATATATAAAGAAAACAAACACTCACTTATTTGTAAATTGAAAACAATTTAACAACTCTTGGTCTGATGGAAAAGAGTATGGCCCGCCTCAAAGTTGTTTCTACGTCTGCATATAAAATCTTGCATTGTAACGATCCATCTCATCTGGTCTTGAAGCCACATGCCGATTTACTAGGTATAATTTCTATACTAATGCAAACATCTCCCAAAATGTTTATGAATGACTTACATTTGAATACACGTAGCCCTTGGAGCAAAGCGTGTGAACTAATATTCTTAGTCTGGGGATACAAATCCCTAAACGAAATTGATGGGTGTCCATTTTCTGTATGTCTGCCCAAGATGACCTCCTTGGTCAAGTAAGGGGGCCTAAACCTCTTTTTTATCTTTTGCGAGGGGGAAACATGGCGACCGCAGGCTAGGTGCGGTTCGCTCGCTCGTCGGGACCTGCAACCTTCAGTACCTCAGAAGACGGAAACGCCGTGTCAGGAGAAGTTAATGTGGTGGACTCGCTGCGTGGGGCATAAATAATATTATTACCTCTGCCTTACAACTCTTGGATTACGAGATTGTATCGGATGCGACGAACGCACTGTCGGAGTATTCCCGCCCCCGCCCCCGACTCTCCCTTCCACTGGAGGCGGGCTGCTGCAGAGCTTAGGCGCGGTCGCTCGGCTGTAGCGAGGTGGACCCACACAGCAGCGGCGACCGGTGGTCAGACCGGCTGGAGAAACGGGGAACCAGAGAGAGCAGAGTCAGGGGCACCAGGAGTCTGTCCATTCACACTGGAGTCAGCGAAGTTTGGAAGCGTGGCGGAGGACGGAACACAGGCTGCAGGAACAGGAATACAGTCTGCACAGATTGAGGAGACAGAGAGGTTTTGTTCACCTACCAACCAACACCAGTCATGTAAGCCTTTTAATTTATTTTGTGAGGCGTCTGGTGAAGTGCATACTAAAAAGCTGTTGGAGAGCCAGACAAGGATCACCAGGCGTAAAACGAGAGGTAGAGGTGGAGGTAAGGAGTTTGGGTTGCAGAGGGGACTACATCTCCCAGAGTGCACCGCAGTGGGTGAAAAAAAAAACCTAGAAAAAAAGAGAGCACCAGAAGGTGGTAGAGATAGGGCTACTACATTTAAACAGCCTAAACAATCTAAACAGCCGAAAAACAAGATTAAGAGCAATAATAATCCTAAAGCCCTGGGGGAAATAGCTCCATCCTTGCGCGCATATTTTAAGGCTCTCCCACAGGTGTTACAACTTACACACGATATGGCAGATGCTCTGGAAGACCAACAGCTTAAGAAATCCGGGCCAGTTGAAACACATTGATTATACTCCACAAATTAATCAAGGGGGGCTGCCTTTGCGAGCTGGCATAATTGAAGACCCTACCGCGTTAAGAGAGGGAGGTGTAAATGGACTCCTCTCAATGGATGTACCAAACTCCTCAGTAGAATTACCCACTGCTAACGGAGCAGAGAACCATGGAATTGTCAAGCTAACGGGCGCAATGGAGCAAGATGGCTTAACTAAAATTAAAGCGGGCAAGAGCAAGAAGGTCGCTTCTCAAAATTTAGACCCCGAGATTGGAAGCGCACTTGAAGCAATAGTTTCCTCAATATCAGAAATGAGAGAGGAGATAAGACAGGATTTTACAATATCCAAGACAAATCAAGCTGAGATCAGAGACACTTGTGAAGAGCTTGGGCAGAAACTTGAAGGTCTCTGCGAGAGAACGGAGGCACTTGAAAGTTCAGTGGGCAACCTGACTATAAACTTAGAGTCAGCAAGATCAAAAATGAATAGCTTGCAGAAGGATGGAGACGAGATGAGAGGAAGGATCGAGACGTTAGAAAACTATTCGAGACGTAACAACATCCGACTCCTTAAGATTCCGGAAGGAAAAGAAGGCGAGGACCTTAAGAAATTCACTGTGCATCTTATAAAGGATACATTGAATCTGGAAGAGTCAATCGAGGATCTGGAGAAGGACATCCAGCGAATCCACAGAGACCCCTTTCGTTTGAATCCTGCTAGGGTTAAGCCACGGAAAGTTCTGGTTAATTTTCTAACGTTTGCCCTTAAAGAGAAAATCCTAAATCTAGCCTTAAAAGCAGGCACTATAAAGGGTCCTGATTTTGTATATGAAATCAGATCAGATCTCTCTAAGACTACTCTGGAGAGGCAGTGGGAGTTGGGGCAGCGTATGGCCAAATTTAGATCGTTTGGGGCAACGGTCCAGATGAGATTTCCGGCTTTTCTTAAGATCATGTACAACAATAAAATGCACAATGTTCGCTCTATTCAGGATGCCGGTGAATTATATGAATCAATTAGAGTGCATGCCCAAGGCCAAGCCCAAATGCATAAAGTAAATTAAGGAAGAATGTGAGCAGGTATAGAAAAAGCCCACAATACTAAAAAAAGGAAGAGAAAAAGGAAAAAAAAAAAAAGAAAAAAAAATGGGAAAAAAGAGGGGGAAAAAATATATATACATATACTATATAAATATAAAAATTAGAACAGGATTCTGCACAATTATATGTATACTCACACTACAAAGTTCCCAAACATTAGAACTAAAATGATAAATTAGATCAAGAATAATCACAGAATATATATAACCATATAGACACACACTCATTTATAGTTGACACGGTGATGGCATCGTTTTTTTTCTCACGAATAGTGGTAGAGGGAAGAAGGTCAGGTTTTTGACGGGTGGTGAAAGGCTCAACACCGGGCCAGAATAAGTAAGGGGGGGTTTCCCAGGGGGTGGGGAGGGAGGGGGGTAAGAATATAAAAAACCTCATTTGCTGAATCAATGTGAACATTTAAAAACCAACCGTTTATTACAGTTAAAAACCAATAATTTAAGATTAGCCAATATCATTTTTATAATTTATGGCAAATTTAATTTTCATGTCATGGAATGTTAACGGTCTAAGAGTGCAGGGTAGAAGAAATAGGTTTCTACAATATCTTAGAGATTCTCTAGCACAGATTATTGTATTGCAGGAGACGCACCTTCTCAAATCTGAGGCATACGCTATACTAAAGAAACACAGATGGATAGATACATTTTGCTCTACTGACCACAACGCGAACGTAAGAGGAATTATTTTTATCTTCAAAAAATCAGCAAAAGCACAAATCTTAGAATTAAAAGAAGATAAAACAGGGAGATGGCTGATGGTCAAAGTATCATTTGAGGGTCAGAACAGAACATTGGTGGGGTACTACGGACCAAATTCAGATGATTCATCACACTTGGATGCCGTTAGAAACCAATTAATATCTACCCAGGATCCAATAATTTGGATGGGGGACTTTAACATCGTTCTTGATCTCAATTTAGATAAATCAAATAAATCAAGAGTTCCCAGTATGGTAAGATCAAGGGAGACTCTTAAATCTATTATGAAACATTTAGGGTTAGCATATCTCTGGAGAGAAAAGGTGGGCAATATGCCAGGAGTATCTTTTAGAAATAGTCGATTTAAACATAAATCTAGAATCAACTATGTTTTTTTCAGCTACTATCTGAAGGACACATTGACTTCTATAAAGTATCTGCCATCACATTTATCAGACCATTCAGCGATAGTATTTACTTTAAAAAGAGATAATGTAGTCAAACATCACTCTTGGTCTTTTGACCGTACTATCTTGTTAGAGCAGGAAGAGGTCAAGTTTCTATCAGATGCAACTACAGCCTTTTTTAGTATCAACAAATTTTCTGCTACCCAGACAATAGTCTGGGAAACATTTAAGGCCTTTTTAAGGGGGCAGATTACTAACAGAGCCTCTTATAGGCGAAGGGTATACAACGAAAAATAAGCAAAATAGAAGATAATATGAAACGTTTGGAATCAAGGCTGGACCCGACAATATCATCTCCAGAGCAAGAGAAGTTGGCTGACCTGAAAAACCAGTTAGAAAATATCTTACAAGAAAGAGTAAATAAAAGGTGGGAAGCGAGTAAATCTTCTAATTTTGAGTATGGTGAAGCTTCAGGAAAAATTTTGGCGTGGAAAATTAAAAGTGAGAAAGCCCAAAATTACATAAGAGAAATTAAGGTGGCCGGGGAGTTAGAGACTAGATCCACCAACCAAGATATCGGAAGGGCATTTTACGAGTTTTTTGAGGAGATTTATAAAGAAGATTTACCAAATGATCAATATATAAGAGATAGCTGGTTAGACTCCATTACACTACCAACCCTAACAATAAATCAAAAAACATTGTTAGAAAAAGAGATTTCAGAGGAAGAAGTCTTTAAAGCAATTCGCCATTCCAAAAAGGGGAAAGCAGCAGGACCGGATGGCCTGCCAGGAGAAATATATAGATCCTTAGAAATTATCATGGTTCCAGAACTTACGACTCTCTTTAATGGAATTTTATTAAATGGTGATATACCACCTAAATCTTGGGGAGAAGCCGTGATAGTACTTATTCCAAAACCAGGGAAACCCCTATCAGAATGTGGTTCATATCGACCTATATCACTTCTTAATAGTGACTATAAAATTTTCACAAATATCATGTCCACTAGATTAGCCAGTATTATCGGAAGTATTATACACCCTGATCAAAAAGGATTCATGAAAGGTAGACAGTTGGCAGAGTTAATTCATGAACTCGTGGGGACTATTGATATAGCAAATACCACCTTGTTACCCCTAGCTACTCTGACATTAGATGCTACTAAAGCATTTGACAGAGTCAATTGGTTATATCTTAATGAGGTACTAAAAAAATTTAACTGTGGAGAAATTTTCTGTAGAACAATTAAATTACTCTATAATAACCCTTCTGCTAGGATAATGGTTAATGGGGGCCTGACAGATGCTTTTAATATAACTAGGGGCACAAGGCAAGGCTGCCCGCTTTCCCCACTCCTTTTTAATCTATATGTAGAACCATTTGCTCAAAGGCTCAGGACAGACACTAATATTCCACCTTTCCGTTACGGAGATTGGGAAAAGCGGGTAGCTTTATATGCGGACGACATACTGATATGCACGTCGGACCCAGTTATGGCATTCCCAGCAATAATAACATGTGCAACAGAATTTGGACAAATATCGGGATATGACATAAACTCTAACAAGACGGAGGTAATGGTTTGGAACCTCCCAAATATCATGTTGGAGGTAAAAATTTCGACAGCTATGAGATATTTAGGAGTCAGAATAACACAAGACTTGGATAAAATAGCATCAAATAACTTGGAAAGAATACACCTGGAGAGTAAGAAACAGCTAAAATCCTGGTCCCATCTTCCACTCTCTGTATCTGGTAGAGTGAATCTGGTCAAAATGTGCATCCTCCCCAAGTTTATTTTCATTTTCAATACAATCCCACTGGCATTTGAGGTGAAACAACTGGAAAAGTCACAAAGAGAAATCAATTCTTTCATTTGGAATTATAAAACAACACGAATTTCATGGAAGAAACTAAGAAGGAGAAGGGAGAAGGGGGGCTTGCACTCCCAGATTTGGTCTACTATTCATGGGCTTTTCAAATGTCACATACGAGAATGTTACTGAAATCACCATCCAGCCTAAGCTCTAACAGTTTGTATAAAGCAATAATATTGGCGGCAAACCTAACACCTGAGGGATTTATGTTTAAATTTGGTAACTACAAATTTTTCAAAAAAATTAAGTTAAAGATGGCACAATCATGGGCTAAAAACTGGTTTCATATAAGAAAAAAAATGGGCCTGTCATACTATTCCAGCTATTCTCCAATTTGGGACTCACCGGGCTTACCAGAATTCTTGAAGGACAGGCTATCAATAATTATAAAACAAGCAGGGATCATAAGATGGGGCCAATTGATTATAGACGGAGAATTGATATCCTGGCATCTACTACAAGAACTGGCAGGATTAGAAATTTCTAGATATAAATATATCCAACTAGTTAGTTGGCTCAGATCTCAGAATAAAACATACCCTAATATAGGGAAAACTAATACACTTGAACAAATGCTGGTAGAGCGACCCAGTGGAGGTAAAGAAGTAGCTACTTGGTACTGGCAGATGCTGGAAGAAAATGATGGGGAATTCAAATTACCAAACGAATTATGGGGGGAAGTGATTGACACTCAGGGCTCCATTACGATATCGGGCGGATTGCCTCCGCCAGGGTGGCGGTGGCCACCGCCACCCTGGCGGAGGCAATCCGCCCGACAACCACTCTCGTTTTCCCCTCCGCCTGATTAGGATGGCGGAGGGGACAATGGCGGACGGAAAGACCGTCCGCCGCTTTACCGCCGCGGTCGCCCTGCGACCGCGGCGGTAATAGATTAATATGGTGGCGGTGTCTAATGGACACCGCCAGCCATATTACAATGGCAATATGTAGAGGCCTTTCCGCGGCGACAATGCCGCCACGGAAAGGCAGGCGGAGATTGGTGCGGGGGCCCCCTGCAGGGCCCCCAGGTTGCCACCAGTGTCGGGGGGCACATGGGGGGTACCTATGGTACCCCGCCACATTTGCATATGCAAAGCGACAGGCACCGCGCGGTGCCTGCCGCTTTGCATATGCAAATGCAAAAAAGCATTTTTCAGATTGTGGCGGGCGGTGCACAGTGCACCGCCCGCCACAATGATGGGAATACAGGATGCGCCCGCCACTGTGGCAGGCGCATCCTAATGCTGCCAACGGGACCCCCGCCCTCATGGCGGCCGGTCCCTAGTACCGTGAGGATGGCGGGCGGGCAAAGTCCGCCCGCCATCCTAATGGGGCCCTTAATGTGACGAGAAATGGCAACAGTCTTGTGTTTTACTATACAAAATGGTAAAACCTGCATGGCTAAGACGCAACCACCTGTTCACAATTCACCGAGCTTATATTACACCACTAAGATTGTCTAAATTTCTTCCAAACAAAAAATGTAATAAGTGTAACATGGCTGAAGTTAATGACATACATATGTTTTTAGAGTGCCCAGATCTATCGGGTTTCTGGGAACAGGTGAGGAGTACGCTCAATTCAATTCTACAAACTTCCTTGTCAATTACTCTTTCACTTGTCATTTTTGGTATAACAGATAATATCAGAGGAATGGAGAGGTCATTCCTTTTTTCTGCGATCTTATTGGCAAGAAGACAGATTTGTATTCAATGGATAGAAAAAAAAAAACCTTTACATTCCCGGTGGTTGTCATCTCTATACGAATCTTCTAAAATGGACCTCCAAAGAAATGCCAGTGAACGTAATTTGGCCTTCTGGGATCTTTTGGTTAGTTGGAATCGGGTCCAATGATTATGCCATTAATGCTCTTGGACCAAGGGTCAGCCTCGAATCGATCAGGTCCTACAGGTTGAAAAACCTAGATAGAGCCAAATAAACTCCTTCTCAGCTCTGGTTTACACATAATACCATTCGGTATGTCAAAATCACGGTGTTGAGATTAACAAGGAGGTTGGTTGGAACCCTTTTCGGGAAAAAGGGAAGGCAAATGAGGACAAAAAAAAAAAAAGGGGGCCTAAACCTCCATCACATAATGTAGTGAAACTCTCATTCAGATTGAAGGTGCAGTAGCTATAATGACGGTCTTACCAAAATTCGATGGAAACCTGCAGACATTGCACGTCCTGCTTGTCCTTATTGGGTTACTCTGTGTCGGGTAATATAAACTGATTGCGATCAGCAGAATCAAACTGTGAAAGCAAGAGAGCCATGGCTAAATGCTGTATGTATGTGCAGTTTATCGGTATTGAAAAATACTTAATGAAGGCTGGCTCTCACCATGTGTGTATATCTGCTAAATTACTTAGTAAATCCTGTTCGGGCCTATACCCCTGAAGGTGGTGGACCCATTCTTCGTACAACTGCTATCTTGGGCTAAAGCAGTATAGCATACCTTGATTAATCATATATAATGTGCCAGCATGACGGGTAGTCCACAATAGCTAGAAATTACTTCCACAGATGAGAAACCTCCCGGTTCCAATGTGTGTTCTGCCAAAATCAGTGATATCCATAATGACTGGAAGGCGATATTAATTTGATATGCATGGACAGGCTGAAGACGCCACGTTGCCCATGGGTGCCATCTTGGGAGTAAGCCTATGCTGGATTGTAATTGTAATTGTAACTGAGTTTTTTATCGCGCCAACTCACCGACAGGTCTCAAAGCGCTTCTGACAAGTACAGCAACAAGAGAACAAAGTGGAGATAAAGATGTTAACTAGACTACGGGGATGTAAATGCATCCTTGAAGAGCAGAGTTTTCAGGGTTTTTCTAAACCTGAGAAGGTTAGCCTCTCTACGGAGCACCTCCGGTAGCTTATTCCAGATGGTGGGAGCTTGAACTGAAAAAGCTCTGCCTCCTTTTGTTGCCAATTTGAAACGTGGGCAGGATAGCAGGAGGGAATCGGAGGATCTGAGGGCGCGCTTAGGTTCATAGATTCTGAGCCTATCTTTTATGTAGGCTGGCGCCTGACCGTGGATTGCTTTATGGCAGATGCACATGCTCTTGAATTCAACTCTTTGTTTCATAGGGAGCCAGTGCAGCCTATAAAGCAAAGGAGAGGCATGGGTCCGCCTAGGTACTCCGAATATCAGACGGGCTGCGTCGTTCAGGATGACCTGTAGACGATTGATGGAATTTTTAGGGAGGCCTAGGTATAGTGCGTTGCCGTAATCAATTCTCGACACAATAGTAGCTGAGACGATGGTTTGGAGCATGCTCCTTGAGAGTAGAGGGGCAAGCTTACGTAGCTGCCTGATCAGATTAGTGCATGAGCCAACGACAGCGGACACTTGGTTAGTCATTGATAATTCCTGGTCGATTTTCATCCCGAGGCTCTTTACATTAGAGCACGGTTTTGGGGTAGGTCCAAGTTCTTGTGGCCAAAATAAGTCATTCCAGGGGGAGGTAGAAGTAGAAACTACAAGAACCTCCGTTTTATCTGGATTTATTTTCAATAGGTTGGACGACATCCAGTTCACTGTGAACCGTAATATATCTTGGGCTAAGGACTGAGCCGATATGGTATTGTCGATACTCAGCAGTAGCTGAGTATCATCGGCATAATTAAAAACTTTACAGCCCATGTGTGCCAGGGATTCTATCAGTGGTTGTAGGTATAGGTTGAATAAGAGTGGAGAAAGCGCAGACCCTTGCGGGACTCCACAAACTAAGGTACCTACTTCGGAGACCTGATCTGCTAACTGGATCCTCTGTGTCCTCCCTGATAAGAAGGCTGTCAGCCACTGGAGAGCTTGTTCTCTTATCCCGGACCTAGCTAGTCTGTCCAGGAGCAGTGCATGGTCGACAGTATCAAACGCCGCTGATAGGTCTAATAATATCAGGGCGCTTGGCTTTTTACTGTCGGCCATGCATCTGAGCTCATCCAGTACTGACAGCATTACTAGTTCCGTGCTATGGTGGGCACGAAACCCAGCTTGCCGCTCCTGGAGAAGATGAAGGGTTTCCAGGAGGGATGATAGGGATTTTAGTACATGTTGTTCTAGTACTTTTGATAAAAATGGCAGCTGGGAGATTGGCCTGTAGTTCTTTAGACTAGTTGGATCTGCTCCAGGTTTTTTTATCAATGGTTTGACACGTGCCTCTTTGAAGGTGGTTGGTAATGATCCAGTAGCTAGTGAGGTGTTCAAAAGGTCTAAGATCTGGTCCTCTAAGATCGGGATTGCTAATCGGAAAATATCGGGCGGACAGGGGTCAGCAGGGGAACCTGACTTGGTGGATGCTACTAGCTGTCTAAGGGAGGTAGCATCGATTTCAGGAAACCTAGTAATGATAGGGGTTGAGGAGTGTGAAGGGGACAGTGGCAAGATGTGTATGACCGGGTTGTCTTTCTTGATGTCTGACAATATGGACGCTACTTTTTCAAGGAAATATCCCTGAAAGGTGTCACAGTTAATCAATATGTCTACCTTTTCCTCCTTCTTACTTAGCTCCTTCAGAATTTGGAAGGTCTCTTTCTGGATGTTTATGGCATTATTCATGCGTGTCTCAAAGTAGTCCTTCTTGGCTGAAATAATGAGCTTTTTATACAGTTGAAACGATGTTCTGTATAAATCCCTATCGGTGTCCTTTTTGGATTTCCTCCAGCATCTTTCGAGATAGCGGAGCTTTCTTTTTTGGTCTCGTAGGCTCTGGGTGAACCAAGGGGCTCCATTTTCTGCACCCTTTATTTTTTGAGTTTTTTCAGGGGCTATCTCCTCAATGGATTGCTTGAGGGTGGTTGTTATCCTGTCGTAGTTTGAATCTAAGTTGATAGCATCTGATGGAGTTATATATATCTGTTTGTGTTTGGACAGAGCTTTGGTCAGAGTATCGGTGTTGACTTTTTTCCACTGGCGCACTTTTTTAGTTTTTAGTGGAAGTTTAGTCTGGGAGTTATGATACGGTATGTTGTATAAAATTAGGTGGTGGTCTGACCAAATGCAGGGTGTAATATTTGTGATGACCGCCGTTGGCATAGAGGACCAGATAAGATCAAGGATATGGCCCTTTGTGTGGGTTGGAGATTCCACAAGCTGTACTAATCCCAGAGCGGTCATAGAGGTCTGCAATTTCTGAGCTAGCAGATCGTTGTCCCTATTATCCCAGTGGATGTTAAAATCACCGGTCACCAAGATGTTTTTATAACGTGTACATAGATCCGATATTATAGGGAAAAACGAATCATTGAACATTGAGGTGCTTTGAGGTGGACAATATATTGTTAGGATAATGAGACAAGAGTTCTTCATAGTGATTTTTATCCCTAGTAGGTCCGCAGCATTTATGGTCTCCGTTAGGATTTTAGTTACCATAAGCTGGCTTTTAAAAATCGTTGCTACACCACCACCTCGGGTTCCCGCTGGTCGGTTATGCCAGACCATGTCATACCCGCTAGGAAGGGCAGCTATGATATCCGGGGAGGAGGTGTCACTCAGCCAAGTTTCGGTGAGTGTCAGGACATCGATGGTCTCGTCCTGTAGAAGGGTGAATATTTCTAGGTGATGTTTTTGTAAAGACCTAGTATTAAGGGTGGCTAACTTTAGATGGGATGGCTGCCTCGAAATCATTGAACTAGGGATACAGAGAATATCATTTCTCTTGATAGTAGCGCATGTGGTAGGAGACAGACAATACCTGTCGGACTTCAGTGCTAATAGATCAGATGAGGTATAGCAGGTACGTGTGCCAGAGTCCCTAAGCCCGGTCGAGTGCGGACGGGTGCAGACGGGCAGGACTCTGGCACGACTCCGGCGCAGATCCGGCGCGCCCGCTGATCGCGTCCGCTGCGCGGAGTCATCCCTGGCCGTTTTTATGATGCTGCAAATCGCGTCACGAAGCCCAACCCGACCCAAGATGGCCGCCCGAACCGGTGCCCTGCCCTCGGCGTCAATACTCGGCCGAGAGCAGGTCCGGAGCAAGAGGGGAGGGGGTGAGAAGGGGTCTGAAGCGCTACTGAGCGCTGGGGGGTCACAACACAACAACACACCTTTTAAAACTCAGGTGGAGCGAAAGTGTAAAATGCAAGATGCAATGTTTAAAAACATTAAAATTTAAAGGAAAGGCAAGAGACCTCCCGGCTTTCCGCCTCAGGAGGGTGAAAAATGCGTGCAGAGTCAGAAATTACCTGCACTCTCCCTCTCGTCCCTTTTATGACGCTGCAAATCGCGTCACGAAGCCCAACCCGACCCAAGATGGCCGCCCGAACCGGTGCCCTGCCCTCGGCGTCAATACTCGGCCGAGAGCAGGTCCGGAGCAAGAGGGGAGGGGGTGAGAAGGGGTCTGAAGCGCTACTGAGCGCTGGGGGGTCACAACACAACAACACACCTTTTAAAACTCAGGTGGAGCGAAAGTGCAAAATGCAAGATGCAATGTTTAAAAACATTAAAATTTAAGGAAAGGCAAGAGACCTCCCGGCTTTCCGCCTCAGGAGGGTGAAAAATGCGTGCAGAGTCAGAAAAAAAAAAAAAAAATGATCCATGGGGGCTGCATACGATTTTATGGGTTGCCTTTACAGTTTATATGCCTATTGTCAAATTCGAGTCTCTATCATTCTTAAATGGTATTGTGCACACTTACATGTGGCTGTATAAGCCATATAATATTCTAATAAATGCAAACACAAGAGGGGAGCAAATGGCATTAATGCACTTAAAAGATGCTTCCAGACATGTCATTTATCGGTACCTATATATTGCCCCTCAATGACTCTGAGTAGTCTGATAGAAGACGAAGCTTTCGTCACACAACCAGAAGCGCACAGGGATCAGCAGTACAGGCTTCTTTGTCACACATAGTATGAACAGCACCAGCTCAGACCTTCCTCACACATATATATATAACCGACAAAGACCACTCAGCAGCAGTGCAAGCTTTCTTCACAAGCAGTACAGGCAACACCAGTTAAAGTTCTTCACACACATAGGTCAGAGAGATCTCAGAGAGGGGAAGCTCTGCCGTTCTTATCACACACAGAACATGCATAGCACGAGAAGTGTTCTCTATAGAACAATTGTGTTTCATGCAGGCAACATTGCAAGCTTCCACCAAACAACAAGCATTGGAAATGCAATAGGTCTCGCAGTAGGAAAGTTTGAGCTATAGGTGTTATTTATTTTTTTGTTTTTTATTTATGTGTTGTTTTTTCTAAATAGCTAAATTAATAGCTTTCTTCTTTACAAAGCCAATAGTTATAATTTTTGTAAATGTGACACCTCTAGCATTTGTAAAGCAACATGTTTTGTATTAACGGGACTTATATGTGACTTATATGTATTGATATAAAAAAAATCAATGGCTTTAAAAAACAATTAATAATTAATACGTAAATAAAATGGATTTTATTTTATATTGCCAATAGCTTAAAGTTTATTAAATATATTTAGTGAAGATGCTGTAGTTGCGCTGAGTGAGGGTGAGTGAGGGTGAGGGTGAGTGAGGGTGAGGGTGAGTGAGGGGTTGAGGGTGAGTGAGGGGTTGAGGGGTTGAGGGTGAGTGAGGGTGAGTGAGGGTGAGTGAGGGTGAGTGAGGGTGAGTGAGTGAGGGTGAGTGGGTGAGGGTGAGTGAGTGAGGGTGAGGGGGTGAGGGGTTGAGGGTGAGTGAGGGTGAGGGGGTGAGGGGTTGAGGGTGAGTGAGGGTGAGGGTGAGGGGTTGAGGGTGAGTGAGGGTGAGGTGTTGAGGGTGAGTGAGGGTGAGGGGTTGAGGGTGAGGTGTTGAGGGTGAGTGAGGGTGAGGGTGAGTGAGGGTGAGGGTGAGGGGTTGAGGGTGGGTGAGGGTGAGGGAGGGTGAGGGGTTGAGGGTGAGTGAGGGTGAGGGGTTGAGGGTGAGTGAGGGTGAGGGTGAGTGAGGCTGAGGGGTTGAGGGTGAGTGAGGGTGAGTGAGAGTGAGGCTGAGGGGTTGAGGGTGAGTGAGGGTGAGTGAGAGTGAGGGTGAGGCTGAGGGGTTGAGGGTGAGTGAGGGTGAGTGAGGGGTTGAGGGTGAGTGAGGGTGAGGGGTTGAGGGTGAGTGAGGGTGAGGGGTTGAGGGTGAGGGGTTGAGGGTGAGTGAGGGTGAGGGTGAGTGAGGGTGAGTGAGGGTGAGTGAGGGTGGGTGAGGGTGGGTGAGGGTGAGTGAGGGTGGGTGAGGGTGAGTGAGGGTGGGTGAGTGAGGGTGAGTGAGGGTGAAGGGTTGAGGGTGAGTGAGGGTGAGGGTGAGTGAGGGTGAGTGAGGGTGAGGGATTGAGGGTGAGGGGTTGAGGGTGAGTGAGGGTGAGGGTGAGTGAGGGTGAGGGTGAGGGGTTGAGGGTGAGTGAGGGTGAGGGTGAGTGAGGGTGAGGGGTTGAGGGTGAGTGAGGGTGAGGGGTTGAGGGTGAGTGAGGGTGAGGGGTTGAGGGTGAGTGAGGGTGTTGGCTATTGTGCGCCGGGGTTTACACTACTTCAGTTAGGGCCGCACACTGCATGTCAGAGAAGAGAGAGAAGGGGAAGGGGGAGGAGAAATGCGACACGGCGGGCAGGGGAGGGGGCTGTGTTATCTCAGCAGAGTCGAATCAACAAACGGAACAGTGCACCGCCGTTAACATTGTAGAAGTGGACATCCAGAAAAAATACAGGGATGGTTGGAAAAGGTTAATTATCTCGTAGCCCACACGCTGGAGTCAGAGCAAAGTCTTCAATGTTTATCCAGGCGTACTTGACATTAACATACCGTATGATGTTTAATATCCGCTCCCCTTTTTAAAAAAAAATTCAGCCACAAAACAGCACATGGCGCTTATGATATATCAGTGGGTTGGAAACATTACCGGCGCGCTGGAGCGCCGCTGCGGCGCGCAGCGAAGCACTTGCCCCACTAGGTTTGGGGGAGAGATTGAAGCATTGGACAAGCTGTCAAAGATGCATTTTGGGAATGCTACAAAACGCGCAATTACCCAGCAGCTCACGGCTGCCAAGAGGCACTTCCGGAACTGAGCTCTGAAATGGGTTGGGGAATGAGAGGGGGGGAGGGGAGGGAGAGAGAGTGGGATTCGAAAGACAAAAGGGGGAGAAAAGACAGGGTAAGGGAAAAGAATAGGAGGAGAGCAGGGTAGAAAGAGACGAAAAGCGAGTGAATAAAAGGGTTTTTTTGTGACAAAGAGGGAAAGTGGTAGTAAAAGGAAGGAGGGGGGAATTTAAAGGGAGCGACAGGAGAGGGAATGGAGGGGTGAAAGGCAAATGGTGTACACGGTTTAAGGAGGATGGATTTGTTGCAAACTACAGTGAGAAGTAGGGGAGCCCGCAGAAGAGTTGGATGAGAGAAGAAATATGTCAAACAGCACAAAATGAAGGAGTCCAGAGTGGAGTGGTAAAGGAGAATAGAAAGGGAGAGTGGGCAGGGGAGGGGGCGGAGCGGGGAGAGGGAACAGACGGAGCGAAGGCAGATAAGGGGAGGGGGGAGGAGAAATGCGACACGGCGGGCAGGGGAGGGGGCGGAGCGGGGAGAGGGAACAGACGGAGGGAAGGCAGATAAGGGGAGGGGGAGGAGAAATGCGACACGGCGGGCAGGGGAGGGGGCGGAGCGGGGAGAGGGAACAGACGGAGGGAAGGCAGATAAGGGGAGGGGGGAGGAGAAATGCGACACGGCGGGCAGGGGAGGGGGCGGAGCGGGGGCTTACGTGTGTGATTAAAAAAAGATCAGAATAAACCATGTTTGTGGGCTGGGTCTGCATGGCGATGTTGAAAGCTTAATTTGCTGTGTTTAATTTGGGGTTGAAAGCAATGTGGGAAAGAGGAGAGGAAGTGAGCAGGCAGACACAGAAGCCAAACAGTCTGTGTAGCTGCCTTTAAAAGAGTGGCGGAAATGTCAGGGGGTCTCGAGGAGCCCCTGCAGGATGAGGTAAAGGTGTTTATCAAAGAGGCATTGAAAGGGTTAGCTCACCCCAGTAGGCAGTTGTCTGTCCTTGAGAGACATTTCAAAGGCATGTGCGGGCAGACCTGGACTCTGTGAGGGCTCATGGAAGGGCTGGATGTTTACACCAATGCGACGCGACCAGGCAGGGGAGGGGGCGGAGCGGGGCTGTGGGAGGAGTGCGGGAACAGACGGCGAGGGGAGGAGAGTAGGAGGAGGAGAGTAGGGGAGGCACGGCCTAGCGGCCGTGCAATCAAGAAGTGAGGGGGCGGGAGAGTAGGCAAGGCAGGCGGCTGGGGGCATGTGCACGCGCTTTTAAGCTCAATGCGCATGCGCATTGAGCTTAAAAGTCACGGGCACTGCAAGGAATCGCCACGATTCCTTGCAAGTTGGACAAAGAGTGGATAAACCCCCATAGTCTCGCTTGCTCGATGCGCATGCGCATCGACAGGCGAGACCTAAAAAGCAGTCCGCAAACTAGAACGTTTCTCACAGAGACACAAAGACATGAACTGATAGGGCCAGATTGTGACACATTTTTGACCGGTACTATTGTGTGCCCTTGGTCATAAGTAGGGCTCCCGGTATTCCGTTTTTACATATAAATACAGACGGAAAACAAGTTTTCCTTTATCTGTATTTGTATATAAAAACGGGAAAATATTAATACATTTTGCTGTGCTGCCGTCTGGTGTCTCCCCCTTCCTAGAGGGTTAAAAATTGTCAGCCCGGGCTGAGACAGCTTCCTGGGCACTCACACAGCTGCCAGCCACCAGAGTACTTCACAGGTCTTTGAAAGACCATTTACTTGTTAATGAGGCTTTGTTGTTATTTCACCCTTTTTAGAGCCCCTACCAGAGTCAGATTAGGAGCCTCTATTCACACTATTGTTGTCTGAGTTGTGGCTCTTGCACCATGTTGTGAGCACGATTACAGCAATGGAGAATTGGGAACAGGGTGGGACTCCGCTCCCTGATGGAATTAGCAGGTCTGGAAGGCAGCACTGCCTCTGGGGATGTAGAGCCGATATTTGACACATGGATATAAAAAGTGCCCCCCCCCTTCTAGACAGCAAGCTATAAGTGTTCTTCCCGTCTCGTGGTCTCTCTACAGCTGATCACTTTCCCACTTGTGTGGGTACATCAGCTACCCTGTTCTGTGATGTAATGTCCGTGAGAGCAGCAGTCACTGGTGTGTCTGTAATGTGACTGATAGTGGTTGTATGCTGGGGCAGAGACTGTGTGTTATTTGATATGTGTCTGTTCGGTGTGGTCTGTACGCTGCTGAGCATCTTGAGGGGGGGAGCATGGGAATGTACTCAGCAGACCGGTCTGTGAGCCAGGAGGGAACTCGAAACAGGAGCGCTGGGGGTGAGTACACGTTCTGACACATATAAGCAGGCATCTGGAACAGTGTGGCTCTCTTAAACTCACGTTGGACATCCACCGCTATGGAGACAGCCCTTCTAATAGCACCATTTAGGTGTTTCTAGTCACACCCTACATCATTCAGCCTTCCATTCAAACCATGGCTTCACGTTCCTCAACACTACAAACAATCCCCCCACCCCTTACAATCCTCCAAATCCTACTGAGCGTGGCGTCCACCCTGCACTCACCCCAACTCAATGGCACCGCCTCCCATTCAATTCAACCCCACTTTCCACCCCAGGTCACCAGGCCTTCACTTCCGTCGTAAAACAAGCATGGGCGGATTTTGCGGATTGGCAATCCGCGAACTTGCGTATTTACGGATTCGCAATCCGCGAAGATCCGCGAACTCTAGCGGACTTGCGGATTTTTCCGTTTTTTGTGTTGGCGCGTGTTCGCGCCGATTTTGGGACAAGTTCGCAATTGCGAACTTACTTTTCGGCTTGCAACGGCCGCGACTATGTTGTTTCTACGTCTGGTTTATCATCACAGGTTCACAGCACCCTCTGTTTCACCACTGCCACCCTCTGGGACACCCATGCCACCCTCTAGTACATCCTCACAGGCACCTATTAGGTTTATTTATTACTGTAGATTATGGTGGTTGAAAAAAGCTAGCACACCTGCCCTTCTTCAACTGCCATCAATTAATTTGTGTTTCATTAATGTGTCAGTAATTTTGAAAGTTCCAGTCTGGCTGGCACCTGCTTCCTTCCTTATCTGTAATTTGCTATTTGTTGCAGTGATTTTTTTTTTTTACAGGACCTTTATGGTGCTATTCTATGAGCCTGCTGTTTGGGTCATAGCAGGGTCATAGAATTGTTGCAAACTCTGGAGGGGCCCATCAGGAAGCACTACCTTGAATGTTACTAATGTTAAGTTTGAACTTTTGCACCTGCTCATTGCTTTCATTTTAGCTAAAATCGTTTTTTTTGCAATTTCGCGCGTTATTTGGGGCGCGAATCCGTGCGAGATCGATTTCGGAAGCCGCGAATACGTGCGAATACAAAATTGTTTTTGTTGCGACGTGTATGTTCGCGTGATCTTGCGCGTGTTCGCGAGGCGCTTCTAGCTATTCGTTTGCCAAGTTACCCTATCGGTCGTACACGGGCGCGGCCATCTTGTTGGCGTGACGTAATTCCGTTTCCGCCCGCTATGTGTAATCTCGCAAAGTGTGCTGCTCGCGAGTACAAGTTCGCGCGTACTCGCAAGGAAAATCTCGCGCGAACTTACCCACGCGGTCGTGAACGGGCGCGGCCATCTTGTTTCTCATTCATTGCTATGGTTCTGGGCATGCTTTCTCTATCCTCTCTCAATCTCTGCCATCCTTTGCTTGTTTGAAGTTTTTTTGATCTAATTTTACTTATTATCTAACCCTCTATTTTTCTAGCTCTATATTTTTGTGTTTTCTGCAGCTTTTAGTTACTTTTAAACTACTTTTTTAAACTCTTTTATTTTCTTCTTCACTATTCTATTTCTTCTTTATCATTTAAGTTTATTTCTGCCCAGACCATGGTAAAGGGAGCCGGGAAGCACCCTGAGAAGGGGAAGGGTCCCGCACCCCGTGCCCGGCTCCCGTGCGGGCGTTTAAGGGGGGAGCAAGTGGTCCCGAGGGAGATCTTTAGCGCGGAGGAAGTGGCGGCACTGATCTTCCATGTCCAGCGCCGCCTCCCCAAGACGATCCTGGGAGGCGGCAAGATCGCGACCGGCTATGGCATCCGGGAGCGCCGCCAGCGGTGGGAGAAGGTGTGCCGGGCCATGTACAAGATCTCTGGGGTCCGGCGCACGTATAACCAGGCCACCCACCGCTGGACCGATGTCATGGACCGGGAGCGGGACTTGCTGGACGCGCTCGGCGTAGAGGTCCCCGGGCTTGGTGAGTAGTAGTAGTAGTACATTTACTACTCTGTTTTATCCGGCTCTGTTATTTGCAAATCTTTGTTCTTTACCAAGAGCAATAATGCTGCCGATTACATTGAGGTAAATTATATTTCAAAATCTTCTATGCATTTCATTTTCAGGTGCACTGCTCTCCTTCTCAGTAGCCTTGCTTGCTACTATGCTTCTTTGTTTTGTATGTTGTGTTCAGAAGCATTTCATTGGCCTGAGAAATTATGTATCAGTGTACTGTAAAGAAAAGAACTGCGTAATGCTAGACAGTAAGGGTCATATTTTCAATTACCGGCGCATCCCTGCAAAGTAGCAGGGATGCGGCAGTAATTGTGTGCCATGCCACCACCACCCATTGGCCCAAAACGTCACAGAAGCCTTACGCATCTGTGCCGTAAAGGCAGCGCATTGCTGGAGTTGCGTGCCAACGATGGCGCAGCTCCAGCAATGCTCTGGGGTACCCTATCTCCCCAATGCTGCATCAAGCCGTACGTCGGCTTCAAGCGCGCAGGGTTTGAGTCATGCATCATTGTCATAAAAATGACTGATTGACATCTTGTAGATTTCCCTCAGCCACTTTTAGGATTTGTTCCTGCGCAGGTACGCCCTCCCTTGCGCCGGAACGCCCCCTGATGGCGCAGGGCTTTACAACGTGATGCATCGCCCATATGCCCATATGTGTTTTTTTTTTAATATATACGCCGCACCAACACCATGGCGAGTCTTTTGTTCTGCCGCTGCGTCAGAAAAGGCACGCAACAATGGAGGAAAATCAGCCGCAACTTCCGCAAGGGACTTATAAATCAGCCCCAACAGACTGAAGTCCAGTGTCCTTCCTTTAGACAGTCACATGGCTATCAGAAGAAATAGTGGCGGTGGTGGCGGGTGGATTGATAGTTTGAGTATTCACTGATCTGCAAGCAGGATGGACTTTGTCTGTCACGTGTTGTGCACTACTGCCTGCAGTGCCAGGCCTAGGCAAACCTCTTTAGTAGTCTGTTTATTGAGTTACATAGGAACTTTCTAAGTCAACGTTCCGCAAATCAGGCAATACGAATAACGTAGTATACCACATGAGATAGATCCCGTGGAATAGTTGTCTATCTATTTGCTATTTTTCCAAAATATGTTGTTATTGTTCTTTTGAAATGTTTGATTTGGTTGAAAAATCTCATCCATGTTTTATGGTTTTTCTTTCTTTCATGTTGTACATCAGCTCCCCCCAAGGGCAAGAGGACACAGGAGGAGGGTGCTGAGGATGCAGGCCAGGATCGGGCAGGCGAGGGCTCCTTTGCTGGCCCCAGTAAGTTTACATTTTACTAAACAGTACCTATTTTTTCCTAGCGTTCCTCATTCGATTTTTTCTAAATCGTCTTTGATCTTCTTGTAGACTGAATATAAATTCTTATCCTGCCTCGAATATGATGACTCCCTGTGGTATTACTAGACTATTTTTATTAGTCTGTCTGTGTAGCTAACTAAGATTGGACATTTGGCAATTCCATTGGACTCCCATTATATTCAGCAATACCTCTATGCACTGTCTCCTTACTGACTAGATAGTGTGGCAGAGTCATTCAGCTCCCGAAGTCACCGATTATAGATCCCCAATGATCTCTAGATTATCGTACGCAGGACAAGAGAGTAGTACGGAGTCACAGCACAGTCAAGAAGTGTCAGAGGCACTCATGCTTGCAAAAATTCCAAAACCTTTAGCTCATCCACTCTAGTCTAGAGGAACAAAAACCACAGAGTCTATTTAAGTGTAAAAGCTTTATTAAAAGTAAACACATTTATTGAAATCTACTTTGTCATAAAACTATTTAACTGTAAACGGAAAAGTGGTTAGTGCTGACGATTAATTGGACACATTTCTTGTGGTCGAGCCGAACTCTCACCTACTTTGAACTTGATCCTGGTCGTGTTCTTAGGACTCAGGAGTCAAGCTTCTGTCTGTTAGGAGAAAAAGTGGTGCGTGTTAAAAATCAAAAGCAAGCATTCATCAGTTGTGCATAAAAGTGCAGCAAGACAACAGCCTTCCCTGGAAAATGGGACATTTTTACTATGGAGTAGACAGTCACAAATTATTACATTGTATTCTGTTTTTTTAACATTTCTCCTAGACCAAATATTATATAGTAGTGAGTGGTGTATTCTAACTTTCTTAAATGTACTTTGTAGGTGTAACATCTGGTGACGGGGCCAGCGCGGAGGTGGCTGATGTGTTGGACTTGGACTCGGAGGCCTCTGGGGAGGATGCGGCGGTAGAAGAGCTGGTGGCCGTTCCTGTGGGGGATCAAACGGTGGTGGCGGAAACAGGTAAGCTATATATTCCTTACTTATTGAGATTGAAGACTGCATAGTGTGCTTTCTGCACGGGTGTATTACAATTACAAATCAACCAGGTAGTAGCCTCCTCGAAATGTACTTCGACTTAGCTGTGAAGTTTTTGGTGAGAAGAATCCCAATAAGTTCTTAGACGAACGTGATGGATGGGATGAACGAAAAGCGAAAGAAGGGTGTAAGTAAGTGGGACGCGAACTTGTATGATGGCTGGCAAAGAAGAACGATATGTGTTTGCTTGGACCCAGAGGTGGCTGGGAAGGAAAGAATATGGTATGGTGCATGGCTGGGTCAATGATGAAGCAAGGATGGGTGGAAGGACAGCAGCCTGGGTGGGTGAAACAGAAACTGTATGTGTGCGTATACTTTGAATGAATGGATGCCTGGAGCATGGTATTCTCTGACTCTTACATAGCAAATGTGTATCTAGAGAGAGTAGATGGTCGCCAGGTGAAGTAAGTGTTACCTTGAAGAGCATGTACCACCGCACCCGCACGTCCGTCCCAGTGCAGGGAAGGCAAGGAAAAGAAATTGTAAATGTGTCCAATACTTCCATGAATAGTAGCAGTACTTTGTATTGCGTTTGCATTCACAGCATATATCTGGTTATTACGGTGGACACTCCGTACCTCTCTTAATAACTTTAGTTTACTTGTAGTACGTCATTCATGTGTGGGTGTATCACTGTGTTCACTCAATATTAAGCAAAGCACCTAAAGTCATCTCATCTGTCATTAAATACGTCCCATGTGAAGTGATAGATAATCAAATTAGTTAGCTTCTTCAGTTTCCTTTTCTAGTACTCATTTGCACTGTAGGGTGAAAGGTAAATTAATTAAGCAGTAGCCCTTGTAACAGAGTATTCTCAGTGCCACCCGTAATAGAAAAGTAATAGCTTCACCACCTGCATGTACTGGACCGGTACAGTAACGCAAGTCTGTCTCCATCATCATGGTGTGCAACTTTTTTTCTCGGGTGCAACTTCACTGTGCTGTGTCCATGTCATTCTGCCGGCTTGCATAAGATAACGTACCCATTTCCCTAAACAAGAGAGAAGAAGAAGAATAAGACTGGTGTACTGTCATAGTCGACTGTAATGGAAGTCCATAGTGGTCGTAGAATTAGTTCATTAAACTACCACTACTGTTAGAGCAAGGATGCAGAAGTGGGAGGGTTACATAGATACTGTCCTCAATAGTTATGTACTGTGCTTTCAATTTGCTACTTGTACTCTGTGACCCAACTTTCGGCTCAATCACTTTGTGTTATTAATAAGGAGCATTGGTTACAGACTATGTCTTTCTTTCTTCATATAGTTGCTCCTTCTTCCAAATCAACAACAAGGAGGGAGCAGGCTAGATTGGCCCGGCAACGGAGGCTGGAGGCCACAGTCGCCGAGTATCGGCGGCTGGTGGCCCTGGAGGAGGAGGAGGACACGCAGTCGAGCGGGGCAACATCTTCGACTGCATCCTCCTCCGTGACTAAACCAGCGGGACCGAGCCGGGCTAAGAAAGCCGACCGCCACCGCCAAGCACCGGAAACACCAGCTGCCCCCCACAGGAGCTGCAAGGAACGCCAACACCGCCTCCGAGTCCGCATGTCCAACCTGGAGCAGGAGGTCCTGAGGTATAAGACCTTGGTTAAGGGCCTCCGCTCCGAGCTTGCCACCCTCCGCAAGGAGTATGATGCCCATGCCGCATCATGCACCAGCACCAGCACCCTCCAGTAGTGGAGTGTCCCTTGCCCTTTTTTTATAGACTTTTGGGGGGTGGGATTTGGGAGTTGGGATCGTTTTGGGACGTTTCAGAGACAATCGTTGGGGTTAGGGTGGGTGAGGGAGATTATTTTGTTAGGGATAAATAAATATATTTTTCAACTACTTTATCTGACCATACCTGTTTTTTACTGCTTTTCAGTCTGGTGGGTGGGGGGCGGGGGTGTAACAGTAACTTTGTTTTCCTGAACAGTCGTAGGACTTTAGTAGTACAACCGTCAAACTCTTGTCTACTCCGAAATAATACTCCATTATACTACCTCCCACCAAACGCTTATCTTACCTGTAATTTGTGTTAGAAATTAGGGCTAGGCCCAGGGCTGGCTCCAGGTGAAATGGGGATTAACGTTGTCATTCCTGGGCGGGTGACATTTCCTCATTGCGGTGTTACTAGTGGTGTGACACAGTGGCAGTTGCATGCCTATGGAAAAAAAGAAAACGAAACCTTGTTTGTACTCCTTACTGTAGCATTACAACGGTTACGGTACGATCGAGAAAATAGCAGGTGACAGTACACTAGAACAGTGCCATAATGTAGCCTAACAAATGGTAAAGTATTGCAAGTATAACTAGTACTTGCGTTGAATTTATTTGACATTGGCTACTACTACTAGAAGATATAGTACTGAAGCTGAGTAAGTCTAGAAGATATCCTCGTATTCCTTCACCAGCCTGTTGCTGCTATCACCTTATCCTCCCCAGCAAGTGTGTGGAATTATTGATGTCATTTTAGTCAGACATCAAGCAAAACAACACAGCCCGGGGGAAGAGGGTTAGGGTTTGTAAAATGGATGGGAATGGGGGTTTCTTTTTGGGTAGGTTTTGTTGAGAGAAGAAAAAAAAAGCAGAGCATGGACAAACAATAATTGAAGATACAGAGTTTACAGACAATCTTTGGTTACAAAGTAAAGGTAAGCACATGCAGTCACACTCATAGAATAAAAGACAACAATGGATACTGTATCTGTATTGCGTATGTTGTTGGAGTTGTCCTGTTGAAATTGGTAAGTAAGTTGCATGCAGCAAACAATTCCTCTTATTGGCGGCACTCCTCCATTCCAGCTGACGCTTCGTCCATCAATGTGGTGGTGACCACTGACAGAAGAGACACCCTGTCCACTGCCTGCCTGGCGGATGTTGACTGAAACCCGGCCTGTAATTATTGAACGGAAAACAGGAAGTGCTATTACAATACCACTGATAAATAAATAAAAGGTATGTACGCTGTGTGGTTCAAAAAGTCACACTTTGATGATGCCTAGCAGAAAAATGGTTACAAAACGTACTTTGAAAGTAACAGTAGACCCAAATACAGACCGTGGATTGTATTCAAACCACTTGCCTGCAAGCAAAAGTATCCATAGCCAGCATCGCTCCAACAGTGCTCTACAACAACAGAACCGCGTTGCAATAGAACCCCCCTAAACACATGCAATCCTGCTGCTAGGGCTAACCCTAACGAACCCTAACTTACAAAGTGCCAAAACTGGTGTTTCCTTATGGATTTTGTCCAACTAACTTCTAGCCGGTATTAGACCTTCCCAGGAATGCCCCAGGCAAGACCCGCCAACCCACCCGCAAAAAAACACCCGACACAACACCACCAAACAGCGAAAAAGCTAAATCTCATACTTACAATGTCTCTCGGCCTTCGGTCCAAACGCGGCGCTGTGCAGCTAGGTCGTCATCATCATCAATCATCATAACTCCTGTTTTCCACCACGGATTTCCTGAAAAGCAAATGCAATCAAGATTAGACTGTCGCAGCAGTGCTTCGACAGAGACCCCGGCCGCAACCCACCCACGAACAGCAGGAAGCCCCCCAAAATGCTACATTGAGCAAGATGTCTGAAGAAATGGCAAAAAAAAGGCTGTTCCTTATGGATTTTGTCCAAAACACTTGTATCCGGTATTAGACCTTCCCAGGAAAGCCCCAGGCAAGACCCGCCGGCGCCAACCCACCCGCAAAAAAACACGCGACACAACACCACCAAACAGCGAAAAAGCTAAATCTCATACTTACAATGTCTCTCGGCCTTCGGTCCAAACGCGGCGCTGTGCAGCTAGGTCGTCATCATCATCAATCATCATAACTCCTGTTTTCCACCACGGATTTCCTGAAAAGCAAATGCAATCAAGATTAGACTGTCGCAGCAGTGCTTCGACAGAGACCCCGGCCGCAACCCACCCACGAACAGCAGGAAGCCCCCCAAAATGCTACATTGAGCAAGATGTCTGAAGAAATGGCAAAAAAAAGGCTGTTCCTTATGGATTTTGTCCAAAACACTTGTATCCGGTATTAGACCTTCCCAGGAATGCCCCAGGCAAGACCCGCCGGCGCCAACCCACCCGCAAAAAAACACCCGACAACACCCCCAAACAGCGAAAAAGCTAAATCTCATACTTACAATATCTCTCGGCCTTCGGTCCAAAGTAACGCGCTGTGCAGCTAGGTCATCATCAATCATCATAACTCCTGTTTTCCACCACGGATTTCCTGAAAAGCAAATGCAATCAAGATTAGACTGTCGCAGCAGTGCTTCGACAGACACCAAAAATTACACACAAACCCCCGGAACCCCGCCAAAGAGCACCTCAAAGGCAAGCAAGTCAGCAAAAACGGCAAGAAATTTTCACCTCATATTTGGTCCAAAACACTTTTGTCCATTATTAGAGCTTCACAGCAATGGGCCCAAAACCGTCAACTCACCCGCAAAGAAGTACAACACCCCCACAAGTGCTGAGTCTTTCTTCATTGTGCGTAATCCAGCACTCTGCTTGGAGGGAAATCGCAGTCTGGAGGAGGAGGATAGAGGAGCATGTTCTTCAGAACTTGTGAACCTGAGGAATGTAGACTGCGGCACCTTCAAATCAATAAGCAAACAAGTGAAGACAGTACTGATGATGGTCTTCTTTTTGGGATTAGGTGATTAAAGTTTGAATTAAATTAACTGTGCAAAACAAAGAAAGAGAGACACAAAGCACACAGGAATAAAAGTGAATAAGGACGAAAAAGAAAGTTCTTGATTGATTGTCTCATTTTCAGGGCTCGGTGTCAGGGAATAAGAACAAGATTTCGTCATCATACTCTGCGAATTCAGGCTGGATGAGGTCAGTGGCACCGAACAGAGAAAAAATCCCCTCATCTACGTTGCTGTCCTCATCGTCTTCATGTGGCGTGCTTTCTCGCACTTTGTAATCTGGTGGTATGAGGTGCTGATTCATCTTGATCATTGTCAGCCGCTCCACATTTTTGGGCGATAGGCGGCTCCGTTTGGCAGTTACAATGCCACCAGCAGCACTGAAAACACGTTCAGAAGACACACTTGCGAGTGGGCAAGACAAATAGTTTATAGCCAGGTTGTAGAGCTGTGGCCACAATTGTTTTTTGCCATGCCAATACTGCAATGGCTCCTCATTAAGAAAGACCACTGTTGAGTCATTCAGATAGTCCTGCACCATCGACTCAAGGTCATCAACTGTTCCTCCACTTTGCTTACTTTTTGCTGTGCCTGTGACATTTTTTAGAGAACCATACCCCATCAAACTTAGCCAATCCTCCTCCCCAGCCACTGTTAGTGTTGTCATTGTGTGTGGTGCAGATGATCCAGTTGCCGGTGTCTTTAACGGCTGAGAGGTCACTTGTGCCCCAGCCACAGGTGCAGAAGTGGATTCTTGTGACTGCGGATGGCCTGCTGATGCTGATGCTGATGTACTGGCTTCTCCTTCAATAACCTGCCGTTCTTTTTCAAACCTCTTGGCTGACCAGGCTAACCAATGTTTGTACTTTTGAACATCTGCATCAGCGAAAGGAAAGAATGCGTTGTCTGCCAGCGCCTTTTTGTAGCGTGGATCCAGAATAGTAGCACAAATGTAATGCTGATCTGAGTTGATGTTTTTAAGACGTTCATCACCACGTAGGCGATGTAATAATTTCTCAGACAAAATGAAATGGTTTTTTTTTTTTTCATCTTTTTCAAACTCAGAAGAAACCGCCATCAGTTGGTGCTCCAGTATGCACAACAATGGGATAGCTTTTCCCAAATTACAGTCCTCCTGGCTGACTGCACGCGTGAAGAACTCAAAAGGACGAAGCATGTCTGTCAGGCTTTTAACTATGGCCCATTGCGCCTTACTCATCCGCAGGTCCTCCTTCTGAGATGTAGCCTCTGTCAAGAAATAGTGATCGAGTACCGTATACTGCTCATGCAGACGCTCAAGCATGTAGAAGGTTGAGTTCCAACGTGTTGCCACCTCCTGGATGAGTGCTTTCACTGGCATTCCACGTTGAAGTAGCAGTCTCCGCAGATGCTTCCGGGCCTTAAAAGAATGGCTGAAATGGTTGCACATTTTGCGGCAGGTGGCCATTACCTCGAACGCTGGACTCTCTTTATCACTCAAGAATTTTTGAACTACCAGGTTGATACAGTGCGCCAAACACGGCACTCTAACATGGTGACCCTGTGACATGGCCTTAACTACATTGGCGCCATTATCCGTGGAAACATAACCAATCTTGCGTTTTAGGGGGGATAGCATTGACAACACCTTTTTGTCAAACTCTTCCAAAAGGTTTTCTGCTGTGTGACTTTTCTCCAAGGCAAACATGGCTAGTGTTGCATGTTTCCGAGCAGCTTTGAAAACTTGGTCCGGGTCAACACCTGCGTTTAGCTTTGCTATAACACCTGAAAAAGAGACCCAGTGTGCAGTGATGCACATGTAATCATCGCCTGGGCCACTGGTCCACATGTCTGTTGTCAGATGTATTGTGTGAACAGCACTCTTCTGCAAAGCTGCCCCAATCGCCTGCAGCACATCTTCATGTAGTGCTGGAACCGCAACTCTGGCAAAATAGAACCGGCTCGGAACCTTCCATTTAGGGCAGAGCGTTGCAACTAATTCAAGAAAACCTACCGCTTCTACAAAAGAAAAAGGTAGAAGGTCCACAGCTAGCATTTTAGCCAGCTTAGTGTTATACAGACGCGTCAGTGGGTGGTTGCGTTCATATGGCACGTCTGAAGTAAGCATTGTTCTAATGTTGCCCTGGACCAAGCATTTACGGGCTGATAATGACTTCGTTGACCCAATTTTGCTCGCTGGTGAACTTTTGTGCGTTGGTGTCTCACTCGCTCCAACACTCTTAGTGTGCCTCACATTGGGTGTGCTGCTGACAGGGGTACTGGGTGTAAGGGAAGTGTTTGACACGTCTTCTTCCTGCTCGTCATCATCAGATGAAACATCAACGTTTCCTTGAATTTGGCCTTTCTTGATCGCATCTAGGTGCGCAAACCATTTGACAGTGTGCTGTCTCCTAAGATGACCTCTCTGGCCTCCGGTACCATAGTTGGTACCTGGCTTACCACGACTAACTGCTTGCTTACAAATGGTACAAATGGCAAACTTTGGATTTTTTGGACAAACAGTAAAGAAGTCCCAAACGGGGGACTTGAAGTGTCTGTGGGACATGGAGGAGGCGGCGATACTGGTGGTGGTGGTCATGAAGCTAATGCCAGATGAAGTGGAGGATCTGGATTGCCCAACTTTTGTACGTTTTGCACTTTCACCGCCACTAATTAAGGTCGAGGTTGACGGAGGTCTCTTCTTGCCAGAAAGAAATATGGAAGCGGGACGAGTTGGTGTACTACTTAACTCCAATGATTGTGGTGTTTCCACTGCCTCCTCATCGACAACATCATCATCATCATCATCATCACGCTCAGCAGCTCTTCGGGCTAGGGTCAAAATGTCTGTTTGCTGCATGCCCGCTGGGGCTGCAGTGACCTTTATGATGACTGGGTCGTCGTTGGCAGAGTCTTCATCAGCAGCAGTATCCGCCACTTCTTGTTGAGCCTCATCACACTCCATAAGTCTGAGACTTTGGACGAGCTTCCTTTTACGCTTAAGTACCTTTGTTGGATCATGGTGTGCCTCACTCTCAGACGGCTGTGGTGCTGGTTCCCAAGTTTGATCCGTATCATCAGAAGGAGGTGTGCTTGAAGAGGATGTAGACACCACCCTTGATCTCTTCCTTGCTAGGGTTGTGGAAGACAATGAAGGATCATCAGGAGGAGTGGCTTCCTCAAATGATACCTCGCCTTGATTGTCGATTTCCTGATGTGCCCCTACTTCGGGAGGAACAACTATTGTGGGCACTTGTTGTGACCCTCCATGCACCTCTGCATGCGCATCTCCTTGCGCTGCCTCTCCTTCCACATGTACTTGGGCTTGTACTTGCACATGTGATTGTTGTTGCCGCTGTGGTTGTTCAACACTCGTCAGATGAGCTACAACAACCTGTGTTGATTGAGGGACATTGCTGCTGCTTTCTTGCGATGAGCCAACATCACTGGTCGATGGTGATTGAAGAAGTATACTGGCTGCCTCTGCAGCACTCAAGGGCTTGGACTTAAGTTGGCGTGGTGGTGGTGGTGGCACTGAGCCCAATGGAGCGGGGGTGCTGCTGCCAGCTTGGTCCCCAGCAGATCCCGCTGCAGCTGCTGCAGGCATACTTTTTTTTTTACTCACAAAAAAAGGGGCGGGCGGCACACCAGTGTCCTTGGTAACTTGCTTCTTCTGCTCCTTACTGGCACCTTTCTTGCTAGAGGAGCTACGGGTTACTTTTTTTGGGGCCATCTTCTTCAGAGCAGGTCAGCAGGCAGCAGTTGCACGAGTTGCAGAGGGTTCTGTGTCCAGACGTGACGTCGCGTGACGTTATGCTGCACACACCGCTGCAGGACTTCTTCCTGGCACTGGTGGTTCTATTGAGTCTTCTTGTGCACCTAAAAGCAATGGAAGACAGAGGAACATCAGTTCAGTTATACACCCCAAAAAATCGACAAAACACAGAAAAATGAGCACAATCCCATGCCATCCATGATGTTTACATTGAAGACACCCCACAGAAAGACTAGGGACATGCAAGTATGCAACACTCACTACCCCTGGGCATAAGGGATGAAAAGTAGGCAAAATAAGTGCAGGCCTCAGACACTGCCTCTCCTCAAAATGGCCCCCTTACACCCCAAGCACATGTTGCTGCCTGTACCAGCCAGCACTCAAGATGGCCACCACCACCACCCACATGGCCAGTCCACATCAACAGTACACCCCCAAAAAACAGAAAAACAGCCAGAAATCACCACAATCCAATGCCATCCATGATGTTTACATCAAAAAGAGTGAGACAACACCACAGGCACACTCAGTCCATGCACCACCACCACCCCTGGGCAAGCAAAAGGCCACACCAGCAGCCCCCCAAAAACGACAAAAAACAATAAAATAAGCACAATCCCAGCCCATCCATGGCCTCAATTATGTTTAAATTCAAGAAGACACCCCACAGAAAGACTAGGCCCATGCAACACTCACCACCCCTGGGCAAAGGGCCACACCAGCAGGCCCAAAAAAACGACAAAAAACAATAAAATCTGCACAATCCCAGCCCATCCATGGCCTCAATGGTGTTTAAATTCAAGAAGACACCCCTCAGAAACACTAGGCCCATGCAACACTCACTACCCCTGGGCATAAGGGATGAAAAGTAGGCAAAATAAGTGCAGGCCTCACACACTGCCTCTCCTCAAAATGGCCCCCTTACACCCCAAGCACATGTTGCTGCCTGTACCAGCCAGCACTCAAGATGGCCACCACCACCACCCACATGGCCAGTCCACATCAACAGTACACCCCCAAAAAACAGAAAAACAGCCAGAAATCACCACAATCCAATGCCATCCATGATGTTTACATCAAAAAGAGTGAGACAACACCACAGGCACACTCAGTCCATGCACCACCACCACCCCTGGGCAAGCAAAAGGCCACACCAGCAGCCCCCCAAAAACGACAAAAAACAATAAAATAAGCACAATCCCAGCCCATCCATGGCCTCAATTATGTTTAAATTCAAGAAGACACCCCACAGAAAGACTAGGCCCATGCAACACTCACCACCCCTGGGCAAAGGGCCACACCAGCAGGCCCAAAAAAACGACAAAAAACAATAAAATCTGCACAATCCCAGCCCATCCATGGCCTCAATGGTGTTTAAATTCAAGAAGACACCCCTCAGAAACACTAGGCCCATGCAACACTCACTACCCCTGGGCATAAGGGATGAAAAGTAGGCAAAATAAGTGCAGGCCTCAGACACTGCCTCTCCTCAAAATGGCCCCCTTACACCCCAAGCACATGTTGCTGCCTGTACCAGCCAGCACTCAAGATGGCCACCACCACCACCCACATGGCCAGTCCACATCAACAGTACACCCCCAAAAAACAGAAAAACAGCCAGAAATCACCACAATCCAATGCCATCCATGATGTTTACATCAAAAAGAGTGAGACAACACCACAGGCACACTCAGTCCATGCACCACCACCACCCCTGGGCAAGCAAAAGGCCACACCAGCAGCCCCCCAAAAACGACAAAAAACAATAAAATAAGCACAATCCCAGCCCATCCATGGCCTCAATTATGTTTAAATTCAAGAAGACACCCCACAGAAAGACTAGGCCCATGCAACACTCACCACCCCTGGGCAAAGGGCCACACCAGCAGGCCCAAAAAAACGACAAAAAACAATAAAATCTGCACAATCCCAGCCCATCCATGGCCTCAATGGTGTTTAAATTCAAGAAGACACCCCACAGAAAGACTAGGCCCATGCAACACTCACCACCCCTGGGCAAAGGGCCACACCAGCAGGCCCAAAAAAACGACAAAAAACAATAAAATCTGCACAATCCCAGCCCATCCATGGCCTCAATGGTGTTTAAATTCAAGAAGACACCCCTCAGAAACACTAGGCACATGCAACACTCACTACCCCTGGGCATAAGGGATGAAAAGTAGGCAAAATAAGTGCAGGCCTCAGACACTGCCTCTCCTCAAAATGGCCCCCTTACACCCCAAGCACATGTTGCTGCCTGTACCAGCCAGCACTCAAGATGGCCACCACCACCACCCACATGGCCAGACCACATCAACAGTACACCCCCAAAAAACAGAAAAACAGCCAGAAATCACCACAATCCAATGCCATCCATGATGTTTACATCAAAGAGAGTGAGACAACACCACAGGCACACTCAGTCCATGCACCACCACCACCCCTGGGCAAGCAAAAGGCCACACCAGCAGCCCCCCAAAAACGACAAAAAACAATAAAATAAGCACAATCCCAGCCCATCCATGGCCTCAATTATGTTTAAATTCAAGAAGACACCCCACAGAAAGACTAGGCCCATGCAACACTCACCACCCCTGGGCAAAGGGCCACACCAGCAGGCCCAAAAAAACGACAAAAAACAATAAAATCTGCACAATCCCAGCCCATCCATGGCCTCAATGGTGTTTAAATTCAACAAAACAGTTGTATCATGCACCCATAACCAACCCTGGTCCTACTGGATACTGTGGCTACCCACAATATAATTTATTTAATTTTCTGAAAAAGTTCCAAAATTGTACTTGCAGCAACTGTAATGCCCCAAACAAACTTACTTGTGAAAGTTGATTTCTAATCCAAAAGTGATCCAAAGACAGTCAAAAAGGCCTCAAATCCAAATATCCAGCAGCACCCACAAAAAGTAATCCTTCCAGCTCCAGATCCAAATGAAAGTGACCAGGAGATGGACAAAGCACTGGGAGGAGCCTGCTGGACAGGAACAGGAAGTTGGAGACTGTGGGGCACTTCCTTCCTCCCCCCCCCCCCCAAAATGGACTCCTTGCAAAAAAAAAGGCCATGCAAATGTCAACCTGAGGAGTGATTCTGATAAAAATCATAATTTTCTGAAGGTTTATCCTGTTTGCTGGTGATTTTCTTGTGCGAAATTGCAAAATCTCTATTTCGCAAGTGCGAGATTGTTCCTTTCCGCCGCAACTACATGTTCGCAATTGCGAACTCTCGCGAGGTGTGCTGTGCAAGGTGGCAAGCCGCGAGTACGTATTCGCGGGCGACAAACTCCCGCGGGAACACGCAGCAAGATCTAAAATGGCGCGTCACTCGCAAAGAAAAACAACTCGGCAAACGCTAAAATGACGGAAAGTGAACGCCGTGCACCACGCCGCGCGCCGCAACCAAGCAAAAAATCCGCCGCGAGCGGATTCACGGATTTTCGACAAATTCGCGAGCGTTCGCGGATTGCGGATTTGCCGAAAATCCGAAAAATCCGCGAGCGGAGCGGATTTTACGCCCATGCTTACGTAAAACCAAACCTCATTACACTATCTGCAAATCTTTACACACCCTGCCTCCCCCCACGCCTACCAAAATTCAGGCTTCACAAACTGTAATTTATATTGCTTGGAGTAAAAAGCAACACAGGAATTACATAGAAGCCTCAATTTTGCATTTAAAAAAAAAAAATTCTACACATTACAACATCACAACATCCTTGGGGGGTCTCGCTGCTGTTGCATTAGAAGCCCCTGCAGCAGCATGGACGCAGTTTAAGTGGACTCTTTGTTCATTTTCTAGGGTGGCATTAATCATTTCGGACATAGGGCACAATGCTGTTTTATACTAGCCTGTCCCTTAACAGCACGCTGGGGAACGGTGCATCTTCTTACGTCACAGGGCATGGCAAATCTATAGCAACAGACTTGGAACAGCCAAGACGCACCACATTTTCTATTCAAGTAGTGTTGCAAGAAGCTTGCCAGTCTCCCTGGAACATGCAATGGGCAGACAAAGGAGTAATAAACAAGCATTTTCAATGCAATAAGTCTCATATTTACCCGAGTTTAAGCTATTGGCATTGTAAATGATAATGCTTTTTATTTATGTTTTAAAAACGAAAACAAAAATAAAAGGCAGTGTTATTTGCAATGTCAGTAGCTCAAACTCGCGTAAATGTGAGACCTATTGCATTGCAAATGCTTGCTCTTTGTTGCGTCTGTTGTTCTGTCCTCCTACTTCAAGCACTCACTTTAAAAAACAAGCATTTGCAATACAATAGTTCTTGCATTTACTTGAGTTTGAGCTATTGGCATTGTAAATGACAATGCCTTTTATTTAAGTTTTCGTTTTTTAAAACATAAATAAAAGGCCTTGTCATTTACAATGTCAATAGCTTAAACTAGTGTAAATGCGAGACCTATTGCATAGCAAATGCTTGTTCTCTTCTGCACACACAAAACATCAATGTATTTATTTATTTATTTATAAAGTTTTATAATCCTCATAGTGATGGCCAGGGACAGCTTTAGTGCTGGTGGGGCACAATTGGGTTGCAGCTGAAGGCAGTGTGAGTTTCTCTCAGTGGGGCAGCATGGTGTTCAGTGGGGGAGAGGATGTGGCACTCTGCCGATGACAGAAACTGCAAGGCTCTTAGACAAATGGCTTGTGATAGCACTTTTAAGCATATTTGGGACATTTTGCAAATGGCAAAGTTTTCAGATGAATGTATAGTGTTGACCAAAAACAACTGAGCGCATTTGTACATTGTCAACTTAAATAAATGTGGAAAAATACTAGCTGTAGCGTCGTCTTTTGCTTGTGGCAAAAATAAATGTGGATAAATACAGAAAAAATGCCCAAAAATTTAATATGGATAAATACAGACGGAAATGGCAAAAAAATAAATACCATAAAACTGGGAGCCCTAGTCATAAGTTAAGGCGTTGCTTGGTCCAAACATCTTAGATGGCAATGTGTGGCAAGAATGGTTGTGCATATTTATTGGGCTGCATTTTGTTCTGATGGCGAACAGAACTGTGGTTTGCCGTGCTCCTGTGTATTTGTGCTTAATTTTTATGATGTGATCTGTTTTTTGCTCTACGTGGTAGCTGTGTTCAATTTTCTTTTTTTACTGTTTTGTTGTGATGAACCCTATTATGTTTTAATGGTGTTATTTTGCTGATTTGTGCATGTTATTTCATTATGTTAAGTTGTTTACTTTAACTGTTTTAACAAATGCTGCTCTATGTTCAGCCAATAGCTGCACCTCTTGAAAGTTCATGTGACATTGACAAGCAATGACTTACTGTTGTCCAAGGTGGAAAAAGTAAAGTACAGAGTCCCCAGCCAGTCCGACATTGTGACACATGAATGTGTTTCTCGCTAGTTTGTGAAGTAATCGTATTTCCATCGTATTTAGATTACACATATCGTGTGGCCTACAGTGTTTCCATTATTCCAGGATAAAACTGTTGCATAACAATGATTTTGATGCAAATAAACGGAGGAATCCCTTCACGTATACCTAAGTGATATTTCCACATGCATTAAACTGTTTTCCAGTTCAGGTATCATCTGTGTTGAGAATCCATTCTGAAGAGAAAACACTTATGCTTAAGAATAACTCATCTCTGCAAAATGTCTGTAACAAACCTCAATCAATCTTTCATTTCGTAATAAAAAAAAACCAAGGCAAATGCCGGACCCTGAGCCACATCCCGCAATATGCATTAAACGGTGCTGCGTTTGGTTATTGGGAAATAAATTGAAGTGCTTAGAGGTCAATACTGGATTCCTGTAATAATCCAGAGAGGCGAAAATACCAGGGTGACCCTGAAAGTCAAGGGCAAAATCAAATGCCAGACCTGTCAGCTTACGCTGTAAATCCTCGGATTTCACATCAATTCAGATCACAGTTTTGTGGGCATGTGTGATAAAGACTAACACACATTTCCAATTAAGCAAATAGCTTTTTGATCTCCTTCATGTCTGAGGTAAAAACAAACGAACTGAAAAAACACTGCTTTGACTAATCGATTTGAACATATTGAGCTTACACATTTGTAACCAAAACATGATGATGGCTGCTATACAGGAAGGGTGAGGATGGTTGCATTGTTGGAAGAGCCATATGCTAATTACGCATTGTTTGCATTTTCTCATGTAGACTGGGGTACGGGTATGCTGCGAAAGTGACTGCACCAGTTAATTAAGAGGTTGTGCGTTGAGACATGTGTGCACCACATTGTGGCTTTCCACATCCATGACGGTAGTCTAGTAGTGATAATGTACGGTAAGAATGAGAGTGACGTCATCACGTCGCGTTAGGTATGCTCGCCTGTGGATCAGCTCAACGTCTAAGTGACCCTTTGAACCCCACTGTGGTTTAAGAGAGGAGTGGTGAGGCGTGAATGCTGTTAGTTACCCCCATGACTTGTTTTGTAACTGTTCAGTGCGCGAGAAGAGAGGCTGTCTCCTTCCAACAGGATTATGGAGCAGCGCTATGTTTTAACTGACAGTGGCGTACTTGGACTTTTGGACGCCCGTGGCTGCCCCGGTGTTTAACTGGTCCTTACTGCCAGCGCCTAGGCTGATGCCGGAAGCTGGCTGCGTCCCTGTTCACTCCAGCAGTAAAGGTGCTGCCATTTTCTCCAGGATCAAGGAGCTTTCCTTTTCTCATAATTTCATAGTCCCATCTACCCTTCCCTTTCCCCGATAACAATGCAGGGCCCCTTCAAAAGACATGCCCTCCGTGCACGTTGGGCTTACGTCTGATTTCGTTGTTTTATGTTAAATGAGTGTCCGTTCACTCAGGGCTTTAAGTGGGATGAAAAACATATGGAGTCTCTTAAAGGGGCGTCGCCAATGTAGTTAGGTTAGGGTGACCAACTCGCATGGTTGCAAATTCAGGACAGTGAATTTAAAAATTCAGGACAAAGGGTCAAAATTCAGGACAAAAATTCAGGACAGAAGGTCAAAATTCAGGACAAAAATTCAAGACAAAATGTAAGTTTTACAGACACATCAGAGGAGGTTGCACAATATTACATAAGTAAATAGACAACCAACACAAGTACAAGTCAAAATAAGTTTATATTAGGTTCAGACAATCATGCATTTCATGATTTTTTGGTAGGCATGCAGCTTTGATCAACTGTGCAGGTCTTTTTAGGTTTCGCCTATTATCATTCGCTTGCGAATGTAATAGGCGAAAATTCAAGGGCTCGATCGAACTAGTCAAACCACTGCGGTTTCCACTGCAGTTTCTTCACAGTGCATGTGAGCGGGTCACGTGACCACACAAGCACGCGCACCTCAGGCCGGCATTTCTCCTCCCCTAATTACCGGCCGGCACATCAAAGGCTGCTGCTCTCCATGCGTCTTGTCACCCGCCTCCGCAATGCCGAGAAAACACAAAAGCTTCAAAGCGGAGTTTAAAACCCTATACATTCACGCGCACCTCAGGCCGGCATTTCTCCTCCCCTAATTACCGGCCGGCACATCAAAGGCTGCTGCTCTCCATGCGTCTTGTTTACATTTTGTTTTCTTCGGCCTCTTTTCCTGTCCCCCCCCCTCCCATTTCATTCTCTGTGGATCTCTTCTGGTGCGCTATCTTTTGCTCCAGGTCTCTTCATTTCTCTTTACGTCTAAGTTTCACTTCCTCACTGTTTTCCTTTCTATCGTGCTCTCTCTTTCCTGCTCGCTCACCTCCTCTGGTTCTCGCATTGCCTTCCTTTTTCACTCTGCTTAGTCTTCTGCATTTCTCTCATCCGTGTTTCCATTCTCTCTTTCTCACACTTGTATGGTCTTTCCATCTCTTCCAGTTTCTCTACCTGCTCACTTCGTCAGTCTTGCTTTCCTTCTCTCTCTCCAGTCTCACACTGCTTGCTTCGCCTTTCCCCAGCCCCTCGCCCCCCGCATGTCCTTTTTTGCTGTCATTCACTCCTTCCCTTTTGTCGTATATCCCCCTCCCCACACCTCGCTCTCTCTCTCTCGTCACCACTTTCCCGTTTTGTCTGTATACTCCGCTCCGTCTCAGTCCTCTTCCCCCTCTCCCTCCCCTGTCCTTCTCTCCCATCCGCACCCTCCGTAGGCCCTCTTCAGTCACTATGAATTATGCATACTTTGTTGTAAAAAGAATACAACTGCTGTATGCCCGCCATCCTGCCAGGCTGATTTGCGGGCAGCAACAAGACAAGGCGGTAGGAGTGACATTAGCCAGCCACCGCAGGAACCCGGGGCCATCTTTCAGTAAACACCTCATTGGGTTAATGTGCCTGCTTCTGAGACCTGTGTGTAACTTGCAAGTCACAACAAGCACTGGCGTTGCCAATAGGTTTCGCATTTGGAAAGTTGGAGCTATTGGTTTTGTAAATGACATTTTATATTTATATATTGTAATTGACAATGCCAATAACGATATATAAATATAAAATGTCATTTACAAAACCAATAGCTCCAACTTTCCAAATGCGAAACCTATTGGCAACGCCAGTGCTTGTTGTGGTAAGTTACTGCACTGGGTTGTCCAGTCTGATATTTTGTTTACAGTTCATGGTCCTGAGCAGGCATGTTTGGTGAGAGAAGTGGTCAGGAAGTTCTTCTTCATTGGACTTGGTTACTAGCACCTCATATTTGAGTGACATTGTGAGATGTAAAGCAGCACGCATAGAATATAGCAAATTGGGACCTGAAGTGCTGGACTAGGGTGCAGTTCTCCAAGTACCAAGCTGTAGGAAACTGGGTTTCTGTTGAAGTAACCCCCACCCGCCCTCCCCCCCACATTTTGCCTGGCTTTTGATGCAGGTGTACTGGGTCCCTGCTGTCTAGGTTCCCAGTACCAGTGTTCGTTCCCTACTGTCATGGCTTAAGGTCAATACCAACTATAAACTACCTTCCCTTTTTGTCCACAGTTGAACATGAATGTGTCTGCCTGCTCCATGTCAGCACTTGATGAGTGCAGTCTACGGTAGTGCACAGTTGCTGTACAGCACCCGCACCCAGCGGCAAATGGAGGCTCACCTTAGGAAGCACAGACACGATAATTTTAAGTTCTAAAACAGTCAACCTCTCTTGCCGCAGCCACACCACCGCTAACCTCAGGGAACTACAGTGGCTCTCAATCAACAAGCGAACCTGATTCAAACTGCTCACACACATACACACAGCACAACACAGAACCAGTCCTGTACACCTGAATATCAACATACACTTCTACACAGCTCCCAGAAACCTCCACTCAGCCAGACTCTCACTAGCAAACGGGAGGCCTTGCCTTCTCCCATGTAACCTCCAAAGCATGGAACAACAAAAGCAGTGAAAAAACACTGACCTGTAAGGCCAGCCCTTCTCCATTGCCAGATTGCCCTATAATCTACATTGACCCTGCACACCAATGCCAGTCAGTCGGAATAGTTCAGCAAAAAGTGTGCCGCTAGGACAGTGCTGACTTAGCCCACTCTGATTTAAATCAGCCAATAGAGAATGAGTGTCTCTTCCTGCTTGCGAGTGTGGGGCGCCAGGTGGGTGGCTCATGTGGCATTATTGTTGCACCTTTACTATAGTAATAGTGACATTCTTGAAATACACTTAAGTAGCACTCACAATTAGCAATACTGCTGCCTGCAGCAGTCCTTTCATGCAACATGTATGACTGTATGGCCTTTCACAATCAGGGTAATCATGAAGGCACATTTTTATTTTAAGAACAGGTGATCTATTAGAGCTCTGGTGTCGAACTGTGGGAAATGCTCAAATTCAGCATTTCAAAGAGGTCTGTGAACTCTGAAAGTGGAGATGCCAAAGATTGTAGGAAATGAACTTCCAACACTCATCTTAATAGCCGCATTTATTGGCTTTTTATGCGTTATTTGACGTGCTGTATTGCTTTAACAAAGTTTGGTTTTGGAATTTTTACGCTTATACAGCAGCATGCCAAGAAAAAAACTCCTTTCCGCTTGGCTGTTTTCAACCTGTCACTTGAAACATCCAGGAGGTTTGTAAAAAGCTGATTTGAAATTAGTTTCACTAAACAAACTCTTCCTTAATCTTCCCTCTTTGGCACGGACCAAGGTGTATTAAGGCCATACTAATGTACAAAACACAAGCAAGCAGCGTGATGCTTCTAACACACCTCTTACAACCGACATGTGCCTGTTTAGTCATTTCAAAATGCTTCTACAGCTCGTGCTGTTTTATAAATGTTGCTAAAATATTCCCCTCTTTTTTTTAAAATTAATTTGTTTTGCACTTCTTCACTTTGTTATTTTAAAATGTTCAATTGACACCAGCCACTAAACAAAAGCACTTTGCCGCCGCTGTGTCGTGAGCCCATCCTGGATCTTATCAATCTTTCCCTTACTGAGGGCGTGGTTCCTCCATCCTGGAAGCAAGCTGTGGTCAGCCCTATTTTGAAGAAATCTAATCTCGACCCCTTGCTCCCGGAAAATTACCGGCCCATCTCCCTCCTACCTTGGACCGCAAAGGTCACTGAGGCACACGTTAACACCATTCTGTCTACCCATCTCTCTCGTAATAACATTCTCGATGAGAGCCAAAATGGGTTCCGCTCTCAACACAGCACTGAAACGGCCCTGCTCTTCATGACCGAGCACCTGCGGTCAGTGCTGGATGCGGGGCAGACAGCGGCGCTCCTGCTGTTAGACCTGAGCGCCGCATTTGACACGGTGTCTCATGACATCTTATTGCGGCGTCTGGAGGAAGTGGGTATCGGCGGGAAAGCTCTTGAGTGGTTCCGCTCCTTCCTCTCGGACCGGTGTTTTAAAGTGGCCATTCCACCTGGCCAGTCCTCGTTCCATTCTCTCAGTCTGGGAGTTCCCCAGGGCTCCGCTTTAAGTCCTACACTGTTCAATCTGTATGTGAAACCGCTGGCTGCTGTCGTCAGGGAATGTGGCCTTACCATGACATCGTACGCCGACGACACGCAGCTGGCGGTAACACTCAGCGGGGACCCTGAGGTGAATGCGCCCAGATTTCGAGCTGGACTTATAGCTGTGGCTAAGTGGATGCGTTGCAACTGCTTACAGCTTAACGCTAAAAAAACCGAGGTCCTGATTCTAGGGAGGCAGACGGAACTCTGGGGAGACCAGTGGTGGCCTCCCGAACTGGGGGTTTCTCCCACTCCAGCGGCCGAAGTTAAAAATCTGGGGGTCTGGCTGGATTCCCATCTTTCTTTTGCCAGCCATACGAAGAAGGTAGCAGCTACCTGTTTTGGTATCCTGCGAGGACTGAGACCTGTCCTTAAGTTCTTCGACCCCCCCACGCGGCAACTGGTGGTTCAGGCCTCCATCTTGTCGCGATTGGACTACGGGAGCGCTTTGCTACTTGGAGTGAACCAGGCTGAGGCTTCTAGGCTTCAGATTGTGCAGAATGCTGCTGCACGTGCCATCGTGGGCCTCCCGAGACGGTGCTCTGTTTCCACTGTTTTGACCTCCCTTCATTGGCTTCCGGTCAGACAGAGAATCAAATTTAAGGCTCTCTGTCTGACATTTAAGATTCTGAAGCTTTCCTCCCCTCCCGCCCTTGCGGGCCTCATCGCTCCGTATTTGCCCACACGGTCCCTCAGGTCTGAATCTCACCATCTGGCAATTAAGCCTAGGTTCAGACTGAGTAGGATGGGAGGGCGCTCCTTTCGCGTTCTGGCAGCTGACCTATGGAATTCTCTCCCCGTACACATCCGTGCCCTGGATAGTCTCACTCTTTTCAGGCGCGCTATTAAAACCCACCTGTTCGCTTCTGGCAATTGATCTCTTCTTTTCCCGGCTCTGATCTGTTGTGTTGTGGTATTTGAACAGGCGCCAGGACGCCCCTTCGCTGGGGCAGCTGTGCGCCGAATAAAAGTTATTAACATAACATAACATAACATAACTTGGCTGGGGCCCAGCACACGCTGTCACTGCAGAGACAAATAAACAATTTGTCCTCAAAGGAATCGTTTTAGCTGATTTCAATAATTAGTATTGTCACAAAAAGTAATCAATCATTTAACTGAAAGCAAGGTAACTACAGTATTTTATACTGTTTATTATTTTTCAAAAAATCAATTCATACAAATCTCATATCAAAAATTAGTTTTTCAAACATTCAGACCTGGCAACAAAATACTACTATAAATCATTGGTTTTCAGTAGTATACAACACCTTCTGCTCTCCAAATGGATAAGCTGAAATACCGTGTATAATAAAATATATCACAGTCATGTAATTTTGCATAACATCAAATGATATTAATGAAAGCAGAACGGTGTCAGACGTTTCGGTCCTTCTCGGTTACAAAATCCATAGGACCATCCTCAGGACCAGTTGCACAGAGTATATCTATAAAAATGAATATGCACATAGAAAATATATTTACATTTATACAACAACCTTGCCATCCAGAAATCGTCTAATCACCATAAAGGAAAACAAACAAATCAAGTGACGTGAAGACCAATAAGAACCATTGCAAACCACCACCATAAGTGCCCAATGTGCATTATATACAACATACACAACACATCAAGGTCTTACCACTGACCACCAGCCGGTGGACGTGAGGCCCCAAAGGCTGCAATATTTTCTGAATCTAAAAACAAACCAAACAAACCATCTATCTATGACTTGTGACAATTCTGCATAACCAAATGGGTAAGTGACCCAAACACCAGTATACCTCATACTTACAAATTATTTGACTCACTCCTGTATACTAATCGGGAGAGTTTAGTATCCTGTAACATAAAGTAATACCAGAGTCATGTCTAATCACCAAACCAAAACAATCACTTTTTTACCATCTCCAAAACACAGCGTGAACAAAGTCATAAGAAAACCGGATCTATTCGGTGTATTCTTTAATCTCCTAAAAACCAACACGGATGTATTACTAACTGTGACCTTCCATACTATGACACAAAAGTATTACACAAAAGTAATTGTTCGTCGGACAGCCCCACTTACTTTAGTTTTTAAGCATTCACGTCTCTCTTCCACATGCCTCAACGGTCAGGGAGTGCCGAGCCCCGCACTCACTGCAGAGAGGCCCATTATCATTCTGTATGTGATAATTGGGCCGACATACAGAATGATAATGGGCTGATAGTAATCTGTGTCAGGTTGGCGAGGGGGCGCTGCTGGCCCTTAAGTTCACAGCAGGGGCGGGGGAGTTGGCCCCTGCAGTGAGTTACAGAACTCTGGGCTGCTTGAAGGCGGGGGCAGCGCAGATCACTCTGATGCCCGAAATTACGGACAAAAGGCGTCCGTAAAGGAATTCCTCATGGACAACGGACAAGAGGCCCAAATAACGGGCGGTCCGTGAAATTTACGGACGGTTGGTCACCCTAAGTTAGGTGCGTGGCTTAAAAACACCTAAGCTAAAAATCCATCTGTGCTTAGCATAGTGTGTTGCCCGACTGGTATTTTGCTGTTTCTGTCATTGAGGGGATGGCAAAAATGGAGAGCTAATAAAGACCAGTCTCAGCACCTGCTTTTTAGGACTCGGGCCTACGTCACCACGAAGTGGGGCGGGGCTTCCGAGCTCTTATGTATTAGAAAAAAAAAAGAATTCTGAAAGGGGTCCGGGCTGCCACATTCCAGAAAGCGCGCCGTTTTTGCGTGTGGTATTTTGCCATGTGCATGGTAATTGGTCCAGGCAAGGCTGTGTTTAAGTAAGGCAGCACGCCATAGGACTTAGGAATTTGTCAATGTCCACTTCCTGCATAAAGTGTTCGGACACGCGCAGAAGAATACATAAATCCTCAATTACCAGCTGTCCGAGGTGCCGGTAATTGAAGGCAGATGGTGCTGGGAGCGTGTGCACTGCTGTGTTTTTTTTTCCTTCAGCTCTGTGTGCGCGCATGAACAGCCGGCCAGCAATGTAGAGAATCACATGCATCAGATCTTGTTTTTTTAAACAATTGCGATCGCGAAAGTGATCTCTTTCTGTGCTGCTTGTTTAAACAATTGCGATCGCAAAAGTGATGCTTTGTGTGCTGCTTGTTTAAACAATTGCGATCGCGAAAGTGATGCTTTCTTTGCTGCTTGTTTTTCGTATGTAATCTTGTTCTTCTACGAACTCGATGATAGCGGAGTATCCCATCCTCACCCTCTAGGTCACTTCATTAATTTTCCACGAGTCCGCCATGTCTGGTGGCGAGTGCAGATTGGTAGTGCAGAGTGCAGAGTGGTAGTGCAGAGTGCAGAGTGGTAGTGCAGAGTGGTAGTGCAGAGTGGTAGTGCAGAGTGGTAGTGCAGAGTGCAGAGTGGTAGTGCAGAGTGCAGAGTGGTAGTGCAGAGCGGTAGTGCAGAGTGGTAGTGCAGAGTGGTAGTGCAGAGTGCAGAGTGGTAGTGCAGATTGGTAGTGCAGAGTGCAGAGTGTTAGTGCAGAGTGGTAGTGCAGAGTGCAGAGTGGTAGTGCAGAGTGCAGAGTGGTAGTGCAGAGTGGTAGTGCAGAGTGCAGAGTGGTAGTGCAGAGTGCAGAGTGGTAGTGCAGAGTGGTAGTGCAGAGTGGTAGTGCAGAGTGGTAGTGCAGAGTGGTAGTGCAGAGTGGTAGTGCAGTTTGGTAGTGCAGAGTGCAGAGTGGTAGTGCAGAGTGCAGAGTGGTAGTGCAGAGCGGTAGTGCAGAGTGGTAGTGCAGAGTGGTAGTGCAGAGTGCAGAGTGGTAGTGCAGATTGGTAGTGCAGAGTGCAGAGTGGTAGTGCAGAGTGGTAGTGCAGAGTGCAGAATGGTAGTGCAGAGTGCAGAGTGGTAGTGCAGAGTGGTAGTGCAGAGTGCAGAGTGGTAGCGTAGAGTGTAGAGTGCAGAGTGGTAGTGCAGAGTGCAGAGTGGTAGTGCAGAGTGGTAGTGCAGAGTGCAGAGTGGTAGTGCAGAGTGCAGAGTGGTAGTGCAGAGTGCAGAGTGGTAGTGCAGAGTGGTAGTGCAGAGTGCAGAGTGGTAGTGCAGAGTGAGAGAGCAGTTTGAGAGTGCGAGTGGTAGTGGTAGTGCAGATTGAGAGTGCAGAGTGCAGATTGGTAGTGCAGATTGGTAGTGCAGAGTGGTAGTGCAGAGTGCAGAGTGGTAGTGCAGAGTGCAGAGTGGTAGTGCAGAGTGCAGAGTGGTAGTGCAGAGTGGTAGTGCAGAGTGGTAGTGCAGAGTGAGAGTGCGAGTGGTAGTGCAGAGTGGTAGTGCAGAGTGCAGAGTGAGAGTGCAGAGTGCAGTTTGGTAGTGCAGAGTGCAGATTGGTATTGCAGAGTGCAGATTGGTAGTGGAGAGTGGTATTGCAGAGTGCAGAGTGGTAGTGCAGAGTGGTAGTGCAGAGTGGTAGTGCAGAGTGGTAGTGCAGAGTGCAGTTTGAGAGTGCAGAGTGGTAGTGCATAGTGGTAGTGCAGAGTGGTAGTGCAGAGTGGTAGTGCAGAGTGCAGAGTGGTAGTGCAGAGTGGTAGTGCAGAGTGGTAGTGCAGAGTGCAGAGTGGTAGTGCAGAGTGCAGAGTGGTAGTGCAGAGTGGCAGTGCAGAGTGGTAGTGCAGAGGGCAGAGTGGTAGTGCAGAGTGGTAGTGCAGAGTGCAGAGTGGTAGTGCAGAGTGCAGAGTGGTAGTGCAGAGTGCAGAGTGCAGAGTGGTAGTGCAGAGTGCAGAGTGGTAGTGCAGAGTGCAGAGTGGTAGTGCAGAGTGCAGAGTGAGAGTGCAGATTGAGAGTGCGAGTGGTAGTGCAGAGTGCAGAGTGGTAGTGCAGAGTGGTAGTACAGAGTGCAGAGTGGTAGTGCAGAGTGCAGAGTGGTAGTGCAGAGTGCAGAGTGCAGAGTGGTAGTGCAGAGTGGTAGTGCAGAGTGCAGAGTGGTAGTGCAGAGTGCAGAGTGGTAGTGCAGAGTGGTAGTGCAGAGTGCAGAGTGGTAGTGCAGAGTGGTAGTGCAGAGTGGTAGTGTAGAGTGGTAGTGCAGAGTGGTAGTGCAGAGTGCAGAGTGGTAGTGCAGAGTGGTAGTGCAGAGTGGTAGTGCAGAGTGGTAGTGCAGAGTGGTAGTGCAGAGTGGTAGTGCAGAGTGCAGAGTGGTAGTGCAGAGTGCAGAGTGGTAGTGCAGAGTGCAGAGTGGAGAGTGGTAGTGCAGAGTGCAGAGTGGTAGTGCAGAGTGGTAGTGCAGAGTGCAGAGTGGTAGTGCAGAGTGTAGAGTGGTAGTGCAGAGTGCAGAGTGGTAGTGCAGAGTGCAGAGTGGTAGTGCAGAGTGCAGAGTGGTAGTGCAGAGTGCAGAGTGGTAGTGCAGAGTGCAGAGTGGTAGTGCAGAGTGCAGAGTGCAGAGTGGTAGTGCAGAGTGGTAGTGTAGAGTGCAGAGTGGTAGTGCAGAGTGCAGAGTGGTAGTGCAGAGTGGTAGTGCAGAGTGCAGAGTGGTAGTGCAGAGTGCAGAGTGGTAGTGCAGACTGCAGAGTGGTAGTGCAGAGTGCAGAGTGGTAGTGCAGAGTGCAGAGTGGTAGTGCAGAGTGGTAGTGCAGAGTGCAGAGTGGTAGTGCAGAGTGGTAGTGCAGAGTGGTAGTGCAGAGTGCAGAGTGGTAGTGCAGAGTGGTAGTGCAGAGTGGTAGTGCAGAGTGGTAGTGCAGAGTGCAGAGTGAGAGTGGTAGTGCTGAGTGCAGATTGGTAGTGCAGAGTGCAGATTGGTAGTGCAGAGTGGTAGTGCAAAGTGCAGAGTGGTAGTGCAGAGTGGTAGTGCAAAGTGCAGAGTGGTAGTGCAGAGTGGTAGTACAGAGTGCAGAGTGGTAGTGCAGAGTGGTAGTGCAGAGTGCAGAGTGGTAGTGCAGAGTGCAGAGTGGTAGTGCAGAGTGCAGAGTGGTAGTGCAGAGTGGTAGTGCAGAGTGGTAGTGCAGAGTGCAGAGTGGTAGTGCAGAGTGGAGAGTGGTAGTGCAGAGTGCAGAGTGGTAGTGCAGAGTGGTAGTGCAAAGTGGTAGTGCAGAGTGGTAGTGCAGAGTGGTAGTGCAGAGTGGTAGTGCAGAGTGGTAGTGCAGAGTGGTAGTGCAGAGTGCAGATTGAGAGTGCAGAGTGGTAGTGCAGAGTGCAGAGTGGTAGTGCAGAGTGCAGAGTGCAGATTGAGAGTGCGAGTGGTAGTGCAGAGTGCAGATTGGTAGTGCAGAGTGCAGATTGGTAGTGCAGAGTGCAGATTGGTAGTGCAGAGTGGTAGTGCAGAGTGCAGATTGAGAGTGCAGAGTGCAGAGTGGTAGTGCAGAGTGCAGAGTGGTAGTGCAGAGTGCAGAGTGGTAGTGCAGAGTGGTAGTGCAGAGTGCAGAGTGGTAGTGCAGAGTGGTAGTGCAGAGTGCAGAGTGGTAGTGCAGAGTGGTAGTGCAAAGTGGTAGTGCAGAGTGGTAGTGCAGAGTGGTAGTGCAGAGTGCAGATTGAGAGTGCAGAGTGGTAGTGCAGAGTGCAGAGTGGTAGTGCAGAGTGCAGAGTGCAAATTGAGAGTGTGAGTGGTAGTGCAGAGTGCAGATTGGTAGTGCAGAGTGCAGATTGGTAGTGCAGAGTGCAGATTGGTAGTGCAGAGTGCAGATTGGTAGTGCAGAGTGGTAGTGCAGAGTGCAGATTGAGAGTGCAGAGTGCAGAGTGGTAGTGCAGAGTGCAGAGTGGTAGTGCAGAGTGCAGAGTGGTAGTGCAGAGTGGTAGTGCAGAGTGGTAGTGCAGAGTGCAGAGTGGTAGTGCAGAGTGGTAGTGCAGAGTGCAGAGTGGTAGTGCAGAGTGCAGAGTGGTAGTGCAGAGTGCAGATTGGTAGTGCAGAGTGCAGATTGGTAGTGCAGAGCGCAGATTGGTAGTGCAGAGCGCAGAGTGGTAGTGCAGAGCGCAGAGTGGTAGTGCAGAGCGCAGAGTGGTAGTGCAGAGCGCAGAGTGGTAGTGCAGAGCGCAGAGTGGTAGTGCAAAGCGCAGAGTGGTAGTGCAGAGCGCAGAGCGCAGAGTGGTAGTGCAGAGCGCAGAGTGGTAGTGCAGAGCGCAGAGTGGTAGTGCAGAGCGAGAGTGCAGAGTGCAGAGTGCAGATTGAGAGTGCGAGTGGTAGTGCAGAGTGCAGATTGGTAGTGCAGAGTGGTAGTGCAGATTGCAGAGTGGTAGTGCAGAGTGGTAGTGCAGAGTGCAGAGTGGTAGTGCAGAGTGCAGAGTGGTAGTGCAGAGTGCAGAGTGGTAGTGCAGAGTGCAGAGTGGTAGTGCAGAGTGCAGAGTGGTAGTGCAGAGTGCAGATTGGTAGTGCAGAGTGCAGATTGAGAGTGCAGAGTGCAGATTGAGAGTGCAGAGTGCCTAAAACACATTGCCATTTACAATGCCATTATCTCTAACTTAAAACAAACCCGAGCCCTAATGCATTCCTAATGCTTGTTTAGAACTGCCGGTGCTGAGCGCCGGCAGGGCCCGTCTCACTGAAAGCCCTGCTTTCTGTTCCTCACAAGTATTTCTTTAAGTATGAACTGTTTTCTTTCTGCTAGGTCTACCTAATCTGGGACTAAGCATTTAGGGTTGGTTTCTGGGGAATCACCACTTTCCTCAACGAGATATGGACAGTGTAGAGGCAAGGAGAGACATGTTTATCACATGAGCGAGGTTGTTCAATTTATCATTAAATCTGTACCTGTCATTTGGAAACATCTTGGTAGTTGTAGATAAGCAGCATATCAACAATGCCATGGCTCCTAATTCAAGCAATTAATTTGCCCCCCTTCCCATCGTTTAGTGGAAAATACAGCTGTTGTCACTCCACCCCTGGGCCTATTGATAGCTAGATCATGTGTATATAATTATTAATAGTGATAGGCCCTCCTAGCTCACTTCAGTTCCACTAAACTGTGTACGCTCTTTTATCATTTGTTCATCTTTTGTAGTTGGTTGAGCCTAGCAAGATTTTGCACTCTTTTTAAGGGCACTTTGAAATATGAAATTCCTCTTTATGGTGTGGAATAGCTTTACTTTCTTGCTATATTCATTTTTGGATTTATCCTTCAAGTACCTTATCAGTCATGTGAGTCCCATGGAGGTTCTTCATCTTTACTGCTCATCACATCCATGTTGCATCAATGTCGGGGCCTCAAGGACTGTACAACCATTTTGAATGATGCCACCTCACCTCAGGCTTTTTGGTAAATGGTGGTGAGTAGTTGGGGCTTAATTTGTAATGAGAATGAGTGCCAAAGCCTAATGCTTTGCCCAGAAGCCTACGAGTTGAATACCAAGGCTGCATAGTGTTAAATTCACATCAGGAATCTTTAATCCACTACCAGACACTGCCTGTCTCTTTATCACACCCTCCTTGCTTTCTCCTTTTGTGATGGTTTTCTCAACTTTCTCTTCCTCCTTCTTTCCCGTTTGTATGTTTTCGTTTGCTTGCTCTGGGTCAGTATCTGATAAGAAAACATGAGTGCTGGTTCCTTAAAATGAGTGCCTGGTGCCTCCAAAAGCAACCACTGGCTCAAATTAAGAACTGCTTCAGTTAGTAGTAAAATGTCACAAGATCTTTTACATGTACTTTTGAGTAGAGAATGCCTGCCGGCTCTCCTAAGATAAAGATCAGCCTAGACCCCACAACAGGGGTCCTTTACCTTCTCTGTCTTGCCTCTCGGTATTTGTGGTTTATGTTTTTCAAATGCACTTATGTGGTGGAGTCCATTGAAACCCTCTGTTTGTGCTGCACAAGATTGTAGCACTCCTTTAAGAAGGCTGCCAACAGAGGGAAGACAGCCTGCAAACATGCATGTTCAAATAAATATCCCCTTCCTGATGTCTAGTCTCCCATACCATTGCCTTTGCGAGACTGTATTCCCCATTTCCTTTGTTGGCCAAGGTTTCACCCTGCTCAAGCAAAACCTAGCCCTCAACCATTTTTCTGTGTTACTAACTCCTTGCCAGCAAAGCAACCATGACATGTCTTGGTCCCTCTCTGACTTGGAACCAGCAAATCACCTTGCCCAGTACAGCGCGGTTCGACTGTGACTCTTTGCTCCTGAGGGCCCAGAAACTGGACATAAATGGTTGACGCACTTCCCCTTTTTTGGATGACTGTGAATATTTTAAAAGAGGCAACCCTCTGACTGCTCTCACTGACTATCACAGAAGTATAACACTTCTCACCTGCAGCCAGTCAGTTTACCTTTGTTAGATGTTCAGTTTATTCTGTGCAAAAATGAAGATCAAATATCTATATCTTGCAAAGAGTTGAAGCATGATGTGTTGCTGTTCTTCTTCCAGTCTGAACCAATGTCTGGATCCCTGCAAGAAGAATTGCTCCTGTGGGGAGATAAATAGCTTCCCTGATTGGAAGAAGAGTGGGACTTGATCTGCCAAGAGATGAACTGCCTTAGTCCCATAAAGGCCTTCACAAGGCCCAGCTGCCTTGAAAATGAGTGTGGAGCACATAAGAAAATACCAAACTCACCTTAGACAGGGAATGCAGCATCGCCAGGCTTAATTGAGTTGGTAACTGTTACATTCATTATTTATTTATATTCCTTTTTCCATGTTCATTGTGTGCACTGCTGTAGTGTTGGCTTTCTAGTTGTTTCACATATGTCATCATTTGGAATGTTATCACAGTTTGGAATGTTATGTTCTGATGCTAGTGTCAGTTAGGAGCTGAGGATTGAGCTGACTGGTGACAGCTCCTGGTGGGGATTTACTAGGGAATTTACTAAGGAATTTAACTGAGGATTATTCTTACCATCTCATCTTATATGAACTACCACCTCATGTCAACTTAATTAATAAATACATCTTTCTACAAGAACCTACGTGACCTGATCTTCATTTAACATCACTACAATTGGCGACGTTTTGGACTTCTTTCTTCATATTTAAACAACTAGAAAGCCAACGCTACAACTGCTTGCTGGAACCTGGAATGTAATGATGCTTGCCTGCATTTTACATACCAGGTTCCAGGTTCCATGAAAGACAGTTTACTGTTTGCCTTCTTGCTTCGAGACGTGCTGTGCTTAACCTATTATCTTGAAAATAAATCTAGTATTTTATATAACTCTATCTGCATCATCGTTTTAATAGTAACCCACCTCTATCTGCATCCCCAGTAAAAAGCGGTATCCTTTTCAGGTAAGAGTCTTCACATTGGGTAGAGGCCTGACATGTTCTGTAGTTCCCTGAGTCAGTAGAAGCCCCAATCTGTTGGAGAACATTAGTCATACAGCCGATGTTATCTAACATTAAACACAGGTCTGATGGATCAGTGGAGTATGCATTTAATACAGGAACTTGTACTGATTCCTATGGTCACACATTCAAATGCTGGCAGGCCTCCCAGTCTTTCGGCATCTTGATATTACCAAAACGAGTACCCCTGAGTTAGGTAAGAATGTGCACCTATTATACAGGTGCAGAAATACATTGGAACGAACGTGCTCTTTACTATTGCATATACCGTTCCATGTAAGGAGCCATAAAAATGTGTGCTGACACATGTTTTGTCCAGGAAGGTGCTAGAAGTTCTGGTTCTTTTGTGTATCTTATTTTTTCTGCTCCCTTTACCTTCATGTTAACAAAAGTCCTATTCATCCTTGACTTTCTAGTACTGACTGGACATTGATATTTCTGGTGTTATTCACTGTTTTACACTGTTTCTCAGTTTCAAACCCATATCACATCCTAAAATAAGCATTTACTGTTCTCTAGATAGTCAAGTGGCTAAAGGAAGTAACTTGGGTATGCAATTCGTCTGCAATAGTACAGACGGTCCTGGAACTTCTGCTGCAAATGACAGTATCCTTACAGGATACTAAACAAAAATTACTGTGTGCCCCTAAGTTCCCAAACATGCCTTGCACACATCCTGCAGACAAGCCAAAGAGTGTAGGGTGTCCCTCCTAATATATACTCTGACTCTTCTCTGATATGCAGATAGTACCAACCATCTCATCGGGTCGCTGAGGAGCACAGCTGCTCAAGATGCTGCCCAAAGTCTGGGATACACCCAGACCCAGAAATATTTAATAATTACCTTGATCATGACCTAATGAACAAAAACATTATAGATGAAACCTAAGGTGTACATTACCACCAAATGAAGTACAGTACTATTGTAAAGCATTGTTTGTTTATTACAACTTAACTAGAGTACTGAAATTAAAGAAGCCTTGTCTGTGCTGGAATCAACTGTTACCCATATTATTTGCATTCTTCTCAAAAGGTGTAAGCTGTTTTAAATTGCACTTTTGATTAACATGCCCTGCAGCATAACTTGTTGTGAGTGAGTCACTAAATTTTACTTCATTTGAACTTTAGCTTCCATCACCAGATGTTGGTGGATACAGCCTTGTTATTTTGTTAAAATGTAGCTTTTATTATCTGGCTATGGTGACTCCTTGAAAAAGTGCACATGCAGGTGCACATTATGGTATCCCTATTGTTGTTGTTTATGTTAAATATATCCTGTAACCTCCATCCTGACATACTATGTATCTCAGACTCGCCTAATAGAGGCACCACTAATGTTCTAAATATAAGTTACACACGAGGCTTATGTATGAAGGCTGTATCTCGTGTCTTTCAACCCACTCACCTTCTCCTGCCTCCACTTCCTCCAGAGTCCTACTCCCAAATGCCTCACATTCCTTAAACCTCATCACCAACATACTTTTGATGATATCACAGGAGCTCAGCATAGGATGACTCCAGGATCTTTTGCCTAAGAGCACTTTAGTAAAACATCAGATTCACTAAATACATGAAGAAACACAGGTAAAGCATGATGTGTATAACTCCTGTTTGCAAATAATACAATGCTGCAAGAAAGTTGTCCAGAATAAATAACACTGATACAAGACCTGCTTGCGAGCTCTAAACTAATTTTCCTTATAGGGTTTACACTCTGGGCTGCTTTTAACAATGTAAATCTTCTAACAGTTTCCAGCTTGCTTAATGTGAACTAACTGGTTTACAGTACAAATAATTTTGAAAAGAAAACCCTAATATTGAAACCAGGTGGCTCAGTGACATAAGTAACTGACATTTGATCATTTAAATATTAGAGATCAAAATGGACATCACTAATGTTGGGGCTGATGCACAAAGGTAATTTACACTTCTGAGTAAGTTTACCACTTTTCGGCTATTCATAAAATCCAAGTGTATAGTTACCCAAAAAGTGTAACGTACATGTGTCCACCCTCTGAATAAGGGAGTGGAGACATATTTATGAGTGCAAGTTACTACTGCCAAAGTAGCAGTAAGTTGAGCACCACGGATGGTTTTAGGGACTTTAAATAAATCTCCTTGGGAAATACATTTAAATTAAATTAAATGATTTAAAATAGTCAAATATGATTTTAATGTAACAATATTTTGTATTAAACTATTGGTAAATTAAATGTATGTAATACTATTAATCACTTAATGTTTATTAATGTAATTTTTTTCTTTAGGTGGAAATTAATTTTTAATTTAAACTTCAGAAAAATTATTTTAGTTGAATTTAGTTACATTAATTAAAGTTGTATTTCAAAATTAGGTTAATAGTGCTGCAGCATTGTTTATGCTTTTCTACATTTAGATTGTTTGATGCATCATTGTAACTACTAGGGAGTGCTTAAATTGGAATGCAGAAGCAGTCAATGGCAGGAACTATTTTACATCTCAAAAGTATAATGAAGCATTATATGTTTTGTCACATTCAATCCTTTATGTCACACATAATTTCACTGCAGTATGTGGCACAGCAGGTATTTATTTAGGTGTTCGTTAGGACTCAAGTGCAAGCTAAATCATAACTTAACTGCATCATTAGGTTTTCTTTCTGCAGTTTGGGAAAGCCCTACACCAAAACGGCCACACCAAATTCTAATCAGGTAAACATCAAAAGTCCTAATCTGACTGCAATTCGGAAGACCACTTTGTGATCGAGCCGTCTAATCGAAAATAAAGAAAATCAACATCTGAAAGCCCTGCTTCTGCCTGGAGGACCCTCCTCCCCCCTTCCAATGTACAGATATCATATACAGTTCAGGCCTGCCGACCCCTGATCCATGGGCGTAGGAAGTGTGGGGGACGTGGGGGACATATCCCCCCCAGATTTTGGAGTGGGGGGGACACGGGGGACAAAGGTGGGGGGGCGAGGGGACAAAAGAATTTCCCCTCTGCCTTCTGTCATTCGCAGGGCCATTAGCGCGCAAAAGCGCTACCTAATGGCCCTGTACTTGACCTGCCTGCAAGTCAAAGAGGCCGCCCGCCCTCTGCCCTTTGTTATGCTGCAGGAAGGCTCAGCGTTCTGAGAAGGACAGAGAAGGGAAAAAAACTCCGTCTCTTTTCCTTCATAACCTGGGAGAAGGCAAGGACAGTGTCAACTTCTCCTGTCCTGCCTCTGGCAGCTGCCCTCCTCCCCTCTGTCTCTTTATTCCTCCATCTCTTTCGGTCTCGCTCCTCCTTAAGTTCTGATTTCAAGAGCTCTTACATACTCTCTCTTGCCTCTCCTTTTGAAATACCGAAATAAAGTAATAAAGAGTGGTCAGCAGACAGGCCAGATTGTTATTTACAGGCTTCCAGCCACACACATTAGCGCCACTTTACAGAGTTTGCCAGTGAAAGTGCTACTTTCTTTCTTTCTTCTTTCTTTGAACAACATTGTTTTTCCAGGGTGGGGAACCATTCCTAAAGGGACTGAAATACCTGGTTGATGGATTGAGTGGAAATATTTAATATGATAATTTTCAACTGTTTTAATTATTTTAGCTTATAAAATGTGTACTGCGGCTCTGTGTCCGGGGATGTGGTCTTTTTTAAACCAAACTGCTTAAATTTTCAAAGGATATAACAAATGGACATTGATCCTGTAGCCATGTCCTGAATTTTTCAGGCAAAATCACTTACTGACTTCTGAATAATGAGTTTTAAACTGTTAAGGTAACCATGTTGCTCCTGAATACATTTCACATGATTTGCTTATTCTTGCATTCCTTATGAGTGTTTGCTTTTTCTAGGGTGTTATTCATTTTTTTTCAGGCAGCATTTTACTGTTGTCTAGTGCATAGTTTGAATTTAGTCGTAGCACAATTGAGTTGTAGCTGAAGGCAGTGCACGTTTCTCTCAGTGGGGCAGTATGGTGTTCAGTGTGGGAGAGGATGTGGCACTCTGGCCAGAGCTTCTGAATTCAGAACTGGAGCACCATTTTCAGCCTTCATGACCAGTCCACCAGACCACACTCCTGACAGAGATCATTCCGATGCTACACTTTAGAAGGCCCGATAGACCTTGGAAGCCCTCATGTCTTAGCACTGGCAGGTGGACCCTAAGGGTGGCAAGTGTGAGTTAACCTTGAAGGCCTGTCCACCACAATCCATACTGCAGTTCACCTCCAGTCTTGCGAGCAGGCATATGAAGAAGCACACCCTAGATCGACAGTGACACTGAGGTCACAAGATCCTGGAGGCCAGTCCACCGCACCCATTGGTACCTTCATTGGCCTTTTTCAGCAGTAGTGGTGCAACTTACATGGGGTTGGCAATGTAGTATTTGCATGCACACCAAACTTAGGGGGTGATTATAATGGAGGTGGGACCGCCACGTCACCCCGTCAGTGGTGGTCTCACCGCCATCGGTGATTGCATCACCACCAACCATATTACAATGGCGGGTGGTTCCCTGGTGGTCAGAAAGACCAACCGCCACGCACTCGACTGGCTCCTTGAGCCCGCCAGTGCGGCGAAGGGGCTTGTGGTTCCTACAATGCTGGTGGTGCCTACCAGGCACTACAGTAGGGATTATGATACCCCTTACCCCCCAGCCTATCCATGGCGGTTCACCCGCCATGGAAAAATTGGCGGAAAGGGACATTGGAGGCCTGTAGCAGGCCCCTTTCCCCCCAGCCCCCAGACATGGGACCTGGGGGGGGGGCATCTAAGAAGCCCCCCTACATATCACTGCACCATGTGGCAGGCACCGCATTGTGCCTGCCATGTAAAATGTCTATTTTTACATTGCGGCATATGATGCAGCCAGCAACACCTGCTGCAATGTAAAAGATAGGCACTGTGCACGTCATAGTGGCGGTCGCATTGTAATGCCTATCGTAGTGCCGCCACCTTGGAGGCCAGCAGTCCAATTCCCCGATTCGATAGCGGACGGACTGAAGTCCACCTGCCATCGTAATCAGCCCCTAAGTTTGCAACTTCATGGTCTCTGCTTCATGCACAAACACTTGCAGCCTGCTTTCGGACCACCGGAGTTATGCAGCAATGGAGGCCAAAATTATGTTGCAGTGTTGACTAAATGATTCAACAATAAAAAGGCTGCAGCGTAATGCAGTGCATTTTATGATACTTTATTATTTTGACATACTTATACATACTAACAGCCTCTGCAAAGCTTTTGCCTCATTAGTACATGTGTAACATACAAATGTAGCAGTGGGAAAGGTGACCAGGCAACCTTTGTAAAGGGCCCTACAGTTCACAGCAACATAAATCACATTTCTTTCAGTAATTTTTGATCAGTTTGAGCTACAAAATTGTTTTGGGTCATATCGTTAGATTATGCAGCAGATGATGTATTATGTGGCAAATATGTTACAGCCATAGTTAAGTGGAAAACATTTTTCCCCTTAACTTAATTTTGCCCCAGCATTGTAGTTGATCAATTTATAAGTTCCCCAAACCCAAAAGTCGAGTTTGGCACAATTTGCATTTTAAAAGCAGTCCTACAACACAGGGCTACTTTTAAACTGACCTCAGGCTTCAGCAGTGCACACATGCAAATGCAAAAAGGGCTGCTGGCCTCTAAACTGCCATGCCCTATTATATTCTAGGGACTAAAAGGTAGTTCTAATCCCCCTGCCCTATTATGTACTAGGGCCTTATAGGAGAGGTCATGCCAATCATAGGGGTACCCTGACCCATAGTGCACCCTAGTGTATGTAGGGTGTTTTCACAGTATCTTTAAGTGTCTCTTTCAGAATAGCACTGGCCCTGTGCCTCTTCAGGCAGAGGCCAGCGTCAGTCAGAGTAAGGCACCACCAGTACCAGTCAGCAAAACACTGGGGAGTGCCCAGGGCACATGATGGCTTTGCAACACTAAAGAAGCACAAACTCAGAATTTAAAACATAACACCATGGTTGGGGGGTTCTCTTTAATAATCAGAATTGATGTATATCCTAATGAACCCATTTTCCAACATTAGGATAATGAAAGACTGGGGAAAAATCATAACGTTCTAATCTATACCATGAAGTTTTCATGCAGCTCTTTGATGATGTTTAATAGCTCACTGTTCAATGTTAGGATTTTAACTTATAAACTGCAAATACCAAAAGAATCTCTCAGACAAAAGCAGTAACTCACTGACCTATTTACATGATATGCATTTTGTGATCTGCGTGGTACACATTCTTTGCGGCAGGCATGTTACCCCACTGTGGCTACCTTACCAAGCGTCAAAACTACCACTAGACAAACCTCCGATCTCTCTCAATAAAGAACATTAATCACCAAAGTTATCTTCACATTTGTATTGTTGCCTTAAAATTGCTGGAGTCCTGGAATACAGAAGCAGGTACTTTTCAAACCATAAGTGGAGAGGAGTTGGCCTAATGGCTAGGGTGCTCAACCTCGGACCTGGGGATCTGGGTTCGAGTCTCGGTAACGACGCCAAAACCTCCTGTGATTTTGGGCAAATCACTTAATCTCCCCGTGCCTAAAATGAATGTGTGTCCTCATGTAACGTAACTGGTACTATGTAAAGCGCTCTGATACCTGATTCGGTTCGGGTCTAGTTCGCGCTTTATAAAACTCTGCAAAAATAAATAAATAAATAAGGCACTTGCAAACATGACGCCCCCAACCTAAGTCAGCGACCTTTGTTTGCTTAGTGCATAAAGATGCAAGATTCATATACATTTTTTTAACATTTGGTCTGATTACTATATGAATGTAAATAACAATAAAGCATACATGTGACAACATGCATGCTTTTCTCAATATTTCACTTCGAAAGTATGCGATTGTATTTGTTTAATGGGCGGTGATTTGTATAGGGTCACTGGAAATTCCACAAGGTTGTCCCTGTCCCCCCCAGAATTTTAGTGTCTCCTACGCCCCTGCCCTGATCACGCCCCCATGCCTCTCTTCTGTACCAGAGACGTTTGAAATTGTGCCTCTCAGAGGGCTTTCAAAGGTGACTGACAGGGGCAAAGCAATGGCTGGGGACAAGACAATTAACCTTACGCGCTCTGCATTGCCAACTCGGCGATGCAGCACGTGCTAAGTAAATTGTTTTATTTATTTAATTACTTACCTTACTCCTGTCTGTCATATGCCGGACTCCACTACCTCACCACCCTGCACCTCCCCTGCCCTACCATCCTGCAGCACTCCTTCGGCGAGCCGCCACTGTATGAATCAGAGTGGGGAGAATAACCAGAATACAGGACAGACCAGAGTGGAAATAATAACTTGAATACAGGACAGATAAGACACCAAGGAGACAGGAAGGAAGACTAAGAAAAAGAGTTCTGAACAGTGCCTTAGGAATCAAGAGCAGGACTACAGGTATAAAAAGCAGACTGTTCCCAACAGGGAAACTAGAGAAGTAATTCCCTTTTAGTACAGGAAAATAGGAACTATGTTTCAGAACAAGGAAGTCAAGGCTTACCCAACAGGCACTGGAACAAGTAATGCTCCGCTGGTACATCGAATACACACAGGAATTCAGAACAAGATCAGAACTGCAAATCACAACAAAGGAAACAAAGGGAACAGTTGCCAACTCAGCAAATACATGACATAAGCCCAGCAGGGTAAACACAGAAATCAGGATATCAGGCTACAAAGGATAGGCAGAAAGAAAAGTGAAACGGTGAAGTCAGGAAGACTTATAAAACACAGCACTGCACAGGGAAGCTACAGAGAAGCGAGACACTCCAAAAGTAGTGGAAGTAGCCACGAATCCTCTCAGAATTTCAAAGGTTCAGCAGAGAAGGCAACAGGAGAAAAAAAGCAGGAGCTCTAAGTAACAGCAACTGAAGCACATACTCTGAAGGCAGTCTTAAATCCCTATTTCCAACTCAGAGCCACACACGGTGATTGGAACTCAGAACAGGTGTGAGCCTGCTGCAGCACAGTTCAGGTGATAGTAGTTAAAGTCCCTCCTCCAGCTGTCTGCCTGAATGAGTGCACTGAATTTCCAGGAGGCAACCAGTGGACAGAACAAACCTCCAGAGTGGAACAAGTAATGTATCTGGTTTCAGGACATGGCGGGAATGAATGCCAGGGCATATGAGCATGTTGGAAACAATAAGACAGAGTTCTAAGTATAATAAGACTCACCAAAAGGCCCCTCCGCAGCTCTCATGTGCAGATAAGGCATACATGTACCATAATGCAATAGGAGTTTTTAAGAAAACCCAGGAATGGAATCTAGAATGGATCTAATTTTCAAAAGGATTTGCAAAGTTTTTAACGAATTGTGAAGAGCAGCACAGGTTACAAACTAGTGTTTGTGATGAAAGCAGGAGCACAGAAGGTTTTCAAGTAGTGCCACCTGGTGGCAGGATTGAAAGATCCTGACAACAACTTTGTAGTTAAAAAGGAATTTAAATGCTTTTCTGTTGTTGTTCGAGATCCTAGCTCCATTTCCTCTATGTTCTGAATTTCTTCACATTCTTCAGATTTCCAGTAATTGTTTTTAAATGAGAAAGTCTCTATAGATTTTGAGGTTCTTTTATGGGCTCGATCCTTTAGCATCGAGCAGTAATGTAAACCTCTCTTGCTGTGTGACTATAAGAGAATACTTTTTTAAATGTAGACCCTTAAGATAAGGTAATTCCAAAGTTCAGAGTTTGAAAAGTGTAATCAAGTCATAGCTCACTAAGTGACAGCAACATTCCTTTCACTATGATAGGAAATAAATATTATATGGGATGAAGAGCCCTCTGACGAACATTATAAGGATATTGCAAATCACTGAGGAGTTCCATAACCATGTAAAGAAATAAGGCCAAAGGACGACTTTTTTCATAAGGTTATGGAACTCAGAGGTAAATTGCAATATCCTTGTCATGCACGCCAGGGGTACTTTATTCCATGTAAATAATACATGATCATGCCATCACCTTTCACACAAACCACTTAACGCCTTAGTGTGTAGCTCTTGCGTATGAAAGAGTGTGCATGTTTGCAAAGATTAGGAATAAAAATAAAACTTCTAGTGCAAAATGAAACACATCAGAAGCCAGTCAGATATTGTTGCAAACAGAACGTAGATACAATTCAGTGCAAGCCAGTTAAAAAAATAAAAGCTGAAGTAGCTTGGAATGTGTAGGAATAAGCAGAGAGATTCGAGCTTTTCTCTATCTAAGGGGTGCAAAAAATAAACATTTTCTTGCTGCGTCTCATTGTAAGCTGAATAAATAGTGCGGAATAAAGAAAAGCAATGTTCCGTTGTTGTTGCTTTACCTTGGCAACTGGCTCTCACTGCAGACATTGTAACTTCATAACTTGCCTGTAATAACTTATAATAGTCGAGTTATGATGTCTTTTCTATATAATCAGCAACTGGGCGTGCCACAAGTTACTGATTATAAAGAAATAAAAAAAATGCCACCAATAAAGGGATTGCAGAACCCCATGTATTATACAACAGTCAAACCATTCCTTCCAGTAAAATGATTTGCCATTTGATTACATGTTAGAATTTAGATTGAAAAAAAGGCATTTGAATGGATTTGAATTATTTTTCTAAGGGTGTATTTAGTACAGGAAACATTATCCAAAGGGATAGATGGTTATCTAATGCAATGAGAAAAAAAAGGAAACATCATTGGTCCTTTCCCATAGATTTAATTTTCAACTTCAAAACAAACCGCATTAGATAACCATCTACCCCTGTGGGTAGGAGATACCGTTAGATCCAAGTATTCCCTGGCTGGGATGCTTCAGAGAGTAAAATGCTACCTCAGTTCTAAGGGCATTTTTTTCTACTCTTTAGTTTTGAGTACACTAATAGTACAAAGTTGGTGCTCACGAGTGAACTTTAACCAAATTAGCTCATCTGAACTAGGAAGGAGGAGATGTTCTTCAAACATAGAGGGAAAGTTCATTGGATACCGTGTAGGTATCATCATTCCAAAAATGCAATTGAATAGTGTTTAATGTGGTTAGAGGAAAACATTCAAACTCTGCAAGGGGTATGACAAATGATGACAATACTGTTTGCCGTATATGAAAATGAACTTGATATCTATTTTTGGCAGGAGGCAATGGTTAAAACATTTTGGGGCATATGTATGAAAAAACAGATTTTCAAGTCCTTCATAGCGATTTTTTACAAATCGCTATTAAGGATCGTAAACTGCTATGTATGTAGGAATCGCAATTATAATTGCGATTCCTATGCATTCCTTAATTGCTAATCGCAAACTCATTCCTATGGGCTAAGAATGGGAATTTGCGTGAGCAATTAGCGAATACCCAATAGGTACTCTCAAATTGCGCACACAATTTCAAGGGTGCATGGGTTCCAAAAGGACACCCTGTTGCACCCCTGAAATGTGCATGTGTGCACATGTGGCGCACATACATGCCCAAAGGGCATGTATGTGTGGCACATGGCACTTTGAAAAAAGCAAAAAAATAGCTTTTTTCTAGGAAATCGCAAATTACCACCAACTTGAAGTTGGAGGTAATTTGCGATTTCTTAAGGCAATATCGCAATTTGCGATGCCTACTAGCATAGCATTTAGGGAATCGCATATTGCGATTCTCTAAATGAATGTGTAAAATAGGGAATCACAATTTTTGTGATTCCTTATTTTGCAAGTAGGTTTTTGGCTACCTGCATTGCACACAGCTAAATGTCTTTTTCATTTCTCTTAATCATTAAAGATTTTTTCTTTTTTTTTTTTAGCTGAATTGTCTGAAAAAACAAAAAAATAGAACTAGTTTGTATTATTTTAGATTTTTTACATGTCAAGCACAAGTAGAAAGTGTTGAACTAACCTAAATTATGTGTGCTGCATAACATTTAAAATGTGCATAATGTTGTTGAGCCATATTTTCCTTTGATAAAATCAGTATGATCCTGGTGAATGATGAGGTCAATTATGTTTCTTCTTCTATTAACCCAAATGTTTTTCAAATGTTTCGAATTTTGTACAATTAAAGATATAGGGACAGCTGGACAGTCTTGATTGCCACTTTTGGGTTTTGAGAGTAACATAATCTTGGATGTCTATATTTACTGAGGAACATTTCAATTGGCTATGACTTCATTAAAAATCTTTGATAAAAGTTCAGCTACTATATTTCTATAACATTTGCAACCATCTGTTGTTTTGCCATGGAACCCAGAGTGTTTCATTGAGAAATGACTGTAGAAGGGAAATGTATTTTTTCCAATCATGTTTTGATTTCATCCATTAACTTTAGCAATAGTTAACTGTCTAATATCTTATTGATATCATATGGATTTAATTGGGGACATTTGTAGTCAGTAGTATAATAACCACGAAAGGCTTTCCTCATACGCAAGTGTCAACTTTGTAAATTCAGTGTTAGGATTTTATGGATGGCATGATTTCACCATTTACAATTGATTAAACTTGATATTTTACACATTAAGGGGCATATTATCAAGAATAGCGGTAAAACTTATCACCGGATTAGCGGCAGAAAACTGCTGCTAAACCCCGATAATGGGCTTGATAATATGCCCCTGAGAATTCCAATAGAAGCCCATATTCTGGTGTGAACATGGGCTTCTATTGGAATTCTCCAGGGCATATTATCAAGCCCATTATCGCCGCTTTAGCTGAAGTTTTCTTCCGCCAAACAGGCGATAATTTTAACGCCATCCTTGATAATATGCCCCCAAGTTCGTTTTCTGAGAATATGTGACATTCCTTCTCCAGCTCTGTTACTTTGTTCCTCCAGTTCACTAGATTACTGATATCATTTTTCATTATCTTAGAGTTTTCAGCTTTTTATACAACTCTGCCAAAGGTTTGAATGATGTTCCAGAAATGCATTTTGCATTATTCAGAATTTATTTTGCCAATAAATAGTCTTTCATTGGACGCATCTGTTTGAACATTAAATACGGTAACTGGATGGTTGGAGAGATATTTGTTATTAATTTTCAAATTCAACAAGTTTTAAGTCATACATCTATCTGAGTCAATCCTGGAACAACATGTGTGAGATCAAGAATAATAAGCATAATATTTTGAAGTGGGATTAAGTATCCTCCAAGCATGATCTAAATCTGAATTAAGACAGAAAGAAAGTAATGAAACTATGTCAGCTGATTAGTGTGAATGCTACATATGTTTAATTTTGCCTCTTAATATGCCATCTCAAACTCTTGTTAGATACATGTAAGAACTTTCTTGTCTTTATGTCATACTACTGTATATTTGCAATACTGCTCTCAATTAAAGAGTCATAAAAAAAAGACAGAAAGAAAGAAATAACTTTCTATCCAACACGTGTTTGTCACTTAGATAGATGTCCTATCCAGATTCATCTTGCTAGGCAAGTTATATTCTCTTCAAAATACCAGAGTCTCATATTTGACTAATTGAAATGGCCCCTCTATCTCAGGCAGTATGTGATTAAGAATGCCACTAGGAAGATATATATTTATAACAGTGATCCTCTGTATTTCGTTTGTCTCTGTAAGTGTTATTCTAAACTAAATGTGAAACACAATAATAACACTATATGATTTACTAGAGAGAACACTGTGGACTTCTATTCAAACCCATCCTCTAATTTCACAGCTTTTTTACTTCTAAAATGTGCTTTCATTAACAATCAATACATATCAATAAAACATTAAAAATAAATATTATTGCTAGAAATTAAAAGAAGTAGAAGAGTGTAAAGTAGAGAAGTAGGTTTTAGTACAGTATGTCACTTACAACACCCTAGAAACAATAATGAGTTAACAATCAATACTTTTCCCTAATATTCAACAAATAAATATGTAATTAATGAATGAATAGACTGTAAATTGCTTCAGGCAACTTTTGCGGGTCTTTGTAGAAAAACACAAAGAAGGTAACAGAAAATGTGAAGACAGTGGATGGCAGCATGCGTACATCTGAGGCATATGCCATGTAAACTGTTATGTAACCTTCTCATGCACAGAGACAAAACAAATGGAGACCAAAGAATTTGACTTGGCATGAGTAGTCCTTGGTAGTTAAGTAACCTTTAACCATCAATAGTGCCGAGGCACTGAGAAGGGGTATAGAAGTGTTCCTTTGTACCTACAAAGAATGTGTATAGCACTGTGGGTTTTTCACATTGATTATCTGGATGTGATTAGTGAGAAGAAAGCAGACATGTTTTCTTTCCATAGGGAAAAAACTATAACGTAGCCTTGAATCCATGGTCTTATATTTATGCCCTCAGTAAGTCTATGAAAGAGCACTTGCAGCTGACCCTAGAGGGATACCTGAATAATGGCTTATTTTGCCACTGCCACTGATCATTGTTTGTGGTACTGGATTTTCTCCTCTTATTCCATCCTTTCCATTTGGCACATGCTGGGTCGCAGTCAATAAGGCTTACTTTCTCCTCACTATCACATACTGTGACATGATGGAAAAGTACAGCAACAGAGATGAAGAGACAACACTCTCACTGTCTGCCTCCACACCATCCTCTTGTTCTCACTGTTTCCCACCCTGGTTAGATGTTTTAATTCTACCTCACATGCAGAATGGTACATTTTGAGGAGACAGCAGAATAAAGAAGAAACCATCATTGAATCAACCCCCATATGGGATACTCTGGCAAAGAAGGGGCAGAGAGGAGGAGTAAAGAGGACAGAGTGGGGACCAATAACTTTGTTTGCATAGGCACCTAAAACAGGATCCATTTTTTCAGCAGTAAGCCTGGCTCTGATCTTATGAGGGCCTAGCAAGGTGAACCTATATTTTACCCCCACAGGTTGGCCACAAATGCACAGCGTTAACATACATACTTTCTTCAGCACTGTAAAGAACATCATGCACAGACATAAAGTTTGCAGTTTGTAGACAGCACAGTTGAGTCTCCTGCCTGTCAGGAAGCAATATTAGGATGGTCTTCCAATATCCCAATGAAGCACCCACTACTGTCTGATGAGTTTGAAGAAGGCCATGTAATAAAGTGTAATTGTCGGACATGCCTTTATTTGACTAACAATATGGCGGTTTATTTACAAAGATTTTCCAGTGTACGCAACAATTTTGGAAAACAGTCATGCATACATTATTTTTAATTTTCAAAGCAAAAAATAACTGTAATGTTTATGTTTATGTCAGGGTGTATACTGTTTTCAATTGATCCAGTGGGTTACCAGCAACAGGTAATCCAATACCACATACTCACCTGCGCCCATAAATCCATTCACAACAAACTTGCAATATCCGCTGGGGTCATGCTTTTGTAAATATCTAGATTAGTTATTTCTGGTCCCTAACTAATCTTTCACTGATCAAATAGTTCTTTCCTTTGATCAATGGACCATTAGTTGAACTAGTTGATGGTGAAATGACATAGGATTTCAATTTTACTTACACATTGGAAATGATCACAGAGTCGGGATGTATTTTTTAATTTTATCTCAGATTAAATTCATGTGAACCACTTACACAGTACAGAACAGGCTCCCTCTCTCTCAGGAAGGAAGAATCAAACAATCAATCATATTACATTAATTTATACTTTGCAATGACACTGCATGAAAGGGAGAGGATAGAGAGAAAAGCGCATAAGCGCTTACACAGATATAATTAGAGTTACCTAGAATGGTGTGAAAACCAACTCCCAGGCCTAGACATTGGTAAGGGTCCCCCAGGATAGATCTGGTGAACAAAGGCTTCAGGACAGGTATCAGGAAAAGAATCACAACAGGAATTCAGGACAGGACAGACAACCTCTCTATCACCGACGTTTGCGTAGCACCCCTCCCTGACACTCTCTTCAGTGATCTTCTTCTAAATTAATTTGCTTAAGATAATTGGTTCAGCAATTCGATTAATCTTCAGCATCACTCATCACTCCGACAGCATTCCGGTCTCATGCTTCAGCATCTCCGTCTACAGACTAAACTAACTAATTTAATTAAAGCTACCTCAATTATACCTTTCTGTAAGCTGGTACCACCCATTAATGTTTCAAACTTATGACATTTCTAACTCTGATTGGACAGGCAAGGGGAGGTGATCATCACACCATGTTTATTTCCCATTACTTTCTTTCAGTTCTCTGTTTAAAATCCCACCCCTTAACTTTCATGCATAAATCTTTATTCCCACCGCATTCACATTGTAATTGTCACAAATTATTAAAAATCTGCTGGTTCTCATCCATTTCAGTAGACTGTTGTTCCGGTTCTCAGGAAAGTAACCATTCGCAACCTTGGACGACATTCAAGTTGACCTCCCGTCTGCCAGCTTGGTTGCACTACACATGTGCGGTAGAACGAGAGGAAATAGACCATGATTCTTGTTGCTAGGCCCATAATAAACACTACTGAAAGAGTCAAAAGACAAATGGTAAAATCAAAAATAAATGGTTTCACTGTATACCACCTATCTCTACTCTAATCCCATTTACTTGTTTTTATTCTTCCCGCACTAGCATCAGTAACATAGCTGGGTTTAGTTTTTCAGCAAGCAGGTGGCAAGCATGTGAGTTTCATGTGGCCATTTTGTTAACTACTGCGCAAGTGCAGAAAGTTCCCTCCAAGCAAAAAGGTACGTCATACTACGTAGATGCAGTAGATACATGCGCACTGAAGGTTTTTGGTTAGCGGCCATTTTAGAAATTCAATCAAGTTACTTATTAGTAAAATACATAGGCCAGCTTCTTCTTTTCTCGTAAATGTTGTGTCTTGCATATTATTTCCACAATACAGGTTTAGTATGGGGTAAAGTTACATGAGAAGATTGCTTTCAAGCAAGTCTCCCTTTTCACAAGTCCTTGCTCCATCACAATTTTTGGGGATATATAACAGGCAAACAAACATAAACAGAATATTTGAAAAGTGGCCAGTAAAGGTTGGTATTTACAGAGTAGTGATCACAGATGCACGTAGGGATTGACTTTCCACACTTATATGAAATGCGTACAGTTGGGAAGGAAAAGTCCCCTGCATTGTAATGGATGTGCACCCCTACCTTGAGTGCTCCACCTGCATGGATATCTGTAGGAACTGATTTTTGGCCATGAGCGAACATGGATCATGAGTGTGCACCATGACCCAGAACTGTTTCATGGTGATGCAGTCTTGTTAGACTGGAAGGGGTTCACCAAGAGCTACCCACAGAGTGATACAGGCTACAGCCCATATCTGAAGTTAAGTGATATGTGTTTTTCACATAAACCAGTAGTGTGAACAGGCCTTTTTACCTAGGTCACTGGAATAGCGCCTGCAGACTCACTCATGTAAACTTCTGTGGCTGTGTATTTAGCTCACCCTCCGCCACTATGGATTTTGTGTAGCACCGGACAGCGAGTGTGCATTCTGGAATGTGTGTGTGCCTGTGGATAGTACATAACATGGAGGCATGTGGATTCTATTTTGGAAGCTGAGGGCCTGTAGAGGCTAGGAAATGTGATGACTGCAACACCCAGATGGTGGATTTTGAGTGGTGACATTCCTGGGCACTGGTGTGGGAACACACACCATAGAGGAAGGGGAGCAGAGCATCGTCTGTGCACATCAAAGGTCTCTGATTCTAGAAAGAGCTACTGGCCAGTGGAGCATGGGCTCTTTGTCAGGGAGATGGTGAAACTGATAAGTGTGGCTCAGGGTCAATGGATTCTTGATAGAGGGAAAGGTTTAGGCCTTTGTCACTTTATGAGGTATATTTCACTCGAGGCTGCCAGCCATGTGTAATCCATGGTTACTCCCATGGCCTTTGTTTTAATCAATGAGATTGGAGCCACTCCTGCTATGGCAGACTGCCCATTTGACAAAGGACAGGGGACAGGAAAAAACACTTCAAAGGAGCTGACACCCTCAACATGAATTTCAGAGGCTCAGCCACTAAATCCTATGTGTCCAGATTTGGACTGTAAAGAAATTGAAAGCCTGCTTCCTACACTTTGTCAACAGGACTGAGAAAAAAGGTTGTCAAGACTTTGAGCTGCTGCAACCAGGATTGGGGACCAATGTCTTTCAGTCTCACAAGTGGATAATGGTCCATTGCCCTGAAATCCAAGAACACGTGTCCTAGGCCTGGAGCACCAGCCTTTTGTCTTCCTCCCATGACTGGCCCACCCTGTAAGGATAAAGAGAGAGTCTGGAGGGAGTGAGGCACAGCAGTGATCCTGGCAACGGATCCTCGTGAGCAAAGTGTGAGTTGCCCAGTCCAGTTGGGACCGGTGTTGCTAGAGAGCTGTTCACTTTTTGGTAGAATTGGGCAACTTCTGTCTGGGCTACTGTGAAGTTGTGGACTGTTGCCCTGTTCAGCAAACAGCGTGTGGACATTGCTCATGCCCAGGACTCCTGTATGCTGGGGGTGGGGCACTGGGGCTGTTGAAGCCATAGCTCAAGGCATCCAACTTCATTGGAGCGGTCGCCTGTGTCTGTGACACCAGTGCGTCAGGAGGGGCCATTAGGGCCATTGTGGCTGTTGGCAGAGTCAGATGGCTCCCTGTAAGAAGAGGAGGAACTTGTGAGCAAGGTCAGAAGCCATCCTGCAGAATTGCCTCTTTTCCAGCAACTTACAGCAGGAACCGTGAAGAAGAAGGAGCCATTGCACTCAGAGGCCATCTCAGCACATTGCCAGAGAACAGCAGGAGGATGTGGCGTGAGCTGCTCATTGCCAGTACATAGAAAGACACACCCTAGCACCCAAACTCTTCTAATAGCTGCAGGTTGGTAAGACTGGGGCAGGGCTGGTGGCCCTTTGGAAGACTTGCATGAGCTTAGTGGATTCATACCCTAAGAGCTGAAACTTTCATGGCAGACTTTGATGCATATTGCTAGTGTGGGTAGCACCTCTGAGGTCACCTCCAAAGATCTTCCAGAGACACAGAGGTTAGCATGGAGGAGGGGAAAGAGGACTCACAAGGTGTGGGGGGAACATGACCCACTTCAGCGCTAGGGCATTATCCTTGAGAGACAGTCTATGTGATTTATGTGGTGTCCTGCGTTTGTGTGCCGGATAAATACTGCTTTTCTTACTAAAATAAAGTATTGGACTGGACAAAGATAGTATTGGGGGCACTGTGGGTATTTTGAGTTCTGACCCAATGCACACCTTACACCTACCTCACACTGAAAAGCCTTGGACTGCTCAACCCGCACTACTATTGAGACTCAAGTGCTGAATAGGTAGTTCTTGGCACAGTTACTTAGGACCCATTGTAGGTCAGACACCAGGACAGCAGGAGTAAAAGGCAACCACCACCAAAGTTTGACCCAGTAACCCCTGCTTGCCCAGCAGCCTTCAGAAAGGGGTTCTGACACCTATATAAAATCAAGTCTACACAGATGAGGGCTAGAGGGGCTTACGCAAAATATCATTGAGTCCAGAGGCATTGTTCTTGCAAATTCACAAAAAGACCATCTAACCCTTATCTGACTATCCAACATCAATATTTATTATTAGGTTGGACGTGTAAATTGTGCTAGAATGTTCACCATCCTGTAGAGTTTTTCTCAGTGGGTTTGTGTGGCAGGGGATTCTAGGCGTACCAATAATAACACTGACTGCACGCACATTAAAAGGGATATATAGGCATACATTCTTCAAAATCGCTAAAAGCGTGCAATTCCCACCTTAGTAATTTCCAACTGTCCCTAAATGGATTCATGTTCAGGAGAATTTTGAAAACATTCCATTTCAGGCTCCCCTACAAGACAATTGCTCATCTGTGGTCTTTGACAATGCATGATTTAGCTCTCTGTACATATTTCCGCTCTTCTACAATTCTTTCTTCATGCCAGTCAATTTGCAAAAGTGTGCTAGCTCTCTTCCAAGCTAAGTCACGTTATGTAAATTGAAGCCACATGTACTAAGCTACTAGTTTCAAAAAATTGTTGCAAAGTGCGACCCTCTACGTGCTTATAGGTTAGTTCACAAAATATGGACTTGTACGCAATAGCAGAAAGACTGGCAAGTTAAAAATAATTAAGGCTTTCAGTTTTCCATTTTTACTGATTTTTACAGATAGATACAGACACAAACATCTATATCCTTATTTGTATGTATGTTTAAATATGGATAAAAACCTGAAAAATAAATCTTTTGGGTGATTCTCAGTTCTGTCGACCAAGACAATAAAACCAATAGTTGTTTCGACTAAAAGCTAGAAGAGTTAAAAAAGAGAACGTTTCCTATTTATGATTAAACAGCAGTAGATATTAATGTGTGAGGTCTACTACAATGCCCCTGTTTTCAACGGAAAGTCTGCCAGGCATTCAAATATGAGCATATATTTATCAGTTCAAAGTATACAGAAATATAGCAGCTCTAGTTTAAATTTTCCAGGAAGGCCTAAACAAATATGGATAAATGCAGATGAAATATGAAAAAAATTAAATATGGATAGATGTAGTTGGAATAGCTAAAAAATAAACACTTTAAAACTGGGAACCCAATTTTCAGCCTCCTACGATTGGCTACAATAACTGGGATTGTGGCAGGCAAGAGACAACAGACCACAATCCCGTGGTTGCATCTCAAAATTGAAAACCTTTAAAAAAAAAACAAATTAGCCTGACTTCATTAAAGAATATTAGGCTTATTTAAAAAAAAACAAAAAAAAACTGCTTGATTTCCTTTAGGAAAAAAAGGCTTTCAATTTTGAAAAACGTCAGAGAGAGTTGGCACCACCACATTTTATTCTGGCTGAGGCTGCCACCCAGATGCCTTAAGCGGACCCCTTCCACTTTGGAAATCAGGTACCACTCAGACTGGGGAGTTAGTAACATATCAATGTTTTGCGACTAGAATTGTGATCACAAACCATTTCGCCAGAGAATTCTAATTCAGTATTTGTACAACACTCTCTGAACATGGTCCTTCCAAGAACTGAGTTGGTAACTATTTCTGAACCCATTTTGTGATTTGGAAAGTGTTGGCAGGATTGCAAAATGTATTTAGTACATCAGGAAAAGCTTTTAACGAGTCACAATCCCTCTGATTTATCGATATCGGAAAGTTTACAACTGGTAAAAATCTTTGGGGCATATTTACAAGCCCCTATCACCACAGGAACGTAACTTTTTATGACGTTCCTGTGGCGACAAGGGGTTTTCTTATATTCAAGATGGCATTAAGCCACTTAACGTGGCTTACTGTCGCCTTGTAAATAAGAAACCCTTTCATGCTATACTTAGCCTGAAAGGGGTGGGCAATGGGTGTTGCGGTGGGTGTTCCACCCCTACACCCATTGATTTTGACGCTGCCCCATATTTACAAGGTTGGCATAAGTATGGGGCAGCGCTAAAATGAAGACCAGGGAATACATGGCGAAACGAGGATAAATGCTTAATTTCTCCTTGTTTTTGCTGTTTCTATGTGTGTCGCATTGTACAGCACACATAGTCAATGCAGCACACATAGAAACAGCAAACCTGCCTAAATGATTGTTTATGTGCAGGAAGGCGTCCCTTCATGCAAATAATCAATCATTAAAAAAATTGCGATTTGCAACTTGTATATGTGCTGCACAATGCAGCACGCATTGGAGTTACAATTCACCATTTGTGATTGTTTATGTGCAGGAAGGGACACCTTCCTGCACAGAAACACTAATTCCCTCTAACTCAGGCAACCTTACACTATGGTGCAAAAGTGCCTGCGTTGGCGCTAGGCAGCTTAATTTAGGGCCAGCTCTACCGGAAACGCAGGGGCGCACCATATCTTTGTCAATATGGTGCTTACCTGCATTTTCAGAATGGCGAAGCTTGGTGTTAGCAAGTTTTGCTTAACGCCATGCTCCATCATTCTGTTGTTCATATGCCCCTTTCTATTTCTGCCCCTCGGTGTTTTGTGGACAGAGTTTATGTGGTAACCACTATTGTCCAGCTGTGGGATCAGACTTATTTCTTCCACACTGATAAAAAGAGTCTCTGTTTATTCACACAGGCCGTGATAGTGCAAAGCTGATTTAATAAGCGGATAAACGTTCTGTCATTTCCGATTGGATAATCATAGTCTGGACAGCTCAGGGGTTTAAAGGACCATCTGCGGAATTCTGTGCCTCCCCGCAAGGTCACAAGTTAATAAATGAAAGTAAGTTTCGGCTGTATAAAAATAGCATATGTAAACTGCCCTGCATCAAATAGCATATGTAAACTGCCCTGTATCAAGGACTCGTATGCCAGTACAAAAACAGCGGTAAATTACGCACACGTAAATCTAAATTTTGCATGTGTTAATCGGACTGTTTTAGATTCGCCTTGATATGATTACAAGTAAAATTTCCTTTTATCAATGAAGCAGAAAATCGGTCACATTTGATGAGCAAGCACACATTCACAGCTGCTTGCGTCTTGTTTCTAGGATACAAATTGTGATTAAGGATTCACAGAAGGCCCTGTCCTGTGTCAATAATCACAGGAATATATTCTAGGGCAAAATGGATGGTGCTGTTCAATATTACGAAGAGTTTCTTAAAACTGTGTTTTATTTGTGACGCTAAATAAAAGGGAAATCACTTTTGAGAGATATTAACTTTGACGATTTTTGTATGCTTTGTTTACACTTGCACGCTTTTACTATTTTGTTGCATTATGAACTGTAGGCAAAGAATATGTTAAAAATATTACTTTGAATCAAAAAAGATGAACTAGAAAAAAAAGGATATAAGATTTATTTTTAGTTATGATTTTTTAACCACAAAAGTAGCATATCTTAGAAAAAACGAGTTTTCATACATATTTGAATGAAGAATGGAATTTACCCAACGTCTATGCTGCGCCCGGTGCATGGAAGGGGGCCTCATTTCATTTGAGGGCATATTTTCAAGAATTGTGGTGCAGGGCAGCGCAACTTGCTGCACTGCCCTTCATCACATGGAAAGGGCAGGAATGTGCTGTATTTATCCAATACAGCACATTCCTGTCCTTTCCCCTTGCACTGATGCCCTTTCAGCAACCTAGAGCCAATGCAGGCATAATTGCACATTGTTGCAAGTGTGCCTGAATGAATGAACGAATGAAAAACCAATTTATATAGCACAAACAAATACCCAAGGCGTCAAGGCTCTGTATTGTAGGCAGGAGTGTTTTGTGCAGGAAGTGACACCATCCTGTACAAAAACAATCCACAGAGGCGTTTTCCTCTTTCTATGTGTGCTGCTGACATAGAAAGAGGAAAAATAAAGATATTTCTCCTTGTTATGCCGCTACTGGGAAGGCGTATCTTTGTTGCACATTTTCAACTGGTAAATCTGGAAATGCATCAAAAACCTTGGGATTTGCGTGGGAACACCTACTACAATGCCCATGGAATGCCTCCCATGCACAGAGTAATGCAACACTGCGATTTGCGCTGCATTGAATTACTCCTTCTTTTTTAAGCCATTCAAAGTGGCTTTGTGTGGCTTCATAAATATGACTTTGTGCTTTGTGCATGTACCACATTGCATGATGCAAATACTTCATAAATATGCCCCTTTGAACCTCAGTTATGTACAATGGTCATTTTGCTTCCTGGCTAGTGGGTAGCAGTGCAATGCAACTGTTGCTTGTCTTAAAAATGTATTTGTTGCAGGAGGCTTAATTTATCATACGTTGGCCATCCATGTTTAGGTCCAGGAGGCAGAGCCAGCACAAGACGCGGAACACATTTCCGCTGCGGCCTGGGACCTCCTGAGGGAACCTTTTTCTAACCACAATTAAGGTTCGCATACTCAAGTTCACCTGATTTAGAGGTGACTACATAGAACCACGTAAGGGTAAGATTGTAAATTACACCTCTACCCCCCTACATCACAAATAGTGATAGGTAGATCTCTGTTTATTGTTGTTTTTTGTCCTGACGAATGCTCTTAGACCCACGGGCCAACAGAGCAGAAACATGTCGACGCTTTGTCAATACTACTAATATATGCTATGGATTCCTAATTTTCCAGCGAGCATACCAACTTCTTTTAAACTAGTTGTCCACCGATACTAATAATAAAGAGCATCTTAATCGGTTGGAAACTATTTTATCTCTTTTTGTGCCTTTTCTGTTGGGGTTATTCGAATTTTTTATCTCTGGAGACTGCCACGAAAAAACCAGAGAAAGCCTCGGGCGAGGCTAGGCAATACACAATTTTGTCAAACCCGATGATTGCTGCCAAAACGTTTGTGTGGGGCGGAGAACAAGATATACCGCTTCTTGTTATACACAACGCTTATGAGGGTTTCACAATATATTTCACAATATATTTCTCTTGGTATAAGTGGTAACAAGTGTCCTATCCATTTTTGATAATCTCTACTGAGTTCCGGGGAACAGATAGGACAACCTTTCCTCGTCCCTCTATTTGATGTATTCATCCATGTTTAGACCAGATCAAAAACACTTGGGTGTTGTTTCACAAACTTAAACATAAGACAAAGGATCTCTGAAATGCTCTGCCTGCTTCACTTACTGCTACATCCTACAGAAAATAATCGAACAATAATAGATACAAAAAATAATGTGTTACATCTCCCAGGTTAAATCACCCGAGCACACTCACTTCTACCATGTCCACTGTTATTCGTTTTGAATGTCTTTTCAGAGGCAGTATTATATTGTCTGTATTTATATTCTGCTGTCTGTTTCCGAGTTTGTGAGTCGCAATCCGGAAATTAAATTTTCCTTGCCTGAAGCATTGACCATCCAGCTGCAGCCAGGCTTTGACTGGTGTGCTTATGAAGGTACTTAGTCACTTTCAAATCTTGCCTGTAAAGTTAAAAGACAAATTCCTTTTATCACATATTTGTGCTTTTTTATTACCATACTGGGGGCGAATTAAAGCTGATCAGAGCACATTTGTTGTTAGACATCTCTATAAATATCACTCATACACTCTCATGGTTGCTAACTTGGCCTCATATTTCTCTTCTACAATCATCACTGTTTGAAAAGTTATTGCCTGCTCCTAACAGCCCATTCTTCTCTTGATAATGCATCTCCCTATTTGCGCATGTTCAATCCATCTAGCCACTTTACCTCTCACCCCACCCACTACACTACTACACATGATTTAATGTTTCAACCTTCATGCCCCTAATCAACCCCCTTGACTCCAGTACTACTTACCCCTCATGCTTGTCATCTACTGAGCTGGCCTGCAGACAAATAAAGATCTCTTTTCTACATGCAACTTTCATGCTATTTCAAAACGCCACTTTTTCTCCAATTTCTGTTTTTGGCTTGAATTATTCATCAGCTTCACTTGATGGGAAATGGCATTGACAACATGGTCGAAACCACATGTGCTGTTATAACACAAGCATTACCATACTTGCCTTTACCACGCATATGCCTTTACCACGCATATTCCTGTCCCGCACATGCCTTTACAATGATTCTTGTTGTAAAGGCAGTCAGCGCTCTAGACTTGAAGTAAATGGGCAGGGGGTGGGAGAGGTTGGAGACTTTCTGCCTGGTCTTCCTGCTTCCGTCTTTACTGCCTGTGACTTGGTAAGTAGTTTTTTGGGCAGGTGTGGTTTCCGGGGCTGGGTTTTAGGGCTCAGGGCAGGGGGGACAAGGGTAGTTTTTAGGGCTGGGAGCTCGTTTTAGTTCACCGGGGGCGGGGGCTGTGCTGTTTTTAGGGCTGGGGTCGGCATCGATTTTTGGTCTGGTGGATGGTTTTAGGGCTCAGGATGGGCAGTTAGGCCATTTTTAGAGCTGGGATCGGGGTAGTGTTTAGGGCAGGGCCAGTTTTAGGGCTCATTGTGGGTGCTGGGGTTTAAGCTTTGCCACACATACACCTTTACCAATCATGCCTTTACAACAAAATTCATTGTAAGGCATGTGTGGTAAAGGCATGCATGATAAAGACACAGTTGTAGTAAAGACCCCATTGTTAAGGCACGTGAAGTAATTGTATGTGTGGTTCCATCATACAACCATGCTGTGCGCATGACGCCTGCCACTCGGAGCATCAAAGGTAATGTCATGCAGTGACACTCCTTCTTGTTCTGTCTACTAGAGCTCCACACTCTCAGCAAACACTTTCCTATCACTTGGCAGATTGTGAAGAAGGCACTTTAACAGCTGTGAGCTAACCCGGTCCTCCACGCCCCATAAATTATGAACAGGGTTCTAGGGCAGCACAGACCTGCTGCAGTCCTCTCTAAGTCCAAACCCACATCATACGCCAACACATTCTGCACCATATAGCCAAACACTCATACACCCAGAGAGCTAAACAAAACCAAAGAAATTACCAGAAAAAGAAACTTAAATGGAAGTTAAGGTTGCCAAGTTAAGGCACTGCCTCAACCTCACATTACACTGTTTTTAATAAAACGAGGTTGACACCATGTTTCTTCTTTTACTTAAGTGTTTATTGACGCCCATCAGAGGAGACCACCAACAGCTGACTCCGTTGTCCTCACTGTGTTGTTGCTCAGCCACCCCTCAAGGTTCTGATGATGCACCTAACATTCTCTCAGGTGCATCACCGTTAAAGGGCAAGTTACAACACATCTTCCCCATCACATATGATAAGGAAGAAAGAAGTTGAGAAAGAGTAGAAGAGGAAAGAAAAAGAAAACATAACAATAGAAAGTGCAACAGAGAAAAGTACAAAACAATGGGAATGAAAAGAATAAAGCCATCACTCTAAAATAGAATCATGAAGATACGAGGGTGATCTCCTCGCCCTTTTACCACCACACATTTGTTCCCTTTAAGCCTCATTGTATACTTCCTCCCCACTAATAGAACCATGACATCAGGTATGCCTTCACAAACAAACACGTCCCTGAGAAATTCAATGATATTCTTAGTGACCACAGAACTCATGCAACAGGCAGAACCCCATTTTATTGTATAATCAGCCAAGACTACAACAAATCTCTCATTGGGTGCCAATACATCAAAAGGCCCCACAATATCCATGGCTAACTTGGCCCAAGGTTGCTCAGGTAACTCAACAGGAGAAAGTGGTGTTGCTCTAACTTTCCTGGATTTAGCATTATTTGCACAAATAATACAATCCTTAGCTACTTTCTCTACCTGTCGATCCACTTCAGGCCATCAATAAGATTCTCTCACCCTGGACTTAGTCAAACTACGTCCTAGATGGCCATTATGTGGCAAGTTGATTTTCTCACACACATCATTGGGGGAACTAATCTCTCCCCCTGTTAGATTTCTTCTGCTACGATGCACAGTTCATCACATATATTCCAAAAGCCTTTCGCACACTTGGTAACATCTGTGAACACAGGCTATCCACTGACCACAAAGTCCATCACAATCATCCTAGAGTTGTCACTGGCAACTCCAGCCTCCCATTCAGATTTGTTAAGTGCTGGTTCTTTGACCCATGACACAGACAATTCTGTACCCTCTGGACCCAACCTGTCTAAAGGCATTCTGGATAAGTAGTCAGCAGGGACATTTCTCAACCCTGGAAAGTACTCCACAATGAAATTGTACTCTCAAATTCCCTCAAGCCATCTCTTTAATCTGGGTGTAGTATAACATTCCTGCATGCAAACATGTGGACTAAAGGTTTGTGGTCAGTTCTCACTAGGAAAGGCAAACCCCTCAGATAAACCCTAAAATGATTGATGCCCCATTTACATGCTAACGCCTCACACTCAATTTCAGAGTAACGTTCTTCTGCCGCTCTGCGTGAGCGTGAGATGGAAGCAATTACTCTCTCTTTGCCATCAACCATTTGTGAATGTACAGCACCTAGACCTTGCACACTTGCGTCCGTGTTTAAGATAGTTTTTTTAGACACATCAAAGTGTTGGCATACATGCAATCCCACTTTTAACTTTGTTGAAAGCATCAATACAATCTTCAGATCACAGAAAGTCTGCACCCTTTTATAGCAATAGTCTTAATGGCTGCATCGCACTTTGCAAAATTCTGAATAAGCTTTGAGTAGTATTACGGTAAACCAAGAAATTATTTAACCTGATCCTTGTTGATTGGTGCTGGTGCTTGTGATTTCGCTTCTGCCAAGTAAATTGTGGGGCTGATACCATCTCTAGAAATATAATGGCCAAGATAAGACACGGAACCAACCATGAATTTCCATTTTTCACTTTTCAGAGTGATCCCTTGCTCTTGCAGTCTTGATAGAACCATTTTCAGTACCACATCATGACCAGTTTTGTCCGTTCCATAAACCAGTATATCATCCTGGATGAAAAGAACCAACTATATCCCCGCTAACATTTCCTTCAACAACCTCTGGAAGCATGCAGCAGCAGATGCCAAACCAAACGGCATTCTGATGAACCTGTATGCTCCCAGAGGTGTAATGAACGAGGTCAAAGCTCTTGATTCTTCGTGTAGCATAAATTGATGGTATGTCGATGACAAATTCATCACTCTGAAAACACACGCACCACTCAGTTTCGCAAGAGCCTCATTTATATTGGGCAGGAGATGTCTGTCAACCCAAATGCATTTATTTAAGCTCCTCAAGTCCACACAGATCCTGATTTTGTTACCATTGTCTTTGTCTGCTAATACAATCGGAGCCAACCACTCAGAGGACTATATTACCTCTATCACTCCCATCTTCAGTAGTCTGTCGAGCTCCTCCTGTAATCGTCCCACCCTGAGGTTCAGCACCTTCCTTACTTTGTGAACTACCGGTTGTGCTTTTGCTTTCAGAATTATCTTATGCTTAAATTCATTGAGAAGGCAACCTTATCACTGAAAACCCAAGGATATCTTCCAATGATGTCCATGTCATCACTCTGTCGCTTAACTAGCATTACTTGCTCATGTGCGTTGGGATTTAAAATTATCTCAAGATCTCTCTGGTGGCGCCATCTCAGAAGATTTCACCTCTTTTGGCAATGTATATTTTACCCACAGCTTCTCTTCCCTTGAATGTGATGGTCTGAACAGAATATCCGATCAAATCAATACTCTGTCCCCTATAACCTACGGTATTGATGTCAGGAGGCAGCAGAGTATTGTTTTCATTACCAAATATGCATTCCCAGATCTGATCACTTATTAGTGTGTATAGGGAACCCGAGTCTGCTAAAACAGAAACAGGCTTGTTTCCAATGTAGACGTCACTCTTCGGCAATTTCACAGCATCTGAGACAACACCCTTCACATACTTTACCACACAACCTTCACCTTCTGTTATATGATGAATCGTTTTTTGAGAGTATGTTACTTCCTCATCCACAAAATGTACTTTAACATTTCTGCACATCTTCGTGTAATTCCCCTTTTTGCCACGATTCCTGCAATTCACGCTTCTTGCAAAACAGTTAGGATAATTGGGTCCCTGACTCTGACTTCCACACTTTGGACATCTCAACTTGGCACCTCTACCTGCATTTGCGTTCCACTTTTGTTTTAGTTTATGCCCTGTTGTGCTTATAGGATTTAAATAATCGAAGATTAACCTTTTCCTTAAACAGCTGGAGTTCCCACCAATAATTTTTTGAATTACATGTTACTTGCTCTGCAAGCCGAGTTCTTCAGTGGGTGTCGCTCGTCACCGGTAATAAAACAAGGTTGACACCATGTTTATTCTTTTACTTAAGGGTTTCTTGACACCCAATGGAGGACACCACCAACAGCTGACACCGTTGTCCTCACTCTGTTGTTGCTCAGCCACCCCTCAAGGTTCTGGTGATGCACCTAACATTCTCCCAGATGCATCCCTGTTATAGGGCAAGTTACAACAGGTTTCCTTGTTTTATGTTTTATAGTGGAGCTAATATCAACATTTTTACTAACCTTAAATCCCCTTTAGCTTGAATTTTCTCATGGAATATAATATATATCACAAATATGAACATTTAATCAAAATGGAAAGTATACCACACACAGTACTACATCCAAACGTCATTCTTAAATTAAAGTAATTGCATGATGAGCCAGTAACCCTGCTATGAGAAAGGTAATCTCTACTGCGTCACTGGACACTATCATAGAAGATGTATACAAAAATATAGTACTAAAACCAGGATCACTGACTAAACATTATGTAAAGTACACAAACAGTTCTAATGTTTGCAAGGCTCTATTTTCATGAAGCCTGGCAACAGTATGAGAAAGCTCACCCACTGTTGTTGTTTATGAAGGATTTTTATACGAGGCATTGTTGCTTAAATGTAGCATTAGAACCTTTCCCGGTGACAGACAAATATTTTTTAAATCTTTAGTTATAGTAGAGTTCTCAAACTTGGATGTTTGTGAAAACTGAGAAAAAGCAGAATGGAATTACACTGGAAGCACCAGTATCCATGGTACCTACATACCAAAGGGAGGAGTGCCACAATGTGCCACTCACAGCATACAATGGAGGGTGCCTACTGGCAGTCAGCCAAGAATACATAGGCTCAGGATGAATCACACAGTTGACAAAAAAGGTAAATGGGGCCAGATATCTAGCAAGTCAACTGGATGCTGGCTCATAACACACTGCAGGTAAAAGGAAGAAAATTAGGAAAATAATAAAACGTGGTGGAAAGAGAGGTGTGTTTGCCAGGCTCAGCCAATGCTGTCTCAATTATACATGCAGAATTGGTTTCTTGGACAGCTCATTTCAGTAACTTTTGCATGAAATGAGGGGAAAGTAAGATGTTTATGAGCATTGGAGTTTGTTGAGGTCGAATTATTGGTAGATTGGACACTTCTCCTGTGATGAGTGGGACTTAGGCTAACATCAGTTTTGCTGTAGCAGGTCAGTTGTTCCTGTGATTTCTGGGGGCTTCCATGTTAGCTAGGGCAGCTGCAGGGCATGAAGAGTAGAGCTCCAGCAGGGCCCCGTCAAAGTCCCAATTATACAAAGGCAACCAGCACACCAGCTACATTTTTTATGTACAGTTCAGCAAAAGGAGGCCTGCTCAGATCCAGGCTCAGCTAAAATTCATAATGATGCACAGAATCCCAATAGGCAAACACAGTATAGTACATTAATAATGATGTCAAGAGCATCTGTCTACATGCCTAGGCTTCAGGTGAATCCTACTGGGACTTCTCTAGTCAGAAGGTGTGTGGTTTCTCTTCAAAAAACCCAAACAAATGAAGAACAGTAGAGAAAGTTGGTTATTGGCTTGTCATCTGTTCCAGCTCCATATTGCAAGGAAGGGTAGTACCCCTGTGTCTGGAAATCATTCAGCAATTGCAGACCAGTAATAACTCCCCTGGGTGTACTTTCGTAGCCCAATACGATATTCAGCTGCCAGCAGCCTAGTCTTAAACATGGGTGCTTAATGGGAACTATCCCCTTTAGACCACACATGAGAGGAGCCAATGAATGTTCTGACGATTCTCAGGTTACCATGCCTATAACTGAGTAGGACCAGATATGATTTATTGAAGGTTCCTTACAGATTTTTGCCTCACATGTTCTATCAAGAATGAAAACCCCAGATAAACAAGTATGAACAAAGGAAATAAGAAAAGGATAGCACCGTGAGTGTGCTGGTACTGAACAACCATCCAATTCATCTATGCAGTTACGTCAAAACACTTGTACCATATCACATTTTAGATCCTTCTCACTTCTGGGACTGGTGCTGGGACCACTGGTCTGGAATGGCATACACATCATTATAAGAACTACTGACTATTGAGTTCTAAAGGACATCAAAAGCCTAACTCTTAGAGGGCGATCCCTCTATCTGCTAATCTTCCAGCATTCTCCTAATGGTTAAACCAGCCACCCTATTTCTGGGTTGCTGACACTTTGATGGGTTTATCTATATATGTAAACACATTGTTGTTGATTAATGGGACTAGAGTTACATGTTTCTGCTTCACTTTTTTCATTCTCACTTTCCAACCCATCCCTTTATGAACCACTCAATGTACAGCCACTAAATATTGAACATCATATGTGCCTACTTGTCACTAGGTACACCACTTTTGGCTGAAGGTTCACAATTCAAATCTAAATGCAAATAAAAAATAGTGGTTTGATATTGCAGTTCTATGGGCAAAAGTTTAGAAAACTGACATGAAAATACTGAAACTGAAAAATAACAGCAGCCTAAAATTGACATTTAAGGCACCACTTTGTAAAATTTTAATGGATCATAAAAGGGTGAGAAGATCTACACTTGAAGTGATGATCATGATTACAAGTACTAATACGTCTTACCCTATTCTTATTTTATTTAGTGTCTGAACCTAAGGAGCAAAGTTTATATTTACTCGTGTTTTTCCAAAGCTATTGTTATAACTTTGTGGCACTCACTTTTTCGACCTCAAAGGAATAGAATGTGGAATTGTACACAACCCTATTACAATTGTGAGTTCTCTTATTTTATTAAACACATGACTTGCAACCACAGAAGAACATCTGTTCCATTGTCCTGCCCAATTAGATTCCTAAGACTAGCCAACTTCCTTCTCCAAGTATTTCAGGACTTTCCCCCTTGTTCAGAGCTTGGTGACTTACTCGATAACAAAAAACTCCTAACACTGTCCATCTCTGCTTGTTAATTGACTGCTTCTTCACAACCAGGTTGCTGCAAATTTACCATATTTCAAACTGGTACTCCCTCTTAAATGTACTTAAATGTGCTTTGAAGCCTACACACAGTAATTTTGTTATTAAAAAAAAATCCCATATACAAAATTATAAGTAAAGGAAGCAAAATGCGAGCATACTAATAGTTCGAGGAAGCACAGAGAATTGATCATTAGATTGAGGTTAGAATCTACTTGGGGTAAAAATAAAGCAAATATACTCCAACCTGTCAAAATACATTGCATCTAAATGGAATTTGAATTTACAGTTTTTCAACCATAGTTTAAACTTTAACTTGTGATGGTAGTAAACTGTTTATAAAAACAAAGTACATATGGCATCTGGATCTCAGAAGCTTGAAGGGGGTCTAGCTATATGTGCTCGCAGTTATGACACTGTTTGCAAAGGGTGTACAAAGAAATCTTTTCACCTTCATCTAAGCTCATCATGAGTTGCTGGTCGAAATACTTCTATAAACAGAATATAGAGTCTGGGTGGTGTAGTTTTGTGTGTTCTAGAAGCAGGTACATGAGTGTGCATTGCAGCTTATTCCTAGAGTGCTACAAAGTTCTAGTGCTGACCCTAATATGGTGGTGTCAAACAAAGATGTCCATACCAGGCTTCATCATGTGAGGTGTCCTTTGATAAAATTCTCCTGCCTGTTGAAACTGTTTTTCGCACCTACAATTATGCCCACATAATGTTTGTCACAAGTACTACAATACATACCGAGTAGTCAATTACAGTTCCTTTTATCTTATTGCATGACTTATCAAAGGTTTGAAGATGAGATGAATGTGTCTGTCCACTACAGATGATATCTACCCTCCCACCTGTAACAGCAGAAGTTGTTGCCCACCTCCATCACCAAGTCAGTGTCTTTCGTTTAACTTCATCAGTGATTTGAGCATTTTTCAGGAAGATGGTCAAGTGGCAACTCATATCTTTGTAGTGAAGACCTCACATCTTCTTGAACAGAGAGACAGTTGACTAAGACCAATGTAAGGCCCGTCTGAAATAAGTGCTCCTTCTTTCAATGTATAGGTCAGGCCTAGGAAATCTTCTCTAGGCATACACTTGCCGGTATAGCAGTCAAGACCTAAAGAACATTCAACAAATATATGAGTTTCTGATTAGTGTTTCTAGCCCCTGAATTAACCACTCAAGAATATTCTTGAAATTCATCATAAAACAGGCACCATGAGTGCTGAAATATGTTTTGTAAAGATTGGCCTTCAACTTACTTAATGTCCTCCATAGGTCACCAGCAATGAAGCCAGGGTAATAGAGCAATGTTAGAATAAATTCCACAAACCATTTAAAATAAAACACTTTTCACCTCAATGTTCTGATGATCAAATCACAATTAGTGTGCCTTTGGCTTGCACTGCACATTGTGGCATGTTTTGGATTACAATTACATATGTGGAATTTCTTTCAAGGTTAGAGTTAGCATTTGATGGGTCGGGATCCCTATTTTAGGCTGGAAGGCTTTAATACTTTTTTGAAATTATTTATAAATTGATCAGATGCACAGATATGCTTCCCAGCTTATGGGAGACCAGATAATTTTGTCCTCTGATCCTTTACCTAGCAGAGCACTGGTTCTTAACATTTTGAATTCTATGGACCCCACTTAATCAATATTTGAATCTGAGTACACCCACTGAATCAATATTGGAGTCCGTGAACCACCACTGAGTTAATACTGGAAGCCAGGGACCCCAGCCTAAACAATTTCAATGATTTGAACCACAAAAGTATATACAAAAAAACAAAAACAAGCATTCATCAAAGAAATACACAAATGATTAAATATTTAATTTCGTTCACAAATCAACATTTTAATTTTAATGGAAAAGTTGGATCATTTCTAAGTTAAATCGAGATCACCCATTCTGTTTGTTGCACTTGCACTACTCCCATGAATCAATCATTCACATATACAAAACATTTTAACATTTTCAATTTTGCTTCTTTATTTACAATCTGTTAACATAATTGAATTTTCTAAGCAGCTTTTGACCCCCCTGAGTAGCCATTGCGAATCCCCTGAGGTCCCTGCCCAGATCACAGGTTAAGAACTACTGTTGTAGACATTACACAACTGGAACATATGTCCAAACCTTTTTCATGGAGCCAAAATACTGTGAAAATAGGCCACAATATAAAATCACACTCTACCAACCAAGCACAGAGTAGCATCTTAATTGACCACAGATCAAATGTATTTATTTCTACTAGATAGCGATTTTAAATTCAGACTTTGAACCAAACATTAGCAGGAAATTGCCCAGAGCTCAGGATTTCCACATGCATTCTCAAAACCAATAGACCTGACTTGCAGTTTCAGTTACAATCGAGATCTATACGTCTCGTCAGTGTTTAAGCCTACATAATATAAGCATACAGATATGCGAAGGGAAAGGTATGGGTTAGGAGATATATGAGTAGGCAGAGGTAAGGCCAGGATGATGTATTATTAGTAAGTAACAGTTGACTTTGGAGAGATGCAGACAGAAAGAGATGAGGGAAGGGAGAGGTGCAAGGAGGGAGAGGTGTGTAGAGGAAAAAGTGTGAGTAAGGCGAGGGGAAGTCAGGGAAAAATGCTGTTGGGAGACGTACAGTCTGGGAGAGATGTGGCTAGGAACGATGCTGGCAAGGAGAGCTGCAGCAGGGAAAGTTATGGGCTGGGAGGGGTGCATGCTTGGTGTGGGCTGAGAGATGTCTGGGCAGGGAGAAGGACATGGTGAGAGATGAGCAGAAAGAGTTACCACTATCGAGAGGTTGAGACAGGGAAAGGTACAGGTTCAGAAGGTTGTATGTCACAATAATGAAGTCAATAAAATTAATCTGCAGATGGATAACAAATCCATGATATTGACTGCCAACAACATTTTAGATTAAGCATGTATAGGGAAGTATAGTTTAACTATTCTTAACTCCACATCTACTTACCTTGACAATATGTTGATTATTGATATTGGCGAGTTCAACGCTAAAACGTTAGAGTTTGGTAGAATAACATTGGGAAAGGTGCAGCCCTGGTGCAGGTGGGGAAAGAGGCAGGAAAGCCTGGGTACAGACAGGGAGAAATACCGGTTTGGATAAAAGGAGGTCTGAGTGAGGTGCAGAAAGGAAGTAATTTGGGCAGAAAATGGCTTGAAGCGATAAAAACGGCAGGGACAGTGATTTACAGTGGGGGGCAGGGAGAAGTGAGACAGGTGTAGGTTCAGGATGGATGCGGCCCAATGAAGATGTGAACAAGGGGAGAGACATGTAAGAAGGGAGAAGTAGGACCAGAGAGGAAGACAGAAGAAAGACACAAAATAAAATGTGGAAACCTTGCCATGTCCGAGAAAAGAATTGTCAAAATTAATAAACACTTATTTTTTTATACATTTAAATGCATTGCCTATGTACAACATGTTGGTTTCGAGGAATGCAAACCACAAGGACAATAATTTGCCAAAACGTTAGTTTTTGGTGCATTTTTCAGAAAGCTTATGTACGAACATATCTAGTTATAAAAACGTACTCTATATCTGTCTTTAGCGTTGCTTTAGTAGCATATTGCCCAGTGCTTGTATTGGAAGTGAAACTGAGTCACAATTATAGTTTCTGCTGCGTTTTTTGAATTGCCTATTTGTGTGCATTCTTATTATATATGTCTTTTTTTTAAATTATTGTCAAAAAAGAGTTTAGTTCAAGCATTTCTGTTTACCCACATCATGTTGCAATGTTCTTGACTTTCTAAGTATAACTTTATTAACTGCAGTGTCTACCGGGCACCAATGGAGGAAAGATAATCTATTGTCCACATATGTTTCCTTGGAGATTGAACCATGTTAAAGTTCTCCTGTTGGAAAACAGAAATGAATACAACAGAAACAGAACCGTCCAATTACTACAGGTATTTGAGTAACATCCTTACAGGTCCATGATAATAGCTGTAAACCCAGCAAGATGTTGATCCAGCGCCCCTATAGAAAATATGCCATAAGCAATACTACCCAACTCCACAATACTTACCATTAATCATAATTCAAACACAAGGCCCATACTCTAACATGACATATTATGAGCAACTGAATCATGTGACCTAATTAATTAAACCTATTCACAAAATATATACATTTATATACATCTGAAGTAGAATGTCTTCATCATAACTATAAAGCTCATGGATTAATTAAGCCACTTAGGCAATTGGATCTGCTGATGGTAACCTAAGCATACGAAATAACAAGGCCAGCTTGTATTTCAAAAATCTTATTTATTTTCTATTATTCAAGGAAATGTATTAAAATCTTTTTATTCAAGCATCATTACATAAGGATTTAGTCAAAGGTTATAACAGTGTAAAGCAAAATCAAAAGCATAATCCAAAGGAAATAAACAAATTCCCATTACCTAGACCCTAACATCCCTGTCTAAACTTGCTTCATCAAGAATAAGGGAAAAAGTTTTTAAGCCCTATTGATTCTTACGTGCTCTAAGAAAAGTCTGCCAGCACGTCACGCCCAACTGATGTCAGGAGAAGATGAACAGCAAGCCAGCCCTCCCTCTCAAGGGGTCAGTTTTTATACCTTTCTAACTAACTTAAAGTAACATTATCGGACGTTTTTTCAAAAAGCTGAATTTCCAATTGGCCAAACCACGTCGGCCCACCATTAGGTCATTGTCCTTTGACCAAGTCCGGGGCTTCATCACAGCCTTTATTGTTCATAGTTTTACCATCCTCTTTGCTTCCTCAAAAAGTTACATTTCCCGAGGAGGAACTCTCGTCTCTTAATCTTGGCAGGTTCCGCCGCATCCTGTCCTTGACAAGGACATCAGGAGCACATTTCGACTCGACCATGTTTGACATTGTTTTAAACGTTGTCTGTTCAGCAGAAAGATGACTTTTTCACTAGCGCGACTGCGCATGGCTGAAATTTCACTCTGGTCAAGTTTTCACAAGCTGCAAAACCCGCCATCCATTTTGTCAGGCCCATTCGTAAAACTAATGCATAAACAAACACAAAACATTAATTAATGTGAGAAATAAAGTTCGTTCTGTTACCCACCCACCTTTGCTAATATTTACCCATTAATTTATGTTACCTACCAGAAGCAAATGAAGCAACAAAACAGATTCGTGCAACATTTAAGACAGAAAAACAAAACATTGACACACAAAAAAAAGCACATGCCATTAATAAAACAGCCGCTTTTAATTCTGACATGACAATGTACAAGATTAATTTATTATTTTCCACACACACATGCAAATGCAACATGATGCACATATATGAGCACATATATTAGTAACCCGCGTGTAATGAACTGCAATTCTACTCTAGGTTGGTTAATATTTTACACTGCACACTTTATTAGTATTATTACTCGTTATTAGAAGTTAACTTTGCGAGCTGAAATAAATTTATTTCCAAATCTCGCTCTATCAACTCCCTCATCTGGTGATTTCAAAATCACCAAACTATATCAAAAAATGTAGCAAGTTTTTTATCTTATAGATGAACATGATTTGATTTCACTGTGTTATTATCTCTAAAGACTTGTCTCAGCTGTCTGTCTGCAATTTTCATATTGAGTTTTACGAAACTCTTCCAGTTCCATCTCTCTCTCCTGTTCCTTTCTGATTTTGTAAAATGTCTTCTTTTCCCTCAGATATTTCTTTCTCTTGTGTAACATGCAACTAATCTTCAACACAAGTATCACAAAAATGATTACAATAAAGGTGTCAGAATCTTGCCAAGAATTGAACCACCAATCTCTTGAAACCAGGTTTTGATTGCTTAAAATCTTTTGGACAAACGTTCTGAAAAATTATCCTCTTCTAAAGGAACAATTTCTGAATTTAGCTCAGTGATATTTTTGATGTACATCTCTATACTCTGACTTTTATCTGGGATTTATGTACAACAGTGTTGAACATGTAAAATGCCACAAACTCCTCCCTCTTTTGCTAGGAGAATGTCCAGGGCAAGACGGTTTTGCATTACCATAGATCGAATCGCAATAACCTCAGTATCCACTAATTGGAAACCACCAGCTGTGTCAGTTGACAATCTGTCAACAATTGTAGATAATTTTCTGATTCTTCCTGCATTCAGGGTTACACCCACCAAAGGTATCACTGCTTCAAAAATGTCTCCCAAAATTTCTGAGAAACTTTCTCTTTTAAACCTATTTACATGATTGCTAATTTCAAATGAGCCTTCTGCATTTCTGTCAACATGAAATATTTTTGGAAATAGAAGACCAAGAAAACACGTCCCATACCAGTGATCTGGGAGGTTATAGTAGGCTTTGTCTCCACAAACAAAATAAATTCCAGGAAAAATTGGGTCTCTACCACCTTTGAATCCCCAACCCCCCATTATTTGGTAAGTGTCCTCACAATTGCTTGCTTCAACAAAATAGTTATCAAATAGCGTGTTATCTCTCCTAATACATAGCTTGCCACTAATTGGTTTGTCTATGTGTATTGCAACATTATCAAAAGATTTGCCATTTAGTTTTTCATCTTCCTTCTGCCAGAATTTTTATTTGGTCTGCTTGACCATCTCATTTCTTTTATAGATTGCCCTTCTCTCCTCAACAAGGTTCAGGAAAGTCTTTTCCTCAGCTCTCAATTTACAAGTTAGATTATTTCTAAAAGCATACTCATAGGTGAGTTCATTAGTCACGATGAAAAATTCCGTCATCTGGTTAGCTTGCTTGTGTTTATTTAAGCTTTTCTCAATTTTTAGGTTTGCAAATATTTAATCATAATTAGAATAATAATACTCTAAACGACCAGTCTGATAAAACAAGCTAGCTATTACGCTACAGATTATGCCGTAAGTAAGAGGAAGCATATTGTACGTCACTCCCTCCGAAACAGAAGCAGGTAGTTTCACACAGATATAACAATCTTTAACCTCCATGACCTTTACATACTCAGCCAGGAGTCTTGAAAAAGTATTGCTAGAAAAATCACTAACAGATCTATCTTGATGCACCCTCATCTACAGACCCCCGGGACCACGCACACAATTCAGCGAAGACATCACAGACTTCATCAGCCCGCACGCCCTCCCCTCCACTGACTACATCCTCCTCGGGGACCTCAACTTCCACCTGGAGAACAACAAGGACCGCAACACCACCGCCCTGCTGGAAAACCTTGCCAACCTCGGACTCAAGCAACTGGTCAACACCCCCACCCACTACGCCGGCCACACGCTTGATCCCGTCTTCTCTTCCAGCAAGTACATCACCTTCAGCCACGCCACCGGACTCCACTGGACCGACCACAGCTGCGTCCACTTCAGCTTCAAAAGATCCACGACCCACCACCACCCGCAACAGGTACCTCACAGGAATTGGAGCAAGATCACCGCAGACCAGCTGACCACCTCCCTCAGCCAGAGCCCACCCGCCAACACAACGGACCCCAACGAAGCAGCCCGCAACTTCACACAGTGGCTGACCGCCTGCGCCGACGACCTCGCGCCACTAAAGAACCCTCCCAGCAGACCCAGAAGCAAGAAGGCATCCTGGTTCACCGACGACCTCAAGGACTCCAAGAAGACCTGCCGCACCCTCGAGAAAGCCTGGCTCCTCGACCGGACCACCGACAACATGACCGCCCTCAAACACGCTACCCGCAAGCACCACCAGCTCATCCGCACCACCAAGAAGAAATCCCTGAAGGAACGACTGGACAACAACGACCATGACAGCAAAGAGCTCTTCACTATCGTCAAGGAGTTCTCCAACCCCAGCACCGGCACCAACGACATCACTCCGTCACAAGACCTCTGCGACTCCCTCGCCTCGTTCTTCCACCGCAAGATCGCCGACATCCACAACAGCTTCGGCACCCCACCCACGCACCCAACCATCGAACCAACGCCCCCCACCGCCACCCTTCGCACCCGGACCACGGTGACCACGGTGACCACCGAAGACACAGCCCGCACGATGAACACCATCCACTCCGGATTACCGACCGACCCCTGCCCACACCACGTCTTCAACAAGGCCGACTCCACCATCGCACCCCAACTCCGGAACATCATCAACGCCTCCTTCAACACCGCCACCTTCCCGGAGAGCTGGAAGCACGCCGAGATCAGCGCCCTCCTGAAGAAACCTACAGCGGACCCCACCGATCTCAAAAACTTCCGCCCCATCTCGCTCCTCCCTTTTCCTGCTAAAGTCATCGAGAAGATCGTCAACAGACAGCTGACCGCCTTCCTCGAGACGAACGGATCTCTTGACCCCTCGCAGTCCGGCTTCAGAGCCAACCACAGCACCGAGACCGCCCTCATCGCAGCCACCGACGACATCCAGACCCTGCTCGACAAGGGGGAAACAGTGGCCCTCATCCTCCTGGACCTCTCCGCTGCGTTCGACACGGTCTGCCACTGCACCCTAGTCCAGCGCCTCAGCAACATCAGTATCCAAGAGAAGGCACTGGAGTGGAACATCTCGTTCCTCGCCGGAAGAACACAAAGAGTCTGCTTCCCCCCGTTTTGCTCCGAGGCCACCGAAGTCATCTGCGGCGTCCCGCAAGGATCTTCACTCAGCCCCACCCTCTTCAACATCTACATGAAACCTCTTGCAGCCATCGCACGCCAGCACAACCTCAACATCATCTCTTACGCCGACGACACCCAGCTGATCCTCTCCCTCACCAGAGACCCCGACACCGCCAGAACCTGCCTACACGAAGGGATGAAAGATGTCGCCAAGTGGATGAAGGACAGCCGCCTGAAACTGAACTCGGACAAGACGGAAGTCCTCATCCTGGGATCTTCGCCCTCCGCCTGGGACGACTCCTGGTGGCCCCCAGCCCTGGGCACCGCACCCAAGCCAACCGACCACGCACGCAACCTGGGCTTCATCCTGGACCCCTCCCTCTCGATGACCAGACAAGTCAACGCCGTCTCCTCATCGTGCTTCAACACCCTGCGTATGCTTCGCAAGATCTTCCACTGGATCCCGACCGAGACCAGGAAGACTGTCACCCAGGCACTCGTCACCAGCCGACTGGACTACGGAAACGCCCTCTACGCCGGAACCACAGCCAAGCTACAGAAAAGACTCCAGCGCATCCAGAACGCCTCCGCCCGACTCATCCTGGATGTCCCCCGACGCAGCCACATCTCCAGCCACCTGAGGAACCTGCACTGGCTCCCCGTCGACAAGAGGATCACGTTCCGGCTCCTCACCCACGCACACAAGTCTCTCCACGACCTGGGCCCCAAGTACCTCAATGACCTCCTGACCTTCTACACGCCCACCCGCCAGCTACGGTCCACCAGCCTCGCCCTCGCAGCCGTACCACGCATCCGAAGAGCCACCGCCGGAGGAAGATCCTTCTCTTACCTGGCTGCCAAGACTTGGAACTCCCTCCCCATCCACCTTCGGCTGACCCAGGACCATCTCACCTTCAGGAAACAACTCAAGACCTGGCTGTTCGAGCAGTAGCACACCCCTCCCCCCAAGCGCCTTGAGACCCTCCCGGGTGAGTAGTGCGCTATACAAATGGCATGATTGATTGATTGATGCGTCTCTGGCCTATGATCAATAACTTTGTTAGCTTTATCTGTTGCACTATGTTTGTCTTGTTTAACCGGAGCTTTGCTTGTCATATTGACCTTGTCGATCCCGAAAGGAAAAATGACAGCTAAAACTAACCAGAGCAGAATTATCAAGAACACACAAATCAGAGACATCTTACAGCATGTCTTAAAGATGGAGCATCTTGAGCTGTTGTTTACAAAAACATAAGGCATTTTCACTAAGTTTGTTACAGAAAAAGAAAACAAAAATTTTAAATTGTCCTAAAATTGTCTAAAATTAACACCCCCTTTTTCAAATTTTTTTTTTTAAAACTAAAAACTTTAACCCTCTAACAGCTTTTCTTTGACCTTGCCTTCAGCCTTATGCCAAAAATTTGAATCCAAAATTTTTTAACAGATAAGTATTTCAATCATTGTCACTATTGTCTTCAATTTCTTCCTGACTACTGCTATTCACCTCCACTACAGGTGGTATAATTATATAAGTCCACTCAGGTGACTTATATTTTTGATTCGGCTTTAGAACTCTTTTTGTTTTTCTACTAATGACTTCTATTTTCTTTCCTGCCTCACTTTTCTTTTCAGGGTCTTTTTGACTAGAAATCTCGTTGATCTGTTCTTTTGATTTCTTTATCAACTTGAATTTCAGACTTTCGTTTCCACCTGGCCAGTTATCACCTTTTCTTGGTAATTTTTTCTGTGGCTCAGTCACATTACATTCTGTTCTCCAAGCTCTTTTTCTGAATTTTCTTATTTGAGAATCTTCATCACTCTCATCAGTTTCACTGTCCGAAATTTGAATTTGAGACTCAGGTACTTCTTTACTCGGCAGCCTCACTCCATTAGAAACATCATCTTTATAACTGGTACTTGGTAATTCGTCTTCTTCTTCTTCTTCAATTACCTTCAACTTCCCAGCTTCAGATTTCTTGTTTCTGCATTCAGAGCTTCTTTTCTTCTTTTCAATACTCTCCTGGTCTTGATTCACAACTTTATCAGACTCTTCTGCTTCTTTTTCTAGCAGATCTTCATCATTTTCAGAGTCTACAACTACGATTTCCAAATCTTTTTCACTTCATCTTTCTTTTTCAGTTGAATCTTCCAGATGTCGACCTGCCTGTCGATCTCAGGATCTGGATTTCTTTCAGGTTCTTTTTCTGAATCTGAATCTGAATCAGCTGTAGTGTCACTTTCTTCATCAGAGTTTTCATGTGTGGGCACACGAATGGTGTGACTAGCGTGAATCCATCTCTTCAGACCTTTGCACTTCACCGCATTTGTTGTAACGAGAATAACTTGTCTTGCTTTCTGCCACCTTGGTACTAGACAATTTCTTCTTCGATGAATTTTCGTTCTCACCCAGTCACCTGGTAACAGATCATGTGCCTGCTCCTTTTCTCTTGTCTGTACTTCAGTTCCCACCTGATTAGACACAGAAGTCGCGTCATCAGACAGATTCCTGCAATACTCCAAAATGACGCTATGATTAATAGCCATCAATTTCCCTACTGGTATAAATGCCTGTCTCATAACTCTGCCCATAAGGATATCATGTGGGCTCAAACCTGTCTTTTTATCAGGTGTACTTCTTAGAGTCATCAAAACAAGAGGAAGAGCATCTGTCCACTTTATACCTGTAGCTAGGCACATTTTTGCAATTCTGTTTTTAATCGTTCCATTTATTTGCTCAAGAACTCCAGATGCCTCTGGTCTGTATGCACAATGCAACCTCTGCTCTATGTGTAAAGCTTCACAAATCAATTGCAACAGTCTGTTTTCAAAATGTCTTCCACGATCACTCTCCACAGTCACTGGGAAACCGTACCTCGGTATAATCTCCCTCAAAAGCAGCTTTGCAACAGTAATTGCATCGCTGTGACGTGTGGGAAATGCTTCAACCCATCTTGAAAACAAACAAACAAACACTAGAACATAGCGCAATTCGTTATGTTGCGGCATTTCAATGAAATCCATCTGTAATCTGGTGAATGGACCACCCTCCCGTCCTATGGTTCCCATTCCCACAATGGTTTTCCTGATTGGGTTAATTTGCTGGCAAGTTAAGCACCTTTGACAAAGAGATTCTGCAATCGTTATGAATTTGGTATTAAACCAAGTTTCTCTGAAAAGCCTAACCATCGAATCTCTCCCTATATGTCCCAGACCATGATACATCCTGGCCATGTCAGCAATCATGCAGTTTGGTAAAACTACTCTGCCATCTTTGTATGTCCAAATTCCGTCCTCATCTCGCTGTCTACATTCTGCTTTCAACCATGTATTTTTCTCTTCATCATCAGCTTCATCTTGTAAATCTTTAACTCCCTGCCATGTTTCAACTACAGATGTTAGCATAAGCGAACTCAAAGCATGCTCATCATTCTTTTCCCGATTAATTGCAAAGTTGTTCCTTGCACAATACTTTGCTATCTCGTCTGCATAGGCATTTCCTTTGGTAATGAAATCATCTCCCTTTTTATGTGCTGCACATTTCACGACAGCAAATTTTTCTGCCAACTGAATGCCATCAATTAATCTTTTAATTAATTTTGCATTTCTCATAGGTGAACCTGCAGATGTCAAATAGCCTCTTTGAGACCAGAGCTGTCCATAATCATGCACAACTCCATACCCATACTGGCTGTCAGTTTTTATCGTTATTTTCAAATTTACTGCTCTCTCACATGCACGAATTAAAGCAATCAATTCGGCTACTTGAGCTGAACGAATTCCTTCAAGACATGATGGTTCGACCACATCAGCAACTGTGCAGACAGAATATGCTGCTCACAAAAAGCCTTCCCCCGTTCTTAGACAAGAGCCATCAACAAAGTAAACATAATCTGACTATGGCAGAGGAACATCTTTAATGTCCTGCCTTGGCTTGGTACAATATTCCAATACGCCCAAGCACTCATGATCAACATCATTTTCATTTTTGATTTCTGTTACAGTACCATCAGCCAATAATGTGGAAGGATTTAAATTCACACACCTTGCTATCGAGACATTATCTGATCCCAGAATAACTTTTTCGTATTTTGTGAGTCTATTACTTGTCATGTGCTGTGTTTTGCTTCTGGTAAGGAGAATTTCAACTGAATGAGGAACATAGACTTTTACAGGAAATCCCATAATAATTCCTTCACTTTGCTCAAGGCTCACACTTGTTGCAGCTACTGCTTTTAAGCAGCCTCGTAATGCTTTTGCCACTGGATCAAGCACTGCTGAAAAGTATGCGATTGGTTTTCTCAGTTTTCCATGTCTCTGTATTAACACAGACAATGCACACCCTTCTCTTTCACTGCAGTACAGCTCAAAATATTTCTCATAGTCAGGCATGCCCAGAGCTGGAGCTTCACACAAGCTTCTTTTTAACTTTTCCATCTCAATTTCTGTAAGGACAATTGGGTCTTTTATGTCTGATTTTGTTAATCTCTGTAGTGATTTCGCAATTACCGAAAATCCACTGATCCATTGACGACAATAGCCAACCATTCCTAAAAACATTCTGACCTGTCTCTGTGTTTTTGGAGGTTGCATTCCCTGAATCATTTTGATTCTCTCAATTGTCACTTGTCTAATTCCTTTTGCAATTCTGTGACCAAGATATTTTACTTCTTGTTTGCAAAACTATAATTTTGCAGGCGACACCTTATGTCCCTCATCTGCCAAATGATTCAAAAGAGTAATTGTATCTATGACACAGTTATCTCTTGTTCTTGCTGCAACAAGCAAATCATCATTATACTGGACCAATGTCGATCTTCCAGGTAAATTTAGATTCTCCAATGATTTCTTTAACAACTCATTAAAGATAGAAGGACTTTCTGTATACCCTTGAGGAATACGACACCATGCTAATGTGCGACCTTGGAACCTGAACGCAAAGATTACCTGGCTTTCTGGATGCAATGGAACAGTAAAGAATGCATTGCAAAGATCAATGACAGTGTACCATTCTGCATCATGCGGAATTTGGTAAAGAATTACTGCTGGGTTTGGAACAACTGGACAACATTGAACAACTATTTGGTTAACTCTTCTCAGGTCCTGAACTATTCTGTACGTTCCATTTGACTTTTTGATCCCCATAATCGGTGAATTACAAGGACTACTCTCAATTTCTTTTAAAACACCTTGCTTTATGAATTTTTCAATCACAGGAATGACAACTTCAATTGTTTCTGCTTTCATTTTGTACTGAGGAATGTTTGGAAATTCTATTCCCTGTTTCACTGTAATTTTGACTGGATCAACATGTTTCATCAAACCCATTTCACTTCCAGTTAAATCCCAAATTTCAGCCTTGACCGTCTTTTTTAGTTCCTCAGGCAAATTTTCTTTATCAAATACAGGAAATAATTTGTTTTTCTCTGCTTCAACCATTAACATTGTTACTTTATAAAGCCCATCTTCCTCCAAAGTTTGCAGCTCAATACCCTCCGGTGAGCAATATATTTTGCAGTTCATCTTGCATAGGATGTCTCTTCCCAGCAAGTTTACAGGACTGCTGATACAAACTACAAATCTGTGTTTGTCTTTGAATTTGCCAATTTCTATTTTCACAGGCTCTGTCAAATCTGTTTTAATTTGCTGATTAGCTACAGCAACTACTTGGATGGTATCACCAGAGAGAGGCAGGTTTTCAATTTCCACTGATCTAACAGTAGAACGGGTAGCACCAGTGTCCACAAGAAAAGTGATTTCTACATCATTCACTTTGCCATTTACAAATGGACCAGACTGGTCAACCTCAAGAGTGGCTCCAAGTACACACTCTTCCCCCTCTCTCAGGCACCGTCATAAGTAATCCTCTGTATCACTCCCCTGATTTTCTTTCACCAAAAATTGTCCAGAAATATTTGGTACATTTACTCTTTGTGTTCTGATTACCTGATCACCTACGCTGAATCCCGTTTCTGAGTTATATCTTTGACCATCTCCACAGTTTGGGAGAGGAGGCTGTGGAATTTGACTCTGCTGATTCGCTAACTGTCTCTGTAGCTGTTGCTGTAGACTCAGCTCGTTTAACTATCGCTGTAGCTGTTGCTGCAGATTTGCATCATTTTGCATCTGTGGATTTAATGATGCATTTTTGAAATTTCTGGGCAGATTTTTACACTCGCGCTTCCAGTGTCCAATTTCGCCACAATTAAAACAAGGCAATTTTTGCTTCAGCTCCTCAATATTAACATTAAATTTGGGTTTGTTAAAGTTACCCTTACATTTTCCTTGACCCTGATTCTGATTGTAATTCACATTTTTATTCTCAAAATTTGCAATTTGTTGTCCAGCTACTTTCACCTGTGCCCACATTGCTTTCTCCTTTAATTTCTTTTGTTTGGCATCTAACTCATCACTGCAGTATTTTGCCTTTCTCAAAATATCATCAACTGAGAGTGATTGCCAACCAACAATATTATTTCTAATCATTTCACCAATTTCAGGTCTAAGACCATAAACAAATCTGTAAATGAAGTGGCTCATGTCCTTTTCGTTTAATTTTTCATAGCCACTGTACTGTTTGAAAACCAACAGTAATCTTTCATAGAATGAATGAACTGACTCCTTTGGCTCCTCATTTGTTCTGTCTATTTTTACCCAATCTATTTCCTTTGGGGGAATCTTTTCTTTTAACCAGTAAATCACTTTGTCATACAGTCCCATCACTTCTGACGATGGAGCACCTGTCTCTTTATCTCGAGCTGGTTCTACCTTGGGCCAACTCACAGCAATTTTGCATTCTGTCCAAAGATCTGACGGGACGACAATGTCAAAGAATCCATCAAGATCAATCCACAGAACCTTCGACACTTTAATGAATCTGTCCACCTGTCGATACCATTCCACAGGCTTCTCTCTCAGCCGAGGAAAATCATTTGTGAACAACAGAATGTCTTGTCTTGACCAGGGAACATGAACATAACTACCACCTGGAATTTCTCTCATCGGGTACTGATTAGCCAACCTTTCTCTCCTTTCTTCCTCCTTCTTTTTGGTCCACTTCATTGTCCATTGACTCAAATTACCCAATTTTTTTGATGTACACAATTAAATATTTTATGTGCACAATTCTTCCCATCGCATTAAAATTTCCAATGTCTTTTTCAGTAAAGTCTAATCTGTAATGTTTTCCCAAATTTTTATGTTTACTCAAATCAATATCTAATTCTGCAGCCAATTCTTCCAATTGATCATATTTATTCTTTGTCTTCCATTGTATGCTTTTGCAAATGAACAACAGTTCATCATCTTGATAATGCTTCAAACTGTCAGGACCAATCGTGCCAATTATTAATTCTTCTAAATCTGCTTTTAGTCTTGCAACAGCAAGCTTTGAAGTAGAATCTGTTTTCTCAACACTTTTTTCTGGAGTTTCAGTATCTGACTCTGCACCCATTGATGTTCTGCATAATGAACCTGGATTAAAAGTTAAATCAGGCATCATTGTTTTCTCTCTATGAATTTCAGTTAATTCTGAGTAAAAATTTTCAGCCACTTTTTGAATTTCTGCATTTAAAGGAATTGTTAAACCTGTTTGCCTAATTTCTCCTTGATCAAAAACAGGTTGAACAGGTCCAATCGTTACTGGAACTGTCACTGCTTCCATGTCCTTAGTTAACTGTCGAATGAATTCTTCTTTTGATCGTAAATATTCTGAAGTATTTGCAACTTCTTCATCTCTACTAGCTCCCATTGAATTTCTAGGAACTTCTCTTCCCATTGGGGTTTCAGAAAAATTTCTACTTTCATTATAAATACTAGAATTTGTTCTTGTTTCAAATCTTTCAGGAGTTTCAAAAGATTCAGAATTATTCGGGTACAATCTGGGTGTTTCCTCATTTAATGGAGGTGCACTTGGTGTGGTTCCTGTAGAAACCATCGGGGTAGACCATGAACAAGCTGGTTTTAAAGGAGTCTGTTTTTTATTAGTCAAATACATTTCTTCTAAAACTAGGTCTTCTGATTCACTTTCTACAACAGCATTATTTTTCTTCTCGGTTTTCTTTTGACCTGGTATTTCTGTAATCATTTCTCTCACTGTATAGAGACCATCATACATATCTGCCTGTCTCCACCTACGCATTCTATCCTCATGAGTTTCTTGTTTAAAATTTGATGATTTTGGAGGTTTTATCATACCACTTGCTTCCCGCTGAAGTTGAATCATTTCATCCTCCCATTCAACTAAAGCCTCAAATTGAGTTGGTCTAGGCTTCGGTACAAGTGCTGTCATTTTTTCTCTTAAATTTTTCAAAATCCTCATATTAAATGAACCATCTTCTGGCCAAGCCAAAACACCATCATCCTTAGTATAATGCATCCAAACATCAAACCAAAGGCAAGTGTGGTAACCATATTCACCCTCCATATATGCTGCAGGTGATTTGTACTTATGAAGTAATTTTCCACCTCGCGTTTCAATTTTCTTATCAGGTGAAATTAAATTTTTTAATTTTTGAAGCCATATAAGCTTTTTCTCCTCTTTTTTGTAAAAGTAACTCATTTTTATTCAAATCCACTTAATTGAAAATGATCGTAAATATTTCCTGGTTGTTCCGCAAAATCAGCCAATTCGTGTCCGAAACACACCAACCAGTCAATCAGGTTAAGCCACGTCACCACCATGCTCAACCAATAGAATTACTGCTTTTCAGAAGAGCCAACCAGTTTACGGCTTGACTCAGTCACATGAACCAATCAGTGTACTAGCTATGACGTATGTTAGCCAATCAAAGCGCGGACCCTGTGACGTATACAGCCGCTGCAGCTTCTCGCGTCTCACTTCTAGCGCTCACCCCTCCTTCACAAAACTTTTCACAGCGCCATTTTAAGAAAACTTTTCAATGAATTTCAATTAATAACAACGAAAAGAACAAACCATTTGTCTGTTTTGCTAAAATAAATTGACAGTTTTTACAGTCATTCAAGTATTCTTTTGCGTGGAATAGACGACGCTATTCTCACAGAATATACATTCGTTGATAAAATATGACTATTCTACCCTTCTAACAGGCAATGCTGAACTCGTTTCTCTCTGAATGCACATAAAGTAGCAATTCAAAGTTTGACTCGAACAGAATTACAAAATCATTTACGCACTTTTCAAACAGAAAGTTTCTTTAACCATACATACATGAAATCCAGGCAGGACTTTAACCGGCCATAGAAATCCACATTTGCCAGTAAAATAGACAACGCTACCTTACCCTTCACACCAGCTCAGATTTAATTCTACTACTCTTTTCACAATGAGTTTTATAACAGGCTCTTTGTCCCTATACTCAAAGCTATAATTTCATAGACAATCCTTACTATACATTCTACCTAACACACCTAGAGTCCCTAATGTGTTGTACACCCACAACTCTAGTGATATATGACAATACCACTATTTCAATACAGAACAAATGCACTGTGTAACTTCACTTGTGTCACACCACTCTGTACCGGTACAACTAGGAATTTTCACACTGCAGGAAAAAACCTTTCAACTACATGTAACAAGTGAACAAACTCAACATATGTTAAACATCGATCCTATGTAATTACCATGTAGCATGTTGGTTACTATAGCAACCATAACTCTGCTACCAGGAAATTGATCCAGCGCCCCTATAGAAAATATGCCATAAGCAATACTACCCAACTCCACAATACTTACCATTAATCATAAATCAAACACAAGGCCCATACTCTTACATGACATATTATGAGCACCTGAATCATGTGACCTAATTAATTAAACCTATTCACAAAATATATACATTTATATATATCTGAAGTAGAATGTCTTCATCATAACTATAAAGCTCATGGATTAATTAAGCCACTTAGGCAATTGGATCTGCTGATGGTAACCTAAGCATACGAAATAACAAGGCCAGCTTGAATTTCAAAAATCTTATTTATTTTCTATTATTCAAGGAAATGTATTAAAATCTTTTTATTCAAGCATCATTATTTAAGGATTTAGTCAAAGGTTATAACAGTGTAAATCAAAATCAAAAGCATAATCCAAAGGAAATAAACAAATTCCCATTACCTTGACCCTAACATCCATGTCTAAACTTGCTTCATCAAGAATAAGGGAAAACGTTTTTAAGCCCTATTGATTCTTACGTGCTCCAAGAAAAGTCCACCAGCACGTCACGCCCAACTGATGTCAGGAGAAGATGAACAGCAAGCCAGCCCTCCCTCTCAAGGGGTCAGTTTTTATACCTTTCTAACTAACTTAAAGTAACATTATCGGACGTTTTTTCAAAAAGCTGAATTCCCAATTGGCCAAACCACGTCCGCCCACCATTAGGTCATTGTCCTTTGACCAAGTCCGGGGCTTCATCACAGCCTTTATTGTTCATAGTTTTACCATCCTCTTTGCTTCCTCAAAAAGTTACATTTCCCGAGGAGAACTCTCGTCTCTTAATCTTGGCAGGTTCCGCCGCATCCTGTCCTTGACAAGGACATCAGGAGCACATTTCGACTCGACCATGTTTGACATTGTTTTAAACGTTGTCTGTTCAGCAGAAAGATGACTTTTTCATTAGCGCGACTGCGCATGGCTGAAATTTCACTCTGGTCAAGTTTTCACAAGCTGCAAAACCCGCCATCCATTTTGTCAGGCCAATTCGTAAAACCAATGCATAAACAAACACAAAACATTAATTAATGTGAGAAATAAAGTTTGTTCTGTTACCCACCCACCTTTGCTAATATTTACCCATTCATTTATGTTACCTAGCAGAAGCAAATGAAGCAACAAAACAGATTCGTGCAACATTTAAGACAGAAAAACAAAACATTGGCACACAAAAATAAGCACATGCCATTAATAAAACAGCCGCTTTTAATTCTGACATGACAATGTACAAGATTAATTTATTATTTTCCACACACACATGCAAATGCAACATGATGCACATATATGAGAACATATATTAGTAACCCGCGTGTAATAAACTGCAATTTTACTCTAGGTTGGTTAATATTTTACACTGCACACTTTATTAGTATTATTACTCGTTATTAGAAGTTAACTTTGCGAGCTGAAATAAATTTATTTCCAAATCTCGCTCCATCAATGTCATAATTACAGCAAGCTAAACCAAATTAAAGAGTAAGGGAGCAACATGATAGCAATACAAAGCTCCAAATTAGAAAATACAATTCATATATTATGTGTAGTCTAACAGCCCGATATCCAAGCACTAAAGGGAACACCACCAAACCATATAACCATTCTCACAAGCTATGTACTGAAGTGACATATCTTCCAAGCAATCCCAAAGCATAGAAAATATTAAACTAATAGCTAAGGGGTTTGACCCAAATGTGCACTCTTGCGCTTCATATATCTTCTTATTTTACTGTTTTGCTTATTTTTTTTTTTAGATTTCGTCACATAACTAAAGCTGTATGTAGCCAGGACTAAAGAGGTACATGAGGAGCAGTAGAATGTATATGGTTTCTAACTGATCCTCGCCCAATCCATTTATTGCCTCAGGAGCTAGGCCACAGTGCATCAACCAATGAAAAATGACGGGATATTTAGGACAGTAAAATTATTATCTGGCCCTTCCAGAGAATGATCAGTTGGTTGGCCTTTAACAACAATGATAATAATATACATGTAAAATAAAATAATAGTTTTGCATGAGACAAACTAAAACTGATCAGCATTACCAAGGAATACACGCAAAGATATTAAATATCGGGAGAATGGCAAGGCCTTGCGAGCAGAATTAATTTAAGAAATTCCTATAGTCATTCACAGTTTTTTTAGCTAACCATAGATCAAGAAAAGCTCTCGGGAGAGGCGTAAATTCAAGATAGGGCAAGTGACACGCCGTCTTACATTATCTTCAGAAGGGAAGGGACGAGCAAGAAACTATTTCGAGGACTTCTGTCAGTAGAATGAATAGGTATAGCCGTTCTCTGAGGCAGGTTTGAAGTGAGGGAGGGCATTGTTGAAGACCTGTCTCTACAAACCGATTAACAAGGTTAAAAGAATCCGGCATCTTTGGCATGCTTGTTTTTGTTGGTGTGTTTACTTGTTTGTTTATTATTTGAAATGGGAACAATAAGCATGACAATAATCTGCAATCTTGTAATCCTTTTCGTCCCATACAGGCATGGTCATATCTAGGGGCAGATTTACAATCCCCTTGCACCTCTTTTGCGCCGCCGTTGCGTCACTTTTGTGACGCAGCGGCGGCGCAAAAGATGCGCCATGTTGTGGGGTATTAACAAAGTGACGCATCTGGGCAATGCGGCACGTTGTAAAGCCCTGCGCCATAAGGAGGCGTTCCGGTGCAGGGGGGGGGGCGTTCCTGCGCAGGAACGCCTCCTAAAAGTGGCTGAGTGAAATCTACAAGATTTCACTCAGTCACTTTTAGGCCAATTCTGCGTCAAAACCCTGCGCCTGCTTGAGGTAGGCGTAAGGCTTGAGGCAGCATTGAAAGAATAGGCACCCCCCAGAGCATTGCTGGTGCTGCGCCGCACTTGCGATGCAACTCCAGCAATGCGCCGCTTTTACGGCACAGATGCGTGACGCATCTGTACCGTTTTGGCCCCATGGTGCGCCGCATTGTAAATGCGGTGCATCATGGGTGGCGGAGCTGCAGCGCACAATTACTGGCGCATCCCTGCTAATTTGCAGGGATGCGCCAGTAATTGTAAATCTGCCCCTAAATGTTAAAGAACACATTAGCATGGCATTTTGATCAGTCTAATAAAACAGATGAAATATTTGGAGAAATACATATATACACTTTATGGTTTACACAGTGGAGACTAAACCGGTATGCTTGCACTTATTAGGGTGACCACCTCACTCCGGGGCATTACTGACACTGTCTCCAGTCTTGAACTTTTCACCTACAAATCACTGATTCCAGCTATGTTAGTAGTGCAATGGAAGCAAAACAAAGAAACAGTGTCTGTATTGACCCAGGAGGAGGTGGGTACCCTAGTGCTAATGTGTTCCTGTATTCTTTCAGATCACATAAAACCGCACAGCAAAGCTGCTAAACTTGCTCTATCTCGCACACACATTCACCCAAATACCACTGGTTGGATAAAGGGCATTGGGTTTCACAAAATTACAAATCATTGCAGTTAATCCATGTTAGAAAGGGGGGGTCTCTAGTTGGCAGTGGTATGTACCCTGTCTAAGTCGGGTCTCTTTCTTCTAGTCAGAATAAGGGGATTACACACCTAAGATAACAACTGCTCACCGCCTTGGTAGCTTGGCATGAGCAGTCAGACCTATCGCAGGCAATGTGTAATGTATTTTTACATACAACACACAGAAATACAGTGAAAACACTTCAAATGAACACAACACCAGTTAAGAAAAATGAAGTAGCTTCATCTAAACCAAACAAGAATAAAATTACAACAAAAATCCAACACATAAAATTCAAAATATGACTTTTTAAAGGTGTCAATCAATTCTGTCTATAGAACTCTATGAATGCAGTGATTGTACATAAAGTGCCCTTGATACGTCAAATTCCACAAAAGCAAAATAGCTGCATAGGTGAAAAGTGTCTGAAAACACAATGATTTGTTGGTGCCTGAGTCCCATGGGAGGCGATGTGTCAGTTCTACTGCATGCAGGAGAAGTGTTGCGGCGAATCCGGACTATAATGGGAAGCGATGCTTCAAAATCCAAGATGGTTTTGGTCTGCAGGTAATGTGTTGGAAAACGTAGCGCACAGATGCGATGCATGGAAATCTGTACGTGCTGGAGGTGGATGCATCAGCAACAAACAGGCGCTGCATCAATTTTTTCAGCCTGGATACATAAAATAAAATGAAGTCCTTTTATTCTCTCATTAGGAGACGATTCCCCGAGCATAATTGATACAAATATTGGAAGATCCAGACCTACGTCAATCCGCAGGTGAGAGATCCACGAGAAGCCCTGAGAAACGTGACAATTAAATGTTACACAGACAAAGACACTGAGACATTCTGTATTTTCCTTTCAGAAACAGGCAGGAAGCCTCTGCATGGGTAAGTAGCTGGAAGAAAACCGGTACGTGAGTGAGATTAAATAACGCAGTAGTTTACACTTATGTTTAGGAACACACACTCAATAAACCATATTATTACATCTACAGGTGTATAGATGTCCTACCACAACTCTGTCCAGCCCTGAAGAAGGCCTTACTATGAAAATTATATTTTGGTCCTAGTTGGAGAAGGTCGAAACTTGTCGGCATTTGTATTCATAGTGGTTTGGAGCACAAACTTTTTTTTAAAAAGGAATAGATTTACCTGTTTGGTAATTTAGAGTGGAATGAATTCTGTCCCCACCGTATATGTGTAAATAATCTCCGACCCTATATAGGACTTCACTATCAGGTAACACCGAGGGCAAAGAGGTACACGGTCCCGGTTTAATGATCAAATGTAAATACAAGTAGGACAAACAAGAGATAGGAATTCTATGTTTATTTTGTGATTTATTGAATCATACAAAGAATCTAGGGCCGGATGTAGGTCGGTCGGTAACAGCCGAAAATCGGTATTTTCGGCCGTTACCGACCGGTATTTACAAAATGGTATGTAGGGCCACATATTTTACAGATTCTGTAAATTTACCGATCGGTAAATTTACCGAATCTGTAAAATACCGAATCTGTATTTTTACCTATTTGATAATTTTGATATGTAGGTGGGACTCTTCAGAGTCCCACAACCCTTACGGAATCTGTATTTTACCATCAAATATATTTGATGGTAAAATACCGATTCAGGTGTGCATGCACATGTGTGCATGCACACCTGTGCCATATGACAGGTAGACCTGCCCTTATGGCAGGTATGCCTGCCACATGGCCCCCGAACCTTTTTTGGGGGTGCTAGAGGGTGTCAAAGTGACACCCCCTGCACCCTTGTCGAAATCGGTATTTACCGATTCGGTAAATACCGACCGGTAATGCCCCATTCATTCCTATGGGCTTCAAAGCCCATAGGAATGAATGGAGCATTACCGGTCGGTATTTACCGAATCGGTAAATACAGATTTTTACCGATTCGGTAAAAGGAACATCTGGATGTTCCTACATATCCACCCCTTAGATTTACCGATTTTTAATTACCGAATCGGTAAAATTCGGTAATTAAAAATCGGTAAATCTATTTTACCTACATCTGGGCCCTAATGTGTAATGTTCTAATGCGTATGTTTTGTTTTGTGTATAATAACTTCAAAGTTTATCAAGAAATGATTCAATTGTGTATATGTTGTACAAATTAATGTTTTGTGTATATATATGTGTTTTGTATAGATACGAAGCTAGGAGAGGTGAAAAACGTGACATAAAGGATTTTCTCAATTGGTAAAATATTGAATGATAAGCATAAGATCATATGTTAGAGCCCAAAGTCAATAAAAAGGACTACTGGGGCAAGAAGAAAGAGCATAATCTATGGTGTTCAGAGGTATTTCTGTGTATAAACATATGCGTACATTTTTTCAGCCGCGGTCCCACGATGCCTTGATTTTTTCATCAGCACAGCAGACCCTGTGTCAAAGTCAGTGCAGTGGTCTCGAATGTCAGAAAAATGGTGCCCTGAACACGGGCTGCAGCAGTTTCTTCAGCTGCGGACAGGTGCTGCATCACTTTGACTGCAGAGAGGCGGTGCATGGAAATTTCTACCGCATGGCGGTGCTGCAGAGGAAAAACAGGCGCTGAATGGACGATGCATTTATTTTGGACTCTTTTGTAGTAGGAAACACCTCCAAGGGCCCAAAACTGGAGTTGGCACTACAAGACAGGTCAGAATTCCCATCAATGGAGTTCAGGGATACTGCAGGAGAAGTCTTTGATGGCCCTGACACTTCCAACAGGAGGCAAGCACACACAAGCCCTTGGAGAACCTTCAAAAGCAGGATACAAAGCAAAGTCCCATCTGAACATCTGCACCCTCCCTTCTGGAGTGGTGCTGCCAGACACAGAACTGGTGTGAAGCTTGTGGCAGCCACACTCTCCGCTCTCTTGACACTATGGAGTCCCCCTCAGTGGCTGGCCTCCCGGTACAGACTAGGCCCCTCTTCTGGTGCTCCTTCTGGGAGCCATCCAAGCCTTGGGACTAGGAGTTGGGCAACCTGGGCCTCTGCCCACCCTCACCTCTCCTCCTACCCTGAGAAGGGACATGGGACCCTCTACCCATCCCACTACACAAAAGCCTATTTTGACCCTCTGGAATACCCCAAACGATCTGCCTCCAGTTCAAGCTACTGGGGGTCAGAGAACTCAAACTCCACCAGGGGGTGGCATAGCTCTGGAAAACAATGTTTGAACCTATACTCACATGTGTTAACCATACTACCCTTCACCCCACAGCCACTACTTTGGAAAAGTACCTCATATGACCGTACTCAGACAGGTGAGACAGTATCTAACTGGCCCTGAAACTCAACCCACACTCTTCTGGGGTGTCTCCATACTTCCTTACCAGGGCTTCTACAATGGGGAAACCACTCTCCCTGTTGCTCTCTCCTAGAGCCAGTAGAGTGTCCCTCCGACCATTAGAAACTCTCCTGGGGACAGGTTCCTATATGACACACGGCTGCCAGTCCTGCAGGGTGCTCCCCACATAGTCAGATCCAGGGCCTCAAGCTCCCCTTGCTGGCTCTGTACCTCCAGATCCACATCCTCATTCCCAGCTTCTCCAGCTTCTCTTGCTGCCCAAAAGGCCCTCAGTGCCTTTTGTAGCCCCTCCTTCCTAGAGGAGCTTTTTACTGCGCAATTAAGTTGAGACACCGGGTTGGATTTCAACCTTTCAATCTCAAACACAAGCTCTGCAACTTTAACTTAGTCACCATGTTGAGATATGACTTGTAGATAACGTCAAGGGTTGTCACAAAAATAGGAAAAATCAAAAAGCAGTATGTGGTCATGTAATGCTCTGGACTATGCAGTAGTGTACACCAATCACTGTATGTCAAGTACAAACACAAGTCCTATACTCACCGCTGGCCACCAGTGTTAGAAATGGGGGTCTTTGGCAGTGGTATGCACCCTGTCTAAGTCTGGACCCTTCCTTCTAGTCAGGATAAGGGGATTACAGACCTAAGATAACTCCTGCTCACACCCGTGGTAGCTTGGCACGAGCTGTCAGGCCAATCTCAGAGGCAATGTGTAAAGCACTTATACATAACACACACAGTAACACAGTGAAAACATGGTAAATGGAAACCGCACTAGTTTAGAAAAAGAAAGTATCTTTATCTAAACCAAACAAAACCAAAATTACAAAAATTAAAAATGGAGAACTCCAAATTTGACTTTTTAAAGGTTCAATTCTGTCCATAGAACTCAATGGATGTGGTGATTTTTGTCAAACTACCTTAGATACATCAAAATCCACAAAGAAAAACAGCTGCAGAGGAGGGAAGCATCAGAAAACACACCGATGCGTCAGTTTCCGAGTCCCTGGGGAGGTGATGCGTCAGTTCTGCAGCACGTAGGAGAAGTGTTGCATCAAATCCAGACTGTTAGGTGGAAGTGATGTGTCAAAATCCAAGACCGTTCTGGTCTGAGGATGATGCATTGAAAAATTGGTGCACATGTGCGATGCGTGGAAATCCAGACACACTGGAGGTTGATGAGGCGGTGGCGGCAAACGGCTTCGATTTCTTCAGCCGCGGTCCCATGTTTCTTTGATTCTTTCAGCTGCACAGCAAGGCCTGTGTCGGAGTCAGTGTGGTGGTCTCAGACTTCAGAGACAAGGTGCACTGAACTCGGGCTTTGACGGTTAATTTGGCTATTAACAGATGCTGCCTCAATTTCTTTGGCTGCATGGCGGCGGTGCATGGAAGTTTCTCCCTCAGGACAGTGCTGCATCAGAAAATCAGGCACTGGAAAGGCAATGGATCAGTTTTGGAGTCTTTGCAGTAGGAAACACCTCCAAGGGCCACAACTGGAGTTGGCACCACAATGCAGGTAAGAACCCCCAGCAATGGAGTTCAGGGATGCTGCAGGTGAATTCTTTGATGGTCCTGAGATGTCCAACAGGAGGCAAGCACACACAAGCCCTTAGAGAACCTTCAGAAGCAGGATACAAAGCAAAGTCCAGTCCTTTACCTCTCCAACGCAGAAACAACAACTGCAGGCCTACCCAGCAAAACAACAAACCTCAAAGGAGCAGTATTCTTTGTCACAGCTCTTCAATTCTTCTCCTTAGCAGAGTCTCTTCTTGATACAGATGTATTCTAAAAATGTGGGGTTACAGGTCTAATACCTATAACTGTTTTGGTCTTTCAAGCAAGCATCCGTCAAAGGATAGTCTTTGTAGTGCACATGTTCTGCCTTGCCACTGTCTTGACTTCAGATGCACTCTAGGGGAGTGGCGACAGCATTGTGAAAGGCCAGGCACAGCCCTATTCAGATGTCAGTGACAAATCCTCCCACCACTGTAGCTCAGGAAGTCCCATCAGCCTGGTGATAGGCAATCCAGTTATGCAAGGCATACCTCAGCTCCCTTTGTGTGACTGCCTAGAGGGAATGCACAAACAGCCCAACTGTTATTCTAAACCCAACGTTGATTTCACAGGCAGGCAGAGTCACAAGAAGATAAAGCAAGAAAATGTCCACTTTCTTAAAATGGCATTTTCAAACACACAATTTAAAAATCACCTTTACTAAAAGATGTGTTTTTAAATCATGAGCTAGGAGAGAGCCCAAACTCCAAATCTCTAGCTTTTCCCAATTAAAAGTTACACTTGCAAAATGTTACACGGCAGCTCCAATGATAACACATGGAAAGAGCTAGCCCTTGCAATAGTGAAAAACAAAATTGACAGTAGTTTACTAGCAGGACATGCAAAACACACCAGTACATGTTCTACCTTAGCGGTGCCTTAAATGTAGTAAAAGGGAAGGGCTTTTGCCTGGCAAGTGGGGGCACTTGCCAGGTCAACATGGCAGTTTAAAACTGCACTGGCAGACACTGCAATGGCAGGCCTGAGACAGGTTTACAGGGCTACTTGTGTGGATGGCACAATCAGTGCTGCAGGCCTGCTAGTTGCTTTTGATTACATGCCCTAGGCACCCACAGTGCACTTTACTAGGGATTTACCAGTAAGTCAAATATGCCAATCATGGATAACCAATCATAATCACAATATTAAAAATTTTGTTCATAGATTTGTCAGAGGAATTAATCTGATTGGCAAAAAAAGTCCTAATGGATTTACGCTTTAGGGAATGAAATTTCCTTAGCGCTGCTTTATATACACATTTGGCTGCAAGCTCATAGTGTTTACTCCAAGCATGCTCCAACCTTTTACACAGACTCTTCTCCATCCGGAGCTCATCCATAAACCAAGGAGCTGAAGGTTTGCTCCTAGCAAGCTTCCTATTTTTCATTGGGACAGTTGTATCCAGAGCTGATGTGACCCACTGATTAATGGTTAGGGTGTCATGACTGGGGTCTCCTGACCTCCAAGATTGGTCTTACCAAATCATTGCGGGAAAAAACGCAAATACTAAAAGGAATCGGGCAGTGATCTGACCGGGTCAGAGATAATGGGTCCTCTACCCGTAGAGCATGATCATTGGTGAAAAGTAGATCCACCATGTGGCTGGCTACATGTGTAGGTGCCGCTACCCTTTGCGTTAGATTCAGCCCTTTCAGGGTGTCCACCAGCTGAACAGCTCAGGGGCAGTTGGAATTCTCCATTTGGACATTGAAATCTGTCAAGTTTGTGTATTTCAGTGACAGATCAGCAATGGTATAATTGAGTTTCAACATCTGGGTCGCTGGGGCATTCGGGGGTCTATAGACCTATAATCCTGCCATAGGAGAAGCTTTGGCAGGCTTGATGCAGTAGTACAGAGCCTACATCTGCCTCAGATTATCAATTCCCTTAAACGTGACCTCCCAGTCTTCTCTCACAATAATAGCAAGGCCACCTCCTACTCTATTTTCAGCATGATTCACTATGGAGATCCTGTAGCCTGCTGGAATGGCTAATGCTATATGTGGGTAAGAACTATCTCGCTTCCAGGTTTCAGTTGGAAACATGATGTCCCAGGCATTCATCTTTAACACCTTGGCTTCGGCCGGAATTCCGCGCCGGTGCTGGACATTCCGATCGCGGGCGTGGTCATGATGGCTCATCAGCACACGCCCACCGTGACGCACGACGACGGGGAGCCATCATCAGCACCGAAGGGGTAGGTTAAGCCAGATGTCAACTGCGTGTTTGGGCAGAGATCTGCAATTGACAAGACATGCCTTAGTGGAGGGCCTTGGGGGAGGTATATGTAGTCTGATAGGATCAGCCCCTGACCTGTTTTTGTCCTCACTGGCATTCTCCAGCAGGAAGTTGCAGACGCAGCATTGGTACTCGCAGGGACTTCCCCCCTCTTGTTCTTCTGAACCAACCGAGGTCCACACAATGAGGCCACACAATTTGTATTTTTTTGCAGCATAAGATAGACAACCCTGCTGCATAACAATGTGCTCCCCTGTCGATTAATTCCAGGGGCCCTCGTTACTTTCCCCTGGTACACTAACGTAGTGTATTGGCCAAAGACGAAACGTGAGGTATTTTGAAGCATTTCAGCCCCCTGTGCTGTCCTGTGCAGTCATCAAACTGTCGATACCATGTTCGTACTTCAAGTCGTTTACTGATACATTTGCTGATGAATAGTGCACTTGGGCATTCATTGTACTTGAAAGGGCGAGATTTTGATCGATACCTTATCTCTATTGATCCAAACCTCGATCTGGTCGACTGAACCTTTATTGCCTGTCTTGGAAGGAAACAGTACACCTATCTGCAAATTAGTTCACCCAAGAAAGGACTCTACTCTCAAAGATCACGGACAACTTCTAGGTTTCAAAAGTTTATTGTAAAGATATAATGAGCTGCAAATACAAGCATCTCAGAATGAGATTCACGAGATACACAGGTCCAATTACATACATGTGCTCTCGAAAAGCCCTCAGACGAGCAACAGAAATCACTAACACAAGTTCTAAAAATAGCAAAGCTATCAGCATAGACGCATATCTCTCCTTCATTTAGGTTGGAGGAAAACAAACACAGGTTAGGCGTCCCTACCCTGTTCTAGATGGTATCCCTACTTAACCAAATCCCAACCTAACAAAGGTGTCAGCAATGAATGACCCCCAAGGGAAGTCACCCACTCTAAGTCTCTTGGTGAAAACCTAAAGTTCTCCTGTCATGACCCCTCACTGCCTACCCATCCGCTCTCTAAAGGGTCCTCAGGTCTCTGCTCTAACTCCACCCAGGGGTGCTGTCCCTAATACAAAACAGTCAACAACATTTGAGACGCCCCTTGCGAAACGCCTCTCACGTGGTGCAACTTCAGGCTTTTTCCATGATGCTTTGTATTGGGCCTCAGACGTTAGAGTTGACCTTGCTTCTCAGTCTCTTCTCCGGCCCGCTGATACCCCTTAAACATTCCAGAACCCTCCTCCATGTCTGGGCCGTCTACTGAACAGACCTCTATTCATTCACTTATAATTGGATCCCCCCTTTCCTGTTGCAGACAGATATCTGCCGCCAAGAACCCAACTCTCATAGACTTCTAAAAAGGCTTGCAACATTTCTCAGCCCAGACATGTACGTGTAAATCAATGCTAAAACATTTCAGGCCTACAATATTTCACATTATGATTATAGCATTCAATCTCTTCATTCAATTAAAGCATGTTAAAACTCTTATTCTATTATTTAGAAAACATTACTCTAAATCATGGCCCATTAATGCAATGACCAAAAACGTTAAACAATCTGTGTCGTGAAAAGAAACACCTTCCCTTTTAGCTCCAGCTCTGGCCCTGAGGCCTACCACGTTCTGCGTTTTACCACAGACCATCTTATATGTTAACAGCTACACGACATAGATTCAAAATAATCACGTCTAATAAAATCATATAATGTCACACATTTCTGTATTAGTTCCACTTCTACTTAAATCTCTATATTAGCTATACATTTAGAATATAATTTCAGATACTATTAGCACTCATGGCATTTCTCATCATGACTTGTGCTTACTATAGGTAAGTGTGATGTACTCATACATTTATATCAGTTTGCGCTCTCTCAGTTCCCCCCTTTGATGACCTCTCGGGGTCATCACTAACATTTAAACTGCAGTTATTGCTGGCATTCTCTGCGCTTCCAGAGCTCTCAGGCTCCTGTACTGATTATCTTGTATGGCAGCCAATCTCTGCAACTGTTCTCTTTGGGCCCTTTCTGACCTTCTTGCTCTGTACCATTTGAATACCCTCACCAATCCCCACAATATTATCCCACAGATCAATATTATGATGATAGGCTTTAGGATATACCAAATAAAGCTTTTGCCTAAGGTGGAAAACCACCCTCCAACTGTACTCATTCCGTGGCCCACCTTTTCCCAGACATTTTCTCTACTCAAGTCTTCGATCTCTTTGTGTATATTAGTTATGTTCTTAATAACTTTCTCAAGGGGTTTTGAAAGGTCTGGAATGTAAGTGCAACATTCCTGAACCTTCAAAGCCTTACAGACTCCGCCCTCTTTTGCTAATAAGACATCTAATGCAAGCCGATTTTGAAGAACCATAGCCCTTATCGATTGCATCTCTCCTTCTACCAGCATTAAGGACTGAGCAGTGCTGGCAGACAACCTGTCGACAACTGTTGCCAGTCGTCTAATTTTAACATCATTAAGGATTATTCCCAAAAGAGGGAACATAGCTCCAAAGACATCTCCAACCATTTCTGCATCGCCTAAATCTCTCCTTCCCCTCGATGATGTCTGGCCCTCAATGATCAATAAGTCTTGTGCATGATATATTTTGGGGAAGACAATTGCCAAGTAACATGATCCATACCAGTTGTCAGGTAGTCTCACGTAAGCATTTCTTCCACATACAAAATACACATTTGGAATTACTTGCATTCCCTTCAGGAAATCCTTAGTGTAGTACTCTAAATTAAAAGCATGTTCACAGTCAACTTCACCCACGTATACATTTTCATAATACGTTTTGGCTCGGTGAAGACATAACTTTCCTTTCTGCGCTTTATCTAAAGCTATTGGACCACTACTACCCTTTCTCTTATGTGACTTCTCTTCCTCGGTCCAATCTAATTTCCCTTGTCCTGATTTTTTCAAAATCTTTTGTCTCCTGTAACGATCATCCACCTGCCCTATGAACTTTTTCTCGACTTCTGACACCTTGCATGTCAGATTATTTCTACGGGCATGTGAAGTATCTAAGGTAATCCAAGGAATGAAGAACTTGGCCAATCTGTCTTCACTCTTCCAGTAATCCCATTTATTCATCTGCTTATAATTCGGGACTTCTGGCAACACAGAATCATAATTGGAGAAATAGTATTCAAAACTATCTCTCTCATAAAATATACTAAGCAATAAGCTACATGTAATGCCATATGTCAGAGGGAGGTGATGATATCGAATTCCTTCATCTACAGACGCAGGCAACTGCATGCAGACGTAGCAATCCTTAACCTCCATGGCATCCACGTATTCATACAAAAGTTTAGCATAAGCATTTGACCTAAAGTCTCCTTGGGACTCGTCTACATGTAACCTGCGGGCTTCTGCAGCCAATAACGCTTTCTCTTGAGTGTTTTCCCTTTTCTCACCTGCAACAGTGGGTGTAAGTGTTACTACAGAATTCGCATCAGTTACCTTTACCTCTTCCTCATGTCCCTTTACATAAGAAATTGTTACCACTAAAGCTATTAATATTATCACTCCTACTATTAGTGTACCTATTATACATTTAGCTCTGCGGTTCGGGGTGCCGGCCTCCATTTCGTCAGACAATCTAGCTTTTCCCTTTCTCTTTGCAAAAAAGTTCTTTTCCTCTCGTTCCTTTACAGTCTCTTTCAATCCTTTTTTGTCTTTAGAATCCACACAGCTGGAGGCTGACAGCCTTTTTCGCAAAAAAGTCCTTTCACAGTTCAAAAAGACAACCCTAGCCCTTCTCCATCCACTCAAGGGGTTCCCTAAAATTCTCTGCTTCCTGGGCGCTAGGTAATCTTCTTTTCTTCTGCTTGCTTTATTTACAAAGTCCTTTAACAATCGACTATTAGATTTGTGGTTGCAGCTTCAATAGCATAGTTCAATATTTCCATGCGAAGAGTATGCTCTTCATGTGCTGTTATCGTGGTACCAAAGTCGGGGAATTTCAATTCTGTAAGAAACATGTGTTTTAACTTGCTGAGGCGGGGAGGTCTGGGGAGCACGAATGTTAGTGACCCTTCTTGTTCGACACCGGGTACCAACAGTTGTATTTCCACGGTGATAATGGGCTCAGAACTGGACACCACCACCGCTCGGATCCTCCCTGTCTCCGGTTTCACAGACATTTGTCGCCAGATATGTCCACTCAGGTGTGGAGTATCTTCTGTTAGGCACACGCACTCTTCTTGACCTTCTTCGGTCTGGTGCTTCAGCGCCCTGAGCACCTTCTTCTGGGTCTGAGTCTTCTGATATCGGAGGAAGGGTTGCTTCTGGAGTTGACCTCAGGCTAGAACTTCTTCTTTGCGGCCAATTTGCTTCTCCACGTGCCCTTCTACTCCTTCTCCTTCTGGTCTGTTCTCGCTCTCTTTCAGACCTGTCAGGGTCAGACTCGTACTCCCAGCTGTCTTCTCCTTCTGTAGCGTCTTCTGTTTCACTGTTGTACTGACCGTCCTCAGCTTGGTCAGACTCGTTCCCTGCTTCCACTGGCACCTCTACAGCTTGGCTAGCCCCCTCTATGGCTTCTTGGTCCTCAGCTGGACGTCCATCCGAGAGAGGAGCTGTTTCCAGAGGTGCTGGAACCCTTTTCGTATGCGACGCGTGTATCCAGTTGGGCAGGCCTCCCACCTTTACAGCTGTACTTGTGATCAGGATGACCTGGTAGGGCCCACGCCAACGAATATCCAAGCAGCTTCTTCTCACATGTTTCTTCACCAGGACCCAGTCCCCCGGATACAGGTCATGGCAAGGGCCCTGGCACGCTGGAACCTCTGCAGCCTGCACCTGAAGGGACACAGAACGCATGGCGTCAGACAGCCCCTTACAATAGTCCAGGATCATATCATCTGTGATATTTAACAGTGCAGTAGCTGGAATAGATGGCAGTCTCATTGCTCTCCCCATTAACACCTCATGTGGTGACAACCCTGTTCTTCTGTCTGGGGTACTACGAAGGCTCATGAGTACTAATGGCAGGGCGTCAGGCCAATTCAGGGTCGTTGAGGAGCAAACTTTCGCTATTCTGGACTTGATCGTGCCATTAATTTGTTCCACAATTCCTGAGGCTTCTGGTCGGTAACTGCAATGGAGCTTTTGGTCGATATTCAGTGCAACACAAATCATCTTCACAAGCTCGCTGTTAAAATGTGTTCCCCTATCTGATTCCAAAAAGGCCGGCACCCCGAACCGAGGGATAAGTTCTCTAAGCAGTAACTTAGCCACTGTGAGGGTGTCGCACCTACGTGTAGGGTATGCCTCAACCCACCTGGAGAACACACAAACAACCACCAGGACATAGCGGAGGCGGTTGCATCTTGGCATTTCAATGAAATCTATCTGCATTCTGTTGAATGGACCTCCAGACCTTCCTATGTGACTTAGCGCAACTGGTGTTCTTTTCCCTACATTCAGCTGCTGGCAGGTCACACAACGCTGGCACACTGCTTCTGCTGCTATTCTAAACTTAGGATTGTACCAAGTCTGTCTAAACACTCTCAGCATAGCATCTCTCCCTAAGTGTACGGGACCATGTATGAGTCTAGCCATTGGACTCACCATCTCATTGGGCAACACTGCTCTGCCGTCTGCTGAGACCCAAAAATGAGTCTCACCCATTACACATCCTGCCTTTTCCCATGTTTCCTTTTCTGAATCAGGAGCATTTTCTTGCATGGTTGACAGTTCATCCCAAGTATCAACAGTTTCCAGTATCATGGCTAATTCAGTTCTCACATTTATTCCACCCACATCCACCTCTGTGAAAGAGTAACCTTGTTCTGCGCAATACCGCGCAACTTCATCAGCATATCTATTGCCTTTCGAAACAAAGTCCTCATTTTTGGTATGTGCGATGCACTTTACAACTGCGATACTTGCTGGACATTGCAATGCTTCTAACAACAAGCGCACAAACTCTCCATTGCGAATGGGAGAGCCTGAAGAAGTCATGAACCCTCTTTGAGACCATAACTGCCCGTAATCATGAACTACCCCAAACCCGTATTGGCTGTCGGTGTAGATGGTGACTCGAATTTGATTGCCTGCTAAGCAAGCACGTGTTAGGGCAATAATCTCGGCTACCTGAGCGGAGTGTACTCCTTCCAGGCACCCAGCTTCCACAACTCCTTCAATTGTACAAACAGCATAAGCTGCTCTCAACTGCCCAACTTCGTCTCTTACACATGAGCCATCGACAAAGAAAACTTCATCTGGGTCCGTCAGTGGCTCATCCACAATGTCGGGTCTGGGTTTGGTGCATAGTTCAGTCACATCGAGACAGTCATGGTCTGTATATTCATCATCATCATCAATATCATTTGGAAGTGGCATTAAGGTAGCAGGGTTCAAAACAGAGCATCTCTTGAGGGTCACGTTCTCTGCAGCAAGAATAACTTGCTCATAGCGCGTGAGCCTGCTATTGGTCAGATGCTGTGTCTTGGTCCTGGTCATCAACAGTTCAACAGAATGTGGCACGCACACCTCTAACGGGTGCCCCATAACAATATTTTCACATCTCTCAATGCTGACACCCGTTGCAGCAACGGATTTGAGACATCCGGGCAACGCTGCGGCTACTGGGTCTAAAGTAGCTGAGAAATAAGCAACTGGTCTACGGGCATTCCCATGGATTTGGACCAACACAGACAACGCACAACCTTCTCTCTCACAACAGTAAAGAAAGAATTGTTTATTGTAATCAGGCATTCCCAATGCCGGAGCACGACACAGGTCCTCTCGCAACTGTAGGAACGCCATCAAACAGTCTTTGTCCCATGGTACCGGATCACTCACCTCTTTGTGCGTCAGTTTTTGCAATGGCTTTGCTTTCAGTGAAAAGTTCACGATCCACTGTCGGCAATAACCCACCATCCCTAGGAACATCCTGACCTCTCTCTGTGTCTGAGGCGCGTTCATTTTCATGATCGCCTCTATCCTGTCTGGTGACACCTTTCGTTTGCCTTTCTCAATTCTGTGTCCTAAGTACTGTACTTCTGTCAGGCAGTACTGCAATTTTCCCGGGGACACCTTGTGCCCATTGGCAGCTAGGTGATTTAACAAAGCAATGGAATCTTCCCTGCAAGCTTCTTCTGTTTCTGACGCCACAAGGAGGTCGTCTATGTACTGGACCAGAACTGACTTCTGGGGCAGCACTAGACTTTCAAGATTTTTCTTCAGAAGCTGGTTAAAGATCGATGGACTCTCTGTATACCCCTGAGGGATACGACACCATGTTAGGACGCGATTTTCCAGCTTAAATGCGAAAAGAAAATGGCTATCTTCGTCCAAAGGGATCGAAAAGAAAGCCTGACAAAGATCTATCACAGTGAACCACTCAGCTTGGAATGGAATCTGAAACAGTATCACTGATGGATTCGGTACCACTGGACAACATGAAACGACTATGTTATTAATCTTTCGCAGGTCCTGTACTATCCGAAATTTCCCATTGGGTTTCTGCAGACCCATAATCGGGGAGTTACATGGACTACCCACGATTTCTTTCAGTATTCCCTGTTTAATCATGGACTCGATCACGGGTTTTATGCCTGCAATCGTTTCTGGAGTCAATTTATACTGGGGTGTTCTTGGGAACTCAGCATGCGGTTTCACTACAATTTTCACTGGGTCCACCCCTTTGACCAATCCAATCTCTTCCCCAGTGAAATCCCATACCTCTGATGCCACTGTCTCTCTCAAATCCCAGGGAAGCTCGTCTACTGTCAAAGTAGGGTACAGCTCCACACATATTCTTGAGTTTGCAACTTTGAAATCTGCATCATCATCATTAGTCAATACCTCCACTCCCTGGGGTGTACAATATATAGTACAATTCAATTTGCACAACAGGTCTCTTCCTAGCAGACACACAGGGCTTGAATCGCAAACCACAAATTGGTGCTCATCGCTGTACTTCCCTATTTTCACCTGTACCGGTTCTGTCAATTGGCTGGTTATTCTCCTGTTTGCGACCCCTACCACCTGTATGGTCTCTCCAGACATGGGCAGGTCTGGAACTGCAGCTGATCTGATCGTGGATCTAGTGGCTCCTGTGTCCACCAGAAATGTCGTAGGGCACCCTGCTACTTCTGCTTCCACATAGGGTCCCCTCTGATCTACCTCTAAGGCTGCCCCAAGGGTGCAGTCTTCTCTTTCCACTCTCTGTCCGGTTAATGGGTCCACATAATAGCATTCTTCACCTTCCACAAACAGGGGCATTTGTCTATAGGTCTTACCCATACTCCCTACTCGAGGAGGTTGCGGGAACTGGGCTCGGGGAGGAGCCCCCCCCCCTTTGAGCACCTTTCCTTGGTATGGCGTCGCCCCTCTCATAGGTGCGCTCTGAACCTCTTCCTCCTCTATCTCTTGCTCTCCGATCTCCACATTGTAAGGGCACTCGCGTTTCCAATGCCCCAACTCGTTGCACTGGTGGCACCTAGTCGTTTTCTTCAAGGTAGCTATGTCTACTCTGGGTCTGAAGGTAGTACTCTCCTCATTACCCTTGTTCTGACTGTACTGCTTCTTACCTCCTGTACCTGTCCCTTGCTGCTGTTGTTGCGGTCCCCCCTTTCCTGCTGCCTGCAATTGTACCACCATCAGCTTCTCTTTTAGTTTCTTAGCCTTGGAGTCTACCTCATCACAGCAGTACCTGGCATATCTCAGTATTTCATCTAGGGGTCTACTTTGCCAACAAATCGAGTGTTGCTGAATCATTAAACTAATATCCGGTCTCAGTCCCAGGACGAACTTGGACACAAATTGCCCTATATCTTTTGGATCCATTACATCCAAACCGCTATACTGTTTAAACGCCTTCAGCAATCTCTCGTAATATTCATGGACTGTCTCTTTGGGTTCCTGTCTCGTTCTGTCTATTCTGACCCAATCTATGTCTTGCATTGGCACTTTTTCTTTCAGCCAAGTCATCACTCTCTCGAATTTTGCCATCACGATCTCGGACGGCCCATTAGTCCTAGCATCTCTCTCTGGCTCCGTTGTGGGCCACTCAGCGCTAACCTTGCATGCTGTCCACAGATCTCCTGGTACTACAATGTCAAACAGCGTGTTCAGATCTATCCATAGGACTTTTGAGATCTTTACAAACCTCTCGACTTGCTTGTACCACTCCACGGGGCTCTCTCGTAACTTGGGGAAAGATGTGGTAAAAGCAGCTAAATCTCCCCTACTCCAAGGGACATGTACATAGCTCCCATTGGCAACTTCACGCAAAGGGTAAGCTTCTATTCCCTGCTGTCCTGGTGTTATACCAATCATGCTTCTTCTGCCGGTCCCTTTCTTGGACCACCTCTCTTCCCATTTATCTAGTGCCCTCCATGTCCTTATTCCAGTAATCAATTCCCTTATGTGTGTTTTCAGCCCAATCGTTCTCCTCTCATCTAGATCTCGATCTGAGTAATGTAGCCTGTGGTTACCCTGTAATGCTTTGGTTCTTGACAAGTCCACCATATATTTGCCTGCTAGTTCGACTAACTTCTCATGGACTGCTCTCGCCTTTCGTGTGATGTCCTTTGCCATATACAGTATTTCATCCTGTTCATACATTTCCATTCTTTCTAAAGGCAGGGTACCATCTACCATGTCATCCAGATCTGACCTTAAGCTGGAGACATCAAGTCTCTTGGCTTTTATCTCAGCTCGCAATATGTCTTTTGAAGGGGGCTCACTGGTCTCCCTCCCATCCCAACTTCGAGCTCTGCGTTTGGGCTCAGGAGAATTAATGGGTGGCCTCCCTTGCTCCCATCTCTCCAGGTCCCATGCTCGGCCATCCAATCTTGGAAGGTGATGGAACACGGGCCTTTTATCCCTACTCTCTCTCTGCCCACTCTCGTCTTCTTCTCTCCTCTCACCGCACATCTCTCTGTTATTTTCCCTCTGGTCGCTACACTCCCTTTGCCTCGTATCGCTCAGTATCCGATACGATCCTTCCTGGTTCCCCATATTCCCTGGGCTGCGCTCATTTCTGTCATCACAGGGACTATGGTGCGACCTCTCACAACTCCCATTCAGTTCTCTGGTGCCAGGCACACAGTGTGGACACTTAAAGCTGTTCCTGTACTCTTGCGCTCTCCTCTCCCCTTCACTGAGTATTGGGCACGCCACCCCTTCACTCCCGGGGCCCCCGTTTTCCAGGTCTGTTCTACCTCCATTCCGGGCCCAATGGGTGACTCCCCTACTCCCTCTACAGTCCCACTCCGGGCTACTCTCTCCAGCCCCGCAGTGAGTCCGTGCTCTGCTGTCCTGACTTTCCCTTTCTGCTTCTGCAGCATTGATGCACTTTTGAGCCTTCACTGCCTCATCCCACTGCTTCATGTACTCATTTAGCTCTTGAAAGGATTTTCGTCCAGATCCCCTCAGATCCATTGGCCATCTAGGGCCCCCAGGATCTCCTCCTGGGTCCCCTGCTGTGTGCATCGGGGTGCTCCACTCTCTGGGTATCGGCATCTGACTTGGGGAATTAGTGGTATCGTTCCTCCTTGCCTGCTCTGCTCTTTCTCTGTCTTTCCGTTTCCGTTCTTCCCCTCTTGCTCTCTCTTGGTCATATATCGATATTATAGGACCTATGGTAACAGGTACCTGTAGTGCATCTGGCAATGGGTAGGATGTGGCGCTTTCCGTTTCCGGCGCTCTTTGTACCACAAACCTACCGACCACCTGTTGCACCTGACTAGGCTGGAGCAACTCTTTCTTTGGCTCAGGATCCCACTCTGAACTGGGAAGCGGTCTATGCTCTCCTGCATTGCCCCCCTTTTCTCCTTCTGTATTCTCGACCTCTCCCCCTGCTCTATTATACGGGGGTGGCCTGTCTGTCAGTAATCTGTTTATCAGGCTGTCCTCTGTTTCGCTCTCATCATCTTCTTCTAGGGGGCTTTTATTTACTGGCGCCTCTAACACTGGGTACAGTTTATTTATTTCCAAATTATGCACTCTCCATCTTTTAGCATCCGCATCCCACCTGGCATCCTGTACTGCCCTTACCGAGCGTTTCACCCTTTCTTGTCGTCTGTTCATATTCCTTTCATGCGCTGCCCTAAGCCATGCCTCAAGGGCTTCAAACTGGGTTGGTCTAGGCAAGGGTCTCTTTGAGGTCATGATTGATTTCAATCGATGTAACACCTCTAATCTGAACGTCCCGTACTTCGGGAACGTCAGTTCCTCGTTTCCTTCAGTAATCTTACTCCACTCTGATATCCAAAGGATCGTATGCAACCCAACATTTACTGCCATATAACGAGCTGGCGTACCCTCCGGCGGGGCTTCTTCCCCTTCATACGATCCTCTCCTCTCTTTCTTAAACAGCGCTTTCAACCATTTAAAACACTTCATAATTATGCGCACAAAATCCAGCCTCGCTACTCTGTTTACTTCCTGATGACAATCCACCAATCCTGTCGCGGCTTTTTTGCTTGGCCTATCACAGCGCGGTTTTTCTCCTGTCGGCCAATCACGTCGCGACCCTGTATGACGTGTTCGCTAGCTGGCCTATCACAGCGCGGTCTTTCTCCTGTCAGCCAATCGCTGCGCGACACCACCTGACGTCTCTTTTCTCCGCTTCGCAGCAGCACCCCTCCTTTCTCAACTCGTCTCCCGGTTATGCATGCGTCCCATTCATACACTGAAAAATGACTACTTCCGACCAAGCGGTCACTTCTCTCGACTGTACGTCCACAGTCTATCTGTAATTGTCAACACAACTGACGAGATGTCTATCGTCTCTCTGATAGGTTACTTACACACACAGTAACTTCCGACCAGCGTCCGTTACTCACGCACTCACTCTTACGTTCCCCCTATCTCGGTCTCTCGGGTGATCAATGGTACCTCATGACCCCCTTCACTCTAGTTGACAATTACTCTGGGTGTCCGATACACCCGAACCACTTAAGCTCTCCTTGAACTTAAGATTTCCACCGGTTGCGCGCGCTCACAACCTGTTCCACAGTCACTCTACAGACATTCAACTCCGCCAAACATTACAACATAGATACAATACAAAAACACCGCAATCTAACACGCATAACCCTTTATACTCACTCTCTCTGATACTGCTGCTTTTTCTGTCTCACGTCATCCGGATCTTCATCTGCGGGCTGTTCTTCCGATCATCGATTTCTAGGGGCCTTGGGGTAAGCTAACCTGGCCTAGGTCACCGTCCTCAAGAAGGCAACCATCCTCTATAGCTACCAACTGAAAGGGCGAGATTTTGATCGATACCTTATCTCTATTGATCCAAACCTCGATCTGGTCGACTGAACCTTTATTGCCTGTCTTGGAAGGAAACAGTACACCTATCTGCAAATTAGTTCACCCAAGAAAGGACTCTACTCTCAAAGATCACGGACAACTTCTAGGTTTCAAAAGTTTATTGTAAAGATATAATGAGCTGCAAATACAAGCATCTCAGAATGAGATTCACGAGATACACAGGTCCAATTACATACATGTGCTCTCGAAAAGCCCTCAGACGAGCAACAGAAATCACTAACACAAGTTCTAAAAATAGCAAAGCTATCAGCATAGACGCATATCTCTCCTTCATTTAGGTTGGAGGAAAACAAACACAGGTTAGGCGTCCCTACCCTGTTCTAGATGGTATCCCTACTTAACCAAATCCCAACCTAACAAAGGTGTCAGCAATGAATGACCCCCAAGGGAAGTCACCCACTCTAAGTCTCTTGGTGAAAACCTAAAGTTCTCCTGTCATGACCCCTCACTGCCTACCCATCCGCTCTCTAAAGGGTCCTCAGGTCTCTGCTCTAACTCCACCCAGGGGTGCTGTCCCTAATACAAAACAGTCAACAACATTTGAGACGCCCCTTGCGAAACGCCTCTCACGTGGTGCAACTTCAGGCTTTTTCCATGATGCTTTGTATTGGGCCTCAGACGTTAGAGTTGACCTTGCTTCTCAGTCTCTTCTCCGGCCCGCTGATACCCCTTAAACATTCCAGAACCCTCCTCCATGTCTGGGCCGTCTACTGAACAGACCTCTATTCATTCACTTATAATTGGATCCCCCCTTTCCTGTTGCAGACAGATATCTGCCGCCAAGAACCCAACTCTCATAGACTTCTAAAAAGGCTTGCAACATTTCTCAGCCCAGACATGTACGTGTAAATCAATGCTAAAACATTTCAGGCCTACAATATTTCACATTATGATTATAGCATTCAATCTCTTCATTCAATTAAAGCATGTTAAAACTCTTATTCTATTATTTAGAAAACATTACTCTAAATCATGGCCCATTAATGCAATGACCAAAAACGTTAAACAATCTGTGTCGTGAAAAGAAACACCTTCCCTTTTAGCTCCAGCTCTGGCCCTGAGGCCTACCACGTTCTGCGTTTTACCACAGACCATCTTATATGTTAACAGCTACACGACATAGATTCAAAATAATCACGTCTAATAAAATCATATAATGTCACACATTTCTGTATTAGTTCCACTTCTACTTAAATCTCTATATTAGCTATACATTTAGAATATAATTTCAGATACTATTAGCACTCATGGCATTTCTCATCATGACTTGTGCTTACTATAGGTAAGTGTGATGTACTCATACATTTATATCAGTTTGCGCTCTCTCATACTTTAGCTATTGAAAATAGTAATTTCTTCTACTGAAAATAAATGAAAATGATACATTTAAAACTAAAACGTGCACTCAATGATCAAGCCACCATGTGCTACTATCTGTAATGCAATACAGCATTGCTTCCTCTCTATTGCAAAGATGTATTGTGTCTAGATGTGAGAAAATTGGCATAAATTGTCATCAATTATCGAAGAAGCGTTGCCACCAATTTACATTACATTGCTAAATGCTAAATGGTGTAAAGCGCCATATATATTAGTGAATCAGAGTGAAGCACTACAATGCCACCTCTTCCCTCGCCTACATTTGATAGAATTATTTATGGAGGAAGATGTTCTTGAGGAAACATTTTTATCAATTATTGATAGGGTCTGTTATTTAACTCTGTTTTTAGCTCATTTGAATTGTGAGTGTTTTTTTAATGCATGTATTAATTAGACGATGGATGGTCCTGTAAGAAAAGACAATTTCCACTCAATCTTAATGTTACAAATCTTACATTCTAATTACAGTTTTTATTACAACTTTCAATGGTAAGAAATTCAAACGCCACTGGTACACCCTCATTTTTTTCTTTTTGAACACAGTTTTTACTACCTTTTGAAGCATCAGGGGCCTTCTAAATAAGCATTTAGCCTCCATGTTTACATTTAAAATTACACCCACCTCCTTGCAGTGCAGCACCTGGTAATGTGAGACCAGTCTGGCACTCAAGCAGGCCCTAGGGACTGTATAATGACACTCTTTAATGTTACCCGCTGAATTAAGTGAATGCATTTAACCCAATATTTCTCCCAGTTAGTGCTTTTTTTGAGACAGCACATCTCAGAAACAGAAAGAGGCAACCCTTGCTCACTTTCCGAGCTGCACCATCTGATAATAAAGCAGTAACATAGAGATATATCTGGTTACATTAATTTACTTTACACCTTACAGGCCCATAAAACAGGTGCTCAGCTTTGTGCTCCAGTGGAGCCCATCATGATCTCCTGGTTAACTGTGAAGGCCCAATTCTGGAACTGCTGCTTTTTAAAGTCAGGCCAGGTTGCCGCCTGCATAGTGAAAGGCAGACCAGTGATTTGAAATAGTGAGTCTGCCTTTTACTAATTTGTTGCACCCAGGGTAGGTACGAGTTCATGAGGCGAGGTGGATGCTGGAAGGTGAAGGTGACCTCAGACACGTCCATTCTTCTGGACCTGGTGTCATTTCAGTGTGGGTCTCTTCAGGTGGACGCAGGGGATATAGCTCCTTCTGAACCAGGTATTGAATGGGTCACAAACATGCACTGACTATTCTAATGATTGCTGCAATGCCTCACTTGGCACACAAGTCTTATCATCTGGTTTCCATCCACAGATTTATGGGCAATAAGAGAGTAAATCAATGTCTGGAGCAACATCTTCGGTGCTAAAACAGTGCCACACAAAACAACTGGTAAGAGTGTTTATCATTGGCAAAACTGGCTTATAATAATGCTTCTAATTATGCAACTAAGGTGTTGCAATTTTTATCTCTTCAAGGATTCTACCCACAGGCTTTTCCTTCTCCACCATGGCTCAACCGCTTAGCTCCAGCAGGCTCTGAGTTCTTAAGATCATTAAAGTAATAAAGACAACTTATTATAAATCTGTGGCAAGCCAAGCTATATATAAAAGGCAGAGCAGACCTTCACCTGAACTTGTACCTGGAGACAGTTTGGTTGTCTCTTTGTGTCTTGCTTAGTTGCCAGTTGAGGTCAGGAAATTGATTTGGTCTCGGTCCCATGTTAACAGGTCTTCTCAATAGCTCAAAGGGAAAGGAACTTTAATTGGTAAAGCCACGTGAAGCATGGTAAAACTAGTCCAGGCTTCATATGGCTGAAATAAGGAGGGGCATTTAAAATGGTTTGAAGATGTCCTGAGTATATTTGAAGATGTCCCAATCGCCCAACATTTTGAAGCGTGCTTTACATTTACAAGGAGTCTTAGTCTCTGCAACTTAAGTGGGGAAGGCTGCAAATTGACAAAATCAACCTATGATTTATAGAGACTGATCCAAGAGTGACAGATGCAGCCCCTTAGGTTGATGCAGCTCAATCTAAAGTTCCTCTCTTGAGTTTCCCATGAATTTAGCCTTTGGTCAGTGCAACATCCACATTTTGAACTGTGTCTGGAGTGGCTTACACTACCTTCTGAGAAAACATTGGCATGTGCAGAAGAGCTAGCCAGTCTCTGGCGGAGACTTCCTGTTGAAAAGATAAGTTTTTGATGGGTGACCCTCTGTCAGAAGTGCACATTGGGGAGAGGCCAGATCTTCAGCGGCTACTAGCATACTTTCTTTTTTTTTGTCCTCATCAGCCCAGGTCTACAAAAGATAAGAAGAACCGTACTCCGGGGTCTCCCTGGATATATCGCCATCAGGAGCCCTTTCTTTATTAGACCTAAGATGGGTCACTCTATACCTTGCTTCTCGTACTCTGACCATAGGAAGCCTTGCTATCGACCAGCCCCTCTCTGCGGCCACCACTTGAGTAATCAAGCACAAATGGTATAAAGGCCTAATCATCTGACTATAAAAGTGCCCTGGAATTTACCCAGTTCTCATAGGGAAGCCATAACTCATTACGCTTGAGCTTAGAAGATCTATCTAGCAGAACCATATATTTTATTGAGGCCAACGATTCTACTTTATTCGGGGGCGTAGCTTTAATCCAATTCTTTCATATTTCCCTACGGGCAAGCAATAATAAGTCAAAAATAATTTTTTTTATACTTTGGGGCCAATCCACTATAGTAGTTGATGTTAGATTCTCTCCTGGAGGCTACTAGCATACTTGTCAACATTATTAGCTTTATTGTTAACTTGGGTGTTTTGAGGTGTTTGGCTGGCCTATGGCTGTGGGTTGGTGCACGGCGACCCTCTCCCTGGAGTGCACCCATCTCCCTAGGCATGACAATGTGGTCAGTAGATACAGGAGAATGTTGGTAATTCAGATGTATTCCTATACTTTCTCCTGAAGCTGTGGTGCCCTAGGACTTAGTGAGGTCAAGTTTAGATTGGACCCAGAAACCGTCATATAAATCCTTCACCTGCACACATGCAAGTAGAAAGCAGCAATGCCTTTGCAGGAAACAGGTCAACGACACTCAGCACAGTGTCAGCAAGCAGTGTATGTATGGTCCCTTCTGAGTGAAGTTGGGTTGCTAAGACCAAGTGTTCTTTCATAGGTGCCTTTGTTTTGTTTCTTCCATATCACCTAATTTTTCCAGTGTCGGTGAGCAGTGAATGTTGCAGGCAGACCTATATGAGTGGTTGGAGAGGAGTGTGATAATAGTGTTACGTACGTGGGAAGACTTGGGTGAGGTTTTATATACAGGGTTCCCTAATGGGACACGTGTGGTAGTTGCACTCTGAATAAATAAAATAACATAACATAACGTATTAAAACATATGTATTGAGTGATCTTTTTGCTAATTAACCGAATTACAGAATGGTTGAACAGTCGACCAAGTTTACCTTTCACGTTAAGTATCTAGTTAGTATATTACAGCAAATATTCTGAGAAAGCCAGACTCAGGACAGGCCGGGTATAATAACTCTTGATATTTAGGGGCACTTATCTTTGTCCACCAAAACAAATATTGTGAAAATGCAAGTCAGCCAAAATTCTCCTATGCTTTGGAGAACACCCCCTTAAAAGGCCATAACAACGCACAGTGTTGGCTGGTGAATGTAAATAGTGGCGAGGCACAAATATAAGCATTAAATTGCACCATGCAAGTGACACTCACAACCCACTTACTTCAATTCACCTGCTTACCCGCATTGAACAATTCACATCCCCTCACACACTGGGCTCGTTCACATACCTACTCACATTTACTCATCCACATTAACCTATCCACTGCCATTCACCCACCTCGTATACCCAGCCACCCACTATTACCTGGTAACATAGTCAATCCCTGCAGTCCATTCACAGAAACGCGGAGTCTCATCCATTGAGTAACCAGCAGTATCACTAATACAAAACTACACCTTCTGGCTTTGCTAATGTTTGTTTTATTTAACCTGCAGATTACATATGTTTGATATGACGCAAGGCATGTAGGCCTTAATCTGCAAAGGAAATAAAAGAAGCATCACTGGTCAAAACAATAAGGTACTGAACCCATTGCTGTCTTAGAGAGACACCCGCACTTAGAGAGACAGTCATGCGAAGGGACGGGATAGTTGAGAGAACAGATTTTCACGTATTTTCTATAAATAGCCGCTCAGAGGTTCCAACTTACTTGTGTGTGTTTTATCACGCAATGCTCTGCTCTGGTGTCCTAGGCATGTTTATGACTTGAGATCACATGAAGTCATAGACTCTTGTCTCTGAGACGAGCACTTGATGAAGTCGTTTATCGTTTAAATTCCTCAGTCTCTGCTCTTCTCCTGCTTCCTGGGAAAGGGCGTGGGGGATTTTGAGCAACTTTACAGACTCTTTTAATAAAATGTGAGTATAAGATCTTTGACATCTTGTCATGGAGTGAGGTGTGGTCAGTAAGGCTTACTGATCTCACCCCACCTTTTGAGCAGAAAGTAATGGTGGAGTAATAGCAGCTGAGTGACATGCAGTCTATAAAAGCCTGGGCTGGATAGTAAAAATCCCAGGCTGTTTCTATAGATGCTATTTGTGAAGGAGGACATAGCTGCCAAGTTTTAGAGAGCTTATGTGTGACAGTTCCATAGTTTTGGAGTGTTTGAATGAGTGACATTCTACTGTAAAATGTGTGACACTTTGATTTTTGGGAAACCAAGCATGTAAACAGATACATTTTGGAAATTGCCCCCTTCTGGGAAATGAGAAGTTCTTAAAAAGTCTTGAAACTGTTGTAAAACCCCTGATTTGTAAGCTCACTAGTCACTGAGTGCTCATTAGTGAGTCCTCCATCCAGCCTTGTGCACTGCAAGTCATTACCTGTGTTCTGGCGGCTGATCTGTGGAACTCTCTTCCTGTGCACATTCGTGCCCTTAATAGTCTGACTCTTTTTAGACGGGCCATTAAAACCCACCTGTTTTCCCCTGTTGTCTGATTTCCCCTCTTTTCAGCCCTGATCTGTTGTGTTGTGTACATGATCTGGCGCCAGGACGCCCCTTTGCTGGGGCAGCTGTTGCGCCTTATAAATGTTATTAACATAACATAACATAACTGAGGCTCAGTAGACCAGGGAAGCGTGAGCCAAGGACTTCACCATTCTGCCCCCAAGGGCCTACCCACACTAAACTCCTGTGTTCGACTGGCCCAAAATTATAATCTTAACCCCTCCTAGGCCTGCGGGTTCGCTCTCCCTTACCATTTCATGGCCCCCATTTGTCATACCCCTTTCTCCTCACACATTTCAAAGGAACCAAGGTTATGGTGTAAAAAAGGCAGCAGTTGTATTGCATAGTACATAAAGCATTGATCAACATTGCACAACCTTCATGGTTGGTCATTCGCGACCCATGTTTTGTCATCATTTGCATTTCTTGGTGATAATGTCCCACTCATTCTGTTTCTTTCTAGCCGACAACACAAGTCCTGAGCAGTGGTCAGTTCCACAGGTATTCCAGTGTTTCAAGGCTTCCCTTTCTACTGACTTCGTGGGTGGCCGTTAGACCTGGCCTGTGCTGCAAGTGCAGTTCCGCCTGTCCTGTACTTTTGCTGACCCCTCACCTGCTCCTCTGTGCCCCTACCATGTGGCATCTCAATGGCACTGGTTTGGCAGCCCTACAATTCCGGCTGTCTTTGTGTTCTGTCAACCCCTCATTTGTGCCCCTGCCGTGAGGCATCCCGAAGGGCACTGTTTGAGCACTTTTCTATCTAACTTTCTATTTTCGTGGGTACCTTTCTGTGCTGCCTCTACCCTTCCACCGCTGACCTTACATCTGTGACTACCATAATCTGTGGTGGGTGGACATCGATGAAGAGGTCAGTGCACTCCGAAGTATGATTTGGGAGGAACCTCTGTTCCCTCTTTTACCTTCTGTCCCTGGTCGCCCCCCAGTTACCCATTGGGCGGCTTCCAAATTTTATACGAAACGCCCAATCCTACTGTGGCCCCTATTGTTCTGCTGTGCTTCCAGGCCCACTCTACATTCCTTTAGTCACCATGCGGCTAGAAAGTTCTACTTCCCCAGGAGTGCTGGTTTACCTGACCTATCTGTACCAAGTGCCCATTGACTGTGAATCTGAGTACTCCAATTAGCCTGACTGGACTGTACTGAGCTGCACATCACTCTCTGCTATGTTGTCTTCATCTGAGACTTAGCTGCACAGGCAAGCGAGGGATGTTAATGATGGGTAGTGCCAGTGCTGCTGATTACCACTTAGACGACCACTAGAGATTCCTCCAACCAGCTTTGAGCCTCACTGTGCTGCACATATTGCTGTTTCTCACGTTGCACCTATCAAAGTCATACGCTCGCCTCAGTACAACAGTCAACAAGCCGGAGCCAGGGACGTCTCTCGTCAGACAGCAGGGCGTGGGGTTCAAGAGGGAGTTGTTCCAAAGTGCTTATAGCAGGTGAAGGTCTAGTCTGGCTGGCCTTGGTCAGACCGGTTAAGTGCTGTGACCAAGGCTTCATGAAAGGTGCTGCGAGAGTTGCTGCCTGCAGTGCTGTATTCAGAGGTTACTGGGTTCCTGAGGAGCAATCCACCACTTTTAACTTCAAGCCGGGGCCCAACAGGCACCTCTGTACCATAGACATGAAACAGATTGACTGCAGGCCTGGTGCAGGAAAACAACAGAAGGTGCCAGATTCACATGAGCCTAGGTCCGGATTCTGGATTGATGCCAGATGCCCACGTGGCTCAGAGAGATGCCAAGCCGAAAGGGTGCATATTTTTTGAATCGGCTCGAGTGAAAGTTAAACACTGTGGAAGCCACCATTTTAGCACTTCTTAGCCCCTAGCAATGCTCATACCTTCTACCCTGAGGGAGTCAGTGAGCTCATAATTAAAGAGCTCTGTAGCAAGACGCGTAGAGGCCTGGCAGAGGCTGCCTTTGTTTTTATAATATGCAGTAACCTCCCAGGAGATATAATGTGAGGAACTAATGCATTGTATGCGGTGATGCGGACACCAGCACTAGAATGCATTAACCTAACCTAAAGTCCGCCCGTCATCCTAATAGGCATCTAACTGTGGGAACCTGGGCCAATCATGTACATTAACCATCAACAGCATGGCACCTCAGCCACACAATAGCAAGATGTGGGAAGAGGTGGGGACCAGGCATGTACGAAGGAGGCAAGTGACCCATGAATGAGAATGTACACAATGCCAAGTGTGGCGTGGAGGTGCTGGACCGACTGCAGTATTCAGACCACACACATATCCATGTCAACACACACCACTGGTGTGTGGCCTGTAGTGGACAGTGGACGCAACCATGTCAGCCCAGCCAGTGTGGAGGAAAGCAGAAATGTAGCTTGTTACATCCCCCCATGAGCGTGAAGTGAAGTGTGAAGTGAAGTGAAGGGGTTTTGTAGAGCGCGGCTGTTGCCCAAGGGCGTCCAAGCGCTAGTGGTGGAGAAGAAACACAGCGTGAGCGGAGTGGGCTGTCCCGGCGTACGACAGGCCAGTGTAGGGGTGTGAACAAAATGCATGTAGCTCTGGGCGTGGTTCTCTTCCGGAATACCCAATGTCTCTGTCAGGGCGGCGCCTCTCACTCCGCCACGAGGCTGACGCCGTCGCCTTGAGCGGAGTTGCCTGCAATCCTGTGCGCCTGCTGCACCCCGGGATGCTGGTCCCCGAACCAGTCGTACCCACACCTGCGCACCCAGTCCTCAATGCCCACCTGCAGACACCGGCGTGTGTCAAAGAGGGCCCACCACATGCCGGTGCAAGCTCCAGGTCCAAGGCCCGCGACCCTGGCAACCTGCTATGACCATCATGTCCTCCGCAAGCAAGGCCCGCAGTACTCCTTTCTCGTTGACTTACTTTACCGGCATACACAGCGTACTAGTAGGTCACACATTTGGAACTGTGTCTTGATTACACTATGGTTGAGGACGATGTGTATAGATGAGCTGAGGTCACTATACTCCCTTCGATGTAGTGCCACCAAGTCTGTGCATGGCTTTACAAACACACCTGTCTGTGGGCCCATGCGGACTACTGCTCCCAGGCCACACTAAGCTCGAGTAGGTCACACATTTGGAACTGAGTCTTGATCATGCAGTGGCCGGATACACATGGCAATGCAGACTTTAAATCACTATACTCCCTTCGATGTGGTGACACCAAGTCTATGTATAGCATCACACATTTCTGTGGCCCCTTGCTGGAAACGCCTACTGCCTACACTGCGGTCGAGTTGGTTGCACAAGTGGAACTGAGCATCGATTTTCAATGGCAGAGTACATATTGCACGTAAGGAAAGGTGCAAGAGGACGAGTTGCAGTCAGGAGCAATAAGGGATCATCGTTACGGAGGTGATCGAACACTACCGACAACTGCCCTGCTGCCACTAACTCTGTCCATCGCGAGCCAACGACACTTGGTTGTGGGCCACTGCTGACTGCTGCCTCCGGCCTACACTGCGGTCCAGAAAGTAACAGAGTCTTGATTTATCAATGGCGGAATTCATATCAGTGTACCGGCATCATCACAGACTGCATCCCCTCTCAGCCCCGGTGCCACTAAGTCTGTTCCCCGACATTCATGGACACTCACTAGTCGTACATTGGTGGCATCTGAGTCTATGCACTAGGGGGGTAGTTTCATCCTCATGTAGCTGATACCGAATTGGTTCTGGCAACGAGGCTGTCGCTTTCCTCTCCATCATTTGCTGCTTCCGGATAAAATCAGACCTTCCGTATCATGCCCTGGAGGACACCTTCCACTGTCCCCCGCAACCCTCCGTCACATTCACCTTCAAAATCGATGAGGACCCACCCAGTCCGCGGGGCCCTACCTCAGTGCACCGCAAGTCACCGTTCCATGGCAGGGTGTCTGTGCCGGCCGCTGTGTATCCGGGGCCACTAACTCTGTGCTGGCCAGGTCCGGGACCCCTTCTTCTGAGATGATGGATGACCTCTGAGGCAATGGCCTTGGGGTCATCAAAGCCATGTGTCTGTGGCCCTGGACTGTCTGCTGCCTCCGGCCTCAACTGTGGCCCACCAGGGCTCACACATCAAATTGAGTCCTGATCGGCCCGGACATCGCATCACTGCTGGAGGCACACACCACCATTGCCAGAACCACCTCCAACCGCCATCTGCCAGAGTTGAAACGGTGGTACTGGCAGACTGACGGAGTTGCTCCCACCTGTCTTGGATGCCATCTTCTGCCTAATCCCCTGCTCAGCGCTCCAGGTGCCACTGACTCAGTGCACCACAATCCATGGACCTTTACTGATTGAGTTTTGTGCTGTGGAGAGGTTGCGCAGCAATGTCACCTCAAGGGATGTATGACGTTACAACCCACACTTTTACAACGCATACCTTTACAACGCATTTTTTACACCGCAACATCCATTACAACGCACACCTTTACAACGCATGCCATTACAACGAATACTTTGAAACTACCTTTACAACGCATTCCACTACAACGCATACTACATTTACAACGCATACCATTACAGCGCATTACATTACATTGCATATAAGATAAGTGTTGGATAGTGTAGGGGTTAAAATTACTATTCTAACTCCAGGGGGTGCAACAGTAGGGTAAGTGTTGGATAGTGTAGGGGTTAAAATTACTATTCTAACTCCAGGGGGTGCAACAGTAGGGTAAGTGTTGGATGGTAATTTATGCGTTGTAATGGTATGCGCTGTAATGACTGCGTTGTAATGGTATGCGTTGTAGTAGTGTGCGTTGTAGTGTCATGCGTTGTAATGACTGCATTGTAAATGCATGCGTTGTAATGGATTTTGCGTTGTAAAAGTTTTGTTGTAATGGTAGTGCGTTGTAAAAGTTGCATTGTAAAGGTTGTATACCCACCTCAAGCAATGTGGCAGACCTGGGACGTTGATGAGGAAGATGAAGCAGGTCTAACACACCCCACTGCATCTGCATCCGGAATATCTCGAAGGGACACAATCCTAGACTTTTTCTTCACATGAGCGCGCTCAGCTCTAGTGCCCCAACCTCAGTGCACTGCAACTCATAGACACTTCTGTTTGTATGTTGGGTGACCTCTGGACTTGCTCCGGCTCCCTCTATGTTGACTCTGTAATGCAGGTGTTTTCTGTTTCCGTTGCACTGGTGTCCACTGTTCAAGTTGTTGCCAGCACCAAGCACTCCGTGCAGGCTGTCTTACACTCACCCCACACACATCCAGCACAGGCGTCACTGTACATGTGGCTCTGCCAATAAAGGGGCCGGCGCGTGTGCCCGTGGCCAGTTCAACATTATATCTGCATGTGTACTTGTGGTCTTGTTGTATGCATGAGGGCCCTGGGCCCTTCAACATTACATTGTGCTGGGTACAGCGGGCGCAGACATGTCACTGCAGGAAGCGGGTTGGAGCTGGGACATGTAGCTTTGTCGTCACCCAATCAATTCGTAAGGGGAGTGGCCTGAGCCAACGTACGCAGAGCCAACATGGGTGTGTGACTGCTATTTGCATGCCCCTGGGCGAAGTTCTGTACTGTGAATGTGCATCTTCATGTGTCTCTATGGCAGTGTGGGTCTCCTTTGTGGGGTGTAGGGGGTCCCTGAAGGTTAATAGACACCAACATATGTGATCTAGTTCACCTTCCATGGGTTTAGACCCCACCCACACCTGTTCAGCCACCTCCTGTCGGTGTGCTGACACCTGGCATAAATCTGCCATGTTTGGGGGGGTAAAGTGTTGTGCGTTAGCTGTGCCTGCTAGTGCTTCCTGCTGTGTGGTCTTTTGCAGGGTCTGTGTTCTCCTCTAAGTAGCTTGGCTGCCCGGGTCCTGGTGGTGGGTTGCGTGGGATGTCCATGGGCAGTTGTAGGGCATTGGTGTCGTAGTTGTGGTGGTCCTCTCCGGCATCACAAATTTGTTGTCGTCTGTGCTCTGCTGGAGGTGTTGTGTGACCCTCTGCAATGTGAAGGGGAGATTCATGTTGACATTGTGTTGACATGTATGTTGGTGCATTGTTTTTGTTTACATGCAGACTGCATGACAATGTACATTGAGGTGCTGAGGTGCTGACTATTGCTGTGGGACAGTGTACATTTGGACTACATGACGGACGTGAGGTTGTACGCGTACATTTCCTTTTCACAGTTTCCAGCTCTGTCAGATGTAGTAGGCATGTTTCTGTGGGTGTGCGGAGCCAGTTGTGTCCTCTGTTCTCCCGTGTCGGCTTTGCGCATTGTACCACATTGTAGTCAATGTGGGTGTGCTGTTCTTGCTATGTGTTTGTGCTGCAGTGTGCCACGAGGATCAGTGACATGATCCAGGGTAATTGTGGGTGTGCAGTGTGCTTCACCTCATTGTGCATGTGTGCCATTGTGCCCACCCCCCCCGGCCCCCCAGTCCCTGGTCGTTACTCACCCTGTTGATGTTGTGTCAGGTCCTCCCGAGCTGTGTCCGCACTCCCGACTCCTTGCTCCATCGCCACACTGTTGAATGTGGCCTCGGTTTCCTCCAGCTCCTCCTGTGGCGCAGGACTCCCACCTCCTGTCGCCATTGCAGCCTTCCTGTTGGCAGCGTGTTTGTGTCTTGTTTAGGTTGTCACATCATGCCAGTGCCTCTTGGCCTCCTCGATTGGCCTCATCGGCACTCCGACTGCATTCCAGGTGATCTACTTGTGGGTCAGTTGATGGTAGTGTACTGTCACCTCCTTGACGCTGATCTGGTTTTGCTGCGGACTGCACCCCGTCTTCCTCTCCCTCTTCTCCTTGGCAGTCCCTTCCCCCGTTGTTCATTGCTGGTGATCTGGGGCGTTGTGGGGTTCGTGTTGGCCTCTGCGCTCGGTCAGGGTGCATCCATGTTGCTAAGCGCTTTGGATTGTTTCTGGTGTGTTGTTTCTGTAGTTTTTATGGTGCATTTTCCCGCCAGACGCTGGTTTTCGCTGCTTTTTGTACCGCGATTGGCCTCGTTGCAAGAATTTTTTGTTCTCGTTTCGCAGTGTTGCGGCGTGTCGTTAATTTTACGCGTATCTGGAGACTATCACACGGTACCGCCTTGTTGAGAATGCTTGGTTAACGTGGCGTCATTTTCCCGCGATAGATTGCAATGTTGGAAGTTGCGTTGAGGAACTTTGGAGATGGGTAGCACATGTTCGTGAGAATATGCCCCAATGAGTCCCATGAAGTATCTCCATTGATCCTTAACACCAGGTGCACTAAATTCTTCAATAGCCTTAACTAAACTGGTTTCAGGTTCAACACCCTTGGCAGACAGTTTGTACCCTAAATATTCAACAGAACTCACATTTAACCTGCATTTCTCAAGACTTAGAGTAACGCCCTTGTTCTGTATGATGGAAAAACAGGTTGCAATCTTTCATTGTGTTGCTTTTGATCAGAAACATACACCAACACATCATCTTGGAATGCCATCTCCCCAGAAATGCCTCTGAACATGCTTTCCACAATATTCTGAAACACTGCAGATGCAGACGCAAGTTTGAAAGGCATATGTTTATATCCCCCTTCGTGGGGGGATGAACGCAGTGTAGTGCCTAGACTCAGGGTGCAAATCGATTTGATGATAAGCAGAAGTCATATCTAGTAGACTGAACCACTTAACACCCCACAGAGTACAAGTCATCTCTGTGATGTTGGGCAAAGGGTGTTGATCAATCCAAATGTGGCAATTGAAATCGTGAAGGTCAACACACACGTGCAACGACCCATTGGCTTTTCTGGGTAACACAATGGTAGAAACCCAATCAGAAGATTCAATGGGTTCTATGAAATCGCTACAACACAATTTGTCCAACTCTTTTTTTAAAGCATCACGCATGGCTAGGGGTACTCTGCGAACTTTGTGCACCACTGATTTTGTACCGTCTACCAATCTGATCTTGTGCTTGAATCCTTTGAATAGGCCTAACCTGTCCTTAAAAGCTTCAGGGTATGTTGATTCCCATGCTTCTTCCTTGATGGTTTGTACACAGACCAAATCTTTCTTTAATACAACCTGGTGAGGGTTATTGGGGTACATTACAATCCCCAAATTACCTTGGTCATGCCACCCCAGCAAACAAGCATCATCCTTGGCTACATACCCAATACCTTGAGATTTACTGCTTTTGAAACATAAATCAGTATAGAATTCACCTAAAACCTCTTTGGTTTTACCACCATAACCAACAGGTAGTATTGATGAATCCTTTAAAGAAAACCCTTGTGACTGAAATAAATCCTCCCATTACTTACCACTAATGAGTGTATATGGGGATCCAGATTCAGCCGAAATGTTGATGTCTATACAGTTAACATTCACTACACAAAAGGGTCGCCTGGTTTCTTGTGGAATAGTAGTAATTGCATCAGCACATTGAACATGTTCTTGAGATTCAGTTATCATGCAAATTTGGCCTCCTTCACTTGAAGATGACTCTCCTGTAGGTTGGTCAACATAGAGAACTTTCTTGGATGATGAGTCTTTATTGGATGATGATCTGCCAGCAGATTTACAATCATTGGCAAAATGTCCTCTTTCAAAACATTTAGTGCACGTTTTATCAATGGCAGGATACTTGCTCTGACATTTCCACTAGGTTTTTCTTGCCGTGGCTTGTCTTTAAACGTTTTGTATTTGCTTTTGACAGTTAATACATTTTAAGTTGAAGAGTTGGCGCTGGAAATTGACGTTTGTTCCGATACGAAGTAGTGCTTTCAAACCTGGTGGCTATCTCCAAAGCTTTTTGTAAATTCAATTCTGGTTTGGACAGAGGTGCTTCTTAACTTTCTTATTATTGTTTTTCTCCACTAGTTGATCTCTGATCATCTCTTCTTTAAAGGCTTTGTACTCGCAAGAAACAGCTAGAATACGTAAAGCACCAACATAGCGGGAAGCAGACTATCTGGTAACTGTGCCCTTTTGTAAAATATGTGCCTTTCTAAGGTAACATTTTAATAAGCTTTAAATCTAGTATCTAGAGATTTAATGGCTGTAGCATATTTATTCTCAATTACATCGCCATCACCTTCAATGGACATACCAAACATTTTTGGAAAGTGTTTTAAAATACTGCGGCCTTCTGATCCTAAACAATGTCTTAGAATGGCAAACTTCTTTTTGTGGGTGTACGATTTGCCATCAAGGGCATCTAGATATGCCTCAAATCTTTCTTTCCATTTTTCCCAATTGGATTCAGGGGAAGCAGGGTTAGGAGTGAATGCAGCAGGAGGCATGATAACTTGATGCATGGTATAATCTACACACAAACTAATGGAAAGTACAATGTAGATTTTTACAATAAATGGAAACACTGGAAAAAGGATGCTATATACTGCATGAAAATGTGGTGTGCTTGTCACCGAAATGAAATTGGGATACACTATTATGACACCACTGTGTTAAATAAAGGTAACACAGCAATAGATGATATGCAAAATGTTCTCATAATAATGGTGTGTGTGTCACCAAATTGAAATAAGGACACACTGTTTTGAGAGTGTGTGTTACCGCTGTGTAGAATGAAGGCAAAGTAACAAAATGGCGAATTTCAGACAACATTAAACCTAATGGTGCACTAGTGCAAGTAAAAACGCATGAAACAAAGTCAGGCACAAACTCGGCTTTTAAAATGGCCGCTACATTGCGTGCGTACGTATGCACGTGGTCTTGGAGTGGGGCAGGGAAACAAAATGGCCGCTACGTTGAGTGCCCACGTGCACATGTTAGAGGAGAGCAGGACAGGCAAGGTCAGGCGAGACGCAACGGAGCTCGCGTATGGTCTGCAATAATGGTGATTTTAATAAATGTGGTCAACAGTACCTTAAAGGAAGAGCATGTCTCCGAAAGGCGAGTTGCAGCTGACATCCACCTACTTGGCCAGTGGAAACTGAAAAGCGCACTGCGGTGAAGAAGCAGGGTGATGGCCAGTCATGCGTGGGAGTCTTGCTGGCAGGAGATTTGTCACCAGTGAACAGATGCAAGTAAGTAAGTATTTAAAATACTTTTATTGCCAACAAGACAGGAGATGTGTTAGACCCAACCGTCCAGCTCCTCGTTTCAACCATTCTCCAGCACCACCATTCTGGAGTTCCAAACACAGAGAACTCCACAGGTGCCACGAGAGACATGAGTAATTAAAGTACAACCCAACACGTTACATGAGGACACATTCATTTTTGTTAGGCATGGGGAGATTAAGTGATTTGCCCAGAATCACAGGATGTTCAGCGTCATTGCTGAGACTTGAACCCAGTTCCCCAGATTCCAGGATGACCGCCCTAGCCTTCAGGCCAACTCCTCTCCCAACTCCTCTCTCCTTCTTTTCTTTTGTAGTCAATTGCTTCCCTTTGGTCCCACCCCACATCTGTACCATAATATCCTCTTTCTTGCAATGTTTTGCATTAGTTTATTTTCCTGTATTCTGACCTGCAAGTCACAAATCAAAATTTAAAAGGTCAATAGCACAGGTTCCTCTACATCTACTGGCCTATTAAGATATCTGATGTAAAACCTAGAAAATATATGTAAACAAAAGGAGTATCACCATTGGACCAACATGTTGATCCTAATGGGATGTAGGGAGATGGAGAAAAAACAAAAGAAGATTGTTCTTTTGTTAAAAGACCCCTCACTCACTCACTCGGTCCCACTAACCTAACTGTGTACTTACAGTAACGCAGGCATGTATTTTGTTTGTTTGTGACTGTTTCTTTTTCCACAGGTTTATCCTTTTTCCTCGCCTATTTAGGTTGTGAGGACACCAACTGTAAGTACACAGTTAGGTTAGTGGGACCGAGGGTTGGATACACCTTAGCGAGTGTATACCGCCCAGGTTCCCTTCACTTGGTCCTGACGAAAACCTGGTACATCCCACCACAGGTTGAAACATGTAGACCTTTTTTCACATTCACATAGATACTGTTGGTCAATATAGCCAACGGAAGTATCGTAGAACCACTTTTTTAATCATTGTCCAGTAGCTTCAGAATAAATCCTTCCCCAGAAGTTATACTCAGCCAATTTTTAACCTCACCCTTTTCTTTGCACTACATTCACAAAAAAACAACCCGCTCCACTGTAGTCAGGTGTCGCAGCACACCCGGATGGCACTCGGCTGTCCGGGTGGGACCCCGATGATGAAGCATGTCACCAACCAGGTTGGTGAGTGAGGGGTCTTTTAAAAAAGAACAATTTTCTTTTGTTTTTTCTACATCTCCCTACATCCCATTAGGACCAACATGTTGGTCCAATGGTGATACTCCTTCTTTTGTTTACATAAATTAGGGTCCAGGGGACCAAGAGTACCTCCCTCCACTCTGTGGAAAATCCCTTACTCTCCTTTTTGTTTCTATAAACCTAGAAAGACAACTGGTACGAAACCCATTGCAACCCATTGGTCTCGTACTCACGCTTTTGTTTCGAGCCAATAACACTGTGCATGTTGGGACATTTACAATTAATGGGAAACAGGAAAGTGTACGTTTTAAAAGGCGGAAGTCCATTGGAACTGGCTGATATGGGCCCACTTTACAACACTGGCGTCAGTGTCTGCTATGTTGCAGACATTTTTGAAATGTATTAACTTCACGTCAAATTATTTAAGATTTCTAATGCATAACAAAATGGGGTGGGGGGTGGTTTGACAGACAGGTACAAACGTTACAAAATTGTAGTTAACTTCGGTACACAGTCTGGAAGACATGGTGCCCGCGTGATGAGCGGTGAAGCTCTCCTTTCCCTCTCCTCTCCCTCTCTCACTGTCACGTTTGATGTATGGCGGGTTGCGGTGCCTCTGAGCGGAAAGGCACTGCCTCTCCTGAATCTGACCTGCGGATGTGTTTTGGGGCTTCGGACCGGGTCCCCGCCCTCGCTCTTGCTCTCAGGCTCTCCCTGCCGCTGCGCTGGGAGTCTGCATCCGTGGAGCTTAGGCGTGGCCGCAGCACAGTGGCTCGAGCTCTCCTTCGGGAAAGTGCAGTGCAGGCGGGCAGCAGCTGTAAAGACCTCGGTAAGGTGACGGGGGAAAAGGGATTGGCGTTTTTTCCCCCTGGCGACCTCCCTATCAGAACCTTCTGCCCCTGCTTTGGAGCCCCCAAAAACGACGGCGCTTTGTGAAGGTGAACTGGCTGTTGCTGGCGCGGGTAACGGACAGAGTGTTTACTGGGGAGGCTCGGGTGGGGCTGTTTCTGTGAGTTCTAAGAGCCCCAGTTCCTGCAAAAAGAAGAAAGGAGCCAAGTGTCAATCACGAAAAGGCAGGGGTAGGGGAAGGGGGTCAAAGGATAGTCACGATATCCAGGCACTTCTATATGACTGTGGCAGTGAGAGTGATTTGCAGGAGGGGAATGCTGTCGAACTGAGGGGGCTCCAGAGAGCTGCAGTTAAAGGGAGACAAGGTGAGCTTAAACCCTCTCGCATTACCCCCTCCTTGCGCTCATTTTTCAAAGTTTTGCCCCAAGTCTTGACTATTCAAAAACCCCACATACCTGAGCAAGATTGCCATTCTGTCCGTGTAGGTTGCCAAGAGAAAATGGCCTCTCATGTGGCAGGTTTTCCTTCAGCAGTTACAATCATACCAGTAGACGGGTCAGGCAGCAATGACCAGACGGCAGAAGAAGTCAGGAGCGTGGTGACATTGGAGTCTAACAGGCCTGTCAGTTTACAACTTGTCCAAGACACTCAAGTCAGTCCACTGCTAAATAATCTAGTATCCTCTGAGGTAGCCCCGAAACAGACACCGAGTATCAATCAGCCCCCGGTGCAATTAGAAAGGGGAGAGTCCGGTGGTGGAGTGGATACAGCCTCTTCCTCGATAGAGTCTTTGCTAAATTCTCTAAAAGCAGACATAAAGCAGGGATTTGCGATCTCTGCCAAGAATCAAACAGAGATTAGGGCTGCCTGTGACGTTTTGGAGCGGAAGGTAGATCGCCTGAATGAGAGGACAGAAACCCTTGAAGGCTCGGTAGAAGAACTTAAAGACAATCTAGGTTCTGCCCAAGTCAAAATCCATAACCTGCAAAGAAAGGGAGATGCGATTCGCGAGAGGGTTGAGTCTTTGGAGAACTTTTCAAGAAGAAATAATTTCCGGCTCTTGAAGATTCCCGAGGGGAGTGAGGGGAGCGACTTAAAAACCTTTGTCGTAAACCTGCTTAAAGACTCACTCAACTTAGAAGAGTCATCAGACATTTTGGGGAGAGATATCCAAAGGATTCATAGGGACCCTTTCCGTCTGAAACCTGGCAGATAAAAGCCTAGGAAAATTCTGGTCAATTTTCTCACGTATTCGATTAAAGAAAAAATCCTAAATTTGGCCTTAAAAGACAAGACTTTCTTGCGCACGCGAAGTACCTATTAGAACCCGCGGTGATACTGTCCCTCGACGCGCATATGGCGTTCGACACGGTCCACTGGCCCTTTCTATTTGCAGTACTACGTCATTTTGGTTTTGGCCCAAAGTTCTGCTCCTGGATCCGTCTGCTCTATGCAAGACCAATGGCGCATGTAGCTGCCAACGGCCACATCTCGGCAGACTTTCCATTGTTTAGAGGCACACGCCAGGGCTTCCCACTGTCCCCATTCCTGTTTGCCATGGTCCTTGAACCTCTGGCCGAATGGATACGGTGGGAGCCCACGATCCGTGGTATCCGCTGGACGGATGACTGGGAAGATAAAATATCCCTTTACGCCGACGATGTTCTGATATATCTCACCTCTCCCAAGCGCTCGATTAACACCTTACTAGATGTTTGCACGGCATACGGACGAGCTTCCGGTTATTCGATCAACTGGTCCAAGTCCACCATGTACATACTGCGCGGTCCCGCACCGTGCTTGCCGGACACCTGCCCGCTGCGGATCTCTGATGACGGGTTTAAATACTTAGGGATCCACATCACAGCTGACCCTGCCGTTTTCTATACACGCAACCTACAGCCCCCTCTTGACCGCCTGAAACGTGACGTCCGACACTGGGAATCGCTACCGCTGACACTGCTTGGTAAGGCGGCCCTGTTCAAAATGATGGCCCTGCCCCGCTTCCTCTACGTTCTGGAAAACGCACCCTACCCTGTCCTTCCCGCATACTTCAAAACCATCGCTGCGCACGTCTCGCTGTTACTATGGGGCTCTAGACCTGCCCGTATAGCACAAGCCTAGCTCACGCGCGGCTGGTACGACGGAGGCATAGCACTCCCAGACATCAATCTTTACTACTGGGCGTCGCAGTTAAAGGTTATTAACCAATGGCTTCATCTCCCCCAGTCTGAACCAGCCCTAAAGGCAGACAGGGCGCAGCTGGGGCTCTCAGGAATGCTGGCCCCCCTGTACGATAAATCGTTAATCACCGCAAAGATCGGCCCACTGCGTCACACACTCACCGTGTGGCACGCGGCGCTGAGAAGGTTGAAATGGCAAGGAGTACTTACACAGCTGACCCCGTTGTGGGACATAAAACAGCTGGGGCGACTGAGGCACTCCAAGGGCTTCGACCGCTGGGATGCTATCGGCATCTCGACCATTGGAGATCTATGGCAGAGGGAGCAGGTGCTACCTTTTGAGACGCTGCAACAGCAATATGATTTGGCGCTGACAGAGCGCTTCAGGTACACACAGGTACGACATGCGTTGACAACTGCGTTCAAGTCAGGAACAGATATCCCAGAGGCGTCCCCGCTCGAGGACAGACTTCTGACTGACTTTATGCCTTTAAAGGCGACATCTCTAACGTACAGGAAACTTGTAAACAACGTACCTGACCCTCTAGAGGCCCTGCGGGAGAAATGGATACACGACTGTGGTGACATTGATGACTCAGAGTGGCAGGAGGCGACTTCGTCTCCGAAAGAAGTAGGTGTCCCCTCGCGTCTTCGCCTGGTGCAACTACGTATACTTCACAGATCATACTACACGAGGGATGCACTGCACAAGATGAAAAGGATCACACACCCATACTGCCTGAGGGGATGTGGGGAAATAGGTAGCTTCTACCACATGATATGGGAATGCCCCCACATTGCACACTACTGGGTTCAAGTGATGCGCACCATGTCTCAATCAGAGGAACTCTCCATACTGCCAGACCCCAAGCGTTGCCTTTTAAACATATGGGAACCCAACGACCTCACACGATATGGGCAGAACTGGATGACGCTAGGTATGATGGTAGCGAAAAGAAATATAGCGCAGAGGTGGGGCGGGGGGATGTCGCCATCAATCTCGGCCTGGAGACAAGATATGGACGCTGCGATGATTGCAGAACGGGCAGTGTTTCGAAATAGAGGTTGTCCCAAGAAATGGAATAGGGTCTGGGGGGCATGGAATAAGTACAGGGGGAACATTTGCGACCCACCTTCTGATACGGACAGCTCTAGCTCCGATACGGAATAAAGGTTTAAAACTTCAATTTTGGTTAACAACCCATGTTTTGATTTGTAAAAAAGAATGCTCCTGTGTTACAAAAGTACTCTCGCAGGTTTCTGTTGCCAAACTACGGTGCCTAACTTATTTTGTGATTGTATGTGACGCTGTATCGCATTGTTTCAAAATGCCAATAAAAATAATTTCAACAAAAAAAAAGACAAGACTTTAAATGGTCCTGACTTTCCCTTTGAGATTCGTTCTGACCTGTCAAAAACCGCTCTAGATCGGCAGTGGGAGCTAAGTCAGAGGATGGAAAAATTTCGTGCCCTAGGTGCAACAGTGCAGATGAGATTCCCTGCTTTTTTGCGTGTTATGTTTAAGAACAAAATGCACAACATTAGATCTCCTCTTGAGGCGGACGAAATGCTGGAGTCATTAAGGGATCTCTCCCGGGGAGGAGCAGGAATCTCTTAAAAAAAAAAAAGATTGGATTGGTCTCCCTTTGTCATACTTGGGTCAAATGGTAGAAGAGACAGCAAACATCCAGCCATTCAAGAAATTTAATTAGAATTTAAGTAGAAATACATAAGGGGGCAAAGGAAATAAATCGCTCAATAAAAGGATACAAATAAAAAAAATATATAATAAAAAAAAAAAGGCTAGAAGTTTGAAATTGGGTTTGTTTTAGAGTCACTGGGAGTTTCTTCTTTTTCTATATTTCTTTTGTATATTCTTTAAAAAGAAATACCTGTGCACTACCAGCTTGGGAGTGGAGGAGAGGGAGAAGGAGGGTGGAGGAGGTAGAGGGCGCAAAACTGGCAATACATCTGTCCAGTGTAGGTCGGGTTGGGTTTTCCGGGGGGGAGGGTGTAGCACAGGGTGGTAGGGTAAAAATAAAAAAAATCCTCAAATGTCTGAGCCCAAAAGGTACTTGATTGTAAATAGCCTAGACTATCGACTAACATTTTCTGTCTCATGACCCATAAAAATTAGAGCAAGATATGAGAATAAGGCTATAGGGAGTTTGGAAGAGGTAGGGGGGGGGTGATGACTGCTTGAGGAAATGACTCCGCTAAATTTTTTATCCTGGAATGTCAATGGCCTGCGCACTAGGGGTAGGAGAGCAAAGATTTTTCAATACTTGAGGGACTCCCCGGCACAGATCATAGCCATTCAGTAGTCACACCTCCTAAAGGCTGAGACAACAGAGTTTAAAAAAAAGGAAAAATGTGTAGACAATTTTACTTGCACAGATCAATCAGCAAACATTAGGGGGGGTGCTTTTTATTTTAAAAAAACAAGCAAAAGCACAAATTGTGGAATATAGGGAGGATAGGAGTGGCAGGTGGCTCATTGTAAAGGTTATGCTAGATGGCCTTCCTTTCATCCTGGTCGGGTATTATGGCCCAAACCAGGACGACCCCTCCTATCTAAACATCATTCGAGACAACCTGCTGGCTCTTCATGACCCAGTTATCTGGATGGGTGACTTTAACATTGTTTTAGACCCAAAAATAGATAAGTCTGCTAAATCTAGAGCCTGTGTCCTCTCCAGATCTAGACAGGATCTCCTAACAGTAATGTCACAACTGGGTCTTGCAGATGTCTGGAGGGAAAGGGCAGGGGATACGCTGTGGGTTTCTTTTCGAAACTTTAAATACAAACATGTGTCTAGGATAGACTATGCTTTGTTTAGTTATAGTCTGAAAGACTTATTGATAGATATTTCCTACCTTCCCTCACATCTCTCCGATCATTCGGCCATCTCATTTATATTGAAACCAGGACACAAACATAGTCATACTTCTTGGTCATTTGATCGCACCATTCTTTTAGAAAATGAGGAGGTCAATTTTCTTCGATCAGAGACCCGGTATTTCTTGGAAGCAAATATAGATTCTACGGAAACCCATGTTATGTGGGATGCTTTAAAAGCCTTCTGGAGGGGGTGTATCACGAGCAGAGCTTCTTATAGAAGGAAGAAATACAGGGAAAATATTGAAAACCTGGAGGGGGAAATGAAAACTATTGAAAGCATCTTGGGTGCCCAAACTAGATCAGGTGTAGACTACGAAAGATATGGGGAGCTAAAGTCACAACTAGAAAATATATTACAAGCTAGGGTCTCTAGAAGGTGGGAGGCGAGCAGAATCTCTCATTTTGAGTTTGGCGAGGCGGCTGGTAAAATCCTCGCTTGGAAAACTAAATCCTACCAAGCTCGAAACTATATCAGGGAGATTAGGGTGGAGGGAGAAGTTGCTCCCCGGATTACAAAAGACGAAATAGGAGGTGCTTTCCGGGATTTCTTTCAGGACATCTACAAGGAAGACACCCGGGAGGATATGGCAGGGAGGGAGGCCTGGCTAGACCAAATTTCCATTCCAAAGCTATCACCAGGGCAAAGCAGGTCGTTGGAGGAAGGGATTTCTGTTGAAGAAATTAGGAAGGTTTTGGGGCAAGTAAAGCCGGGGAAGGCAGCAGGCCTTGATGGGTTACCAGGGGAATTTTACAGCGCCCTGAAAGAGGAGATTGCCCCGGTTATGGCTTCCATTTTCAATAACATCCTTTTGGAGGGGAGGGACTCTCCAAAGTCTTGGAACGATGCTACGGTGGTCCTAATACCCAAACAAGGGAAAGATCTGAAAGAATGTGGGTCGATTTCGCTCCTCAACAGCGATTACAAAATCGTTGCTGCTATTATGGCAACTAGATTGGGGAAGGTGGCAAGCTCTATAGTTCACGAAGACCAAAAGGGCTTTATTAAGGGCAGACATTTAGCTGACCTCACGCAAGATCTGGTTGGGGTGATTGACATCGCTACCACTTTTTCTCTGCCTCTGGCTGTCTTTACGCTGGACGCGACTAAGACCATTGATAGGGTCAACTGGTCCTATTTGGCTGCAGTCATGGAGAAATTCAATCTGCCCGAAAACTTCTGCCGTATGATTTCACTCATATATAAGGCCCCGACGGCTAGGCTTTATGTAAACAATTCCCTAACAGGGCCTTTTGAAATTTCAAGAGGCACGAGGCAGGGCTGCCCGCTTTCTCCCCTCCTTTTTAACCTCTATATTGAACCTTTTGTACAGATTCTTAGAGAGGAGGCTACTATACCATCATTTAGCTTTGGAGGGTGGGATAAGCGGGTAGCCCTATCTGCCGATGATATCCTCATTATGACATCAAATTTATATCTGGCCCTTCCCTCAGTGATCAGGAGGGCTGAGGAGTTCGGCAAAATCTCCGGATATAACATAAACTCCGAAAAAACGAAAATTATGGTTTGGAATATCCCTAATACTCATGTGGAGGTAGTGTCCTCTATGCGCTATCTCGGCATTAGAATAAGCCAAGACATAAGTAAAATCGCCACTTACAATCTCGACCGAGTACATAAGGAATGTCGAAAACAACTAAAGGCATGGAACCATCTCCCGCTATCTATCTTTGGGAGGACAAACCTTATAAAAATGTCCATCCTGCCTAAATATACCTTTTTGTTTAACTCTATCCCTATGGCCTTTGATGTCAAACAAATATCTAAATGTCAACAAGAAATCAACTCTTTTATTTGGAGGAATGGAGCTACGAGATTGGCTTGGAAAAAGTTGAGGAGAAGGAGAGAAAAAGGAGGACTAACGTCACCAGACATTCAATATTATGCTTGGGCGTTCCAATTATCCTATTCAAGAATGCTCCTAAAAACACCAGTGGATAACCCTAGGGGGAGGATGTTTTGAGCTATGTTGGATGGGTCTGGTCTTCCATCTGACGGCTTTCTTTTCAAGTTTGGGGACCAGAAATAAAATACAAATAAAAAAACAATTCTTCATTCGTTGGCCAGTAGTTGGTCCACAATTAGGAAACGAACAGGGATGAGCTATTTTTCCAACTTAGCACCCATGTGGGGCTCTCCAGGCACTCCTCTGTGTCTTAAAGACAGACTGGCATGTCCAATAAAAGAAGCCGGAATTGTGAATTGGGGAGAGCTGATAGCAGGAGGCTCAATGATACCTTGGGAGGCTTTGCGGGAGAAAGTCAGGCCAAGCTTATCTAGCTTTAAATATATGCAGCTGACGAGTTGGGCTCAGGCATTGACAAGGAGGGGAGTCCCCCTGGGAAATTATAGCAATTTAGAAAATCTATTGGTGACAAGGCCAGGGGGGGGGGTAAGGAGGTTGCATGTTGGTACTGGGCGATCCTGGAGGAGATAGATGATGACACTAATCTCCCGGCGGTGTTATGGGGTAGCAATGTGGGTGAACAGTGCCAGCATTTGTGGCTGAACTCTTTTAGCCTACTATATATGTATATGTATATATGTATAAAATTGTGAAGCCAGCTTGGCTGAGGCGAAACCACCTATATACTTTACATCGAGCATATCTGTCTCCCCAAAAGCTAGCCAAATTCCAGCAAGGGAAAAAATGTAACAAATGTGATCTTGCAGAAGCCTCAGATGTGCACATGTTTAAAGAGTGCCCAGCCATTAGCCGTTTTTGGGAAGAGGTGATGAATGCCCTATCCTCTATTCTTAACACCACATTGAGCAACATTCTCCCTTTGATCATCTTTGGGATTGATGAAAACATCTCAGGACATGCCAGATCCTTCCTGTTTTTTGATATTCTAATGGCAAGGAGACAGATCTGCAGGATTTGGGTGGATACAGCCCCTCCAACATATATAGGATGGCCATCGTCCCTATATGAAGTTTCTAAAGTAGACTTGGCCAGACCCTGCAGCAGGAAAAAGGTTGCTTTTTGGGAATATTTGATACAGTGGAAGTAGGTTTCCAGTTTTTTTTTTTCCGTCCGGGTCCTATGATTATGCCAGCTTCCCTGCTCCATGGACCTATAGCAAGGGTCTTTTCCGAATTTCTGGTCTAACAGGCTGAAATATGCCTAGTTGGAGTTTCTGAAGGTCACCCTCTTTGTGTGTGGGTTCTCCTTCTTCCGCCAATATGTCAATCGTCTCTTGTGCAATTGTCTGAGGCACACTACTGGTTTCTGGTAGGCAGAACAAGGTAGCACAAAGTGGTGGTTGGCGGTTTCCTTTCTCACACATAAGGGTTTGGCAAATGAGGACAAAAAAAACAAAACAAAAAAAACCATTGTAGTTAACTTCCAGTACATGGTGTTGCAAATACATAAGCATGGATGCCGACGTCACACACTGAATAAAGTCAACATTGTTAGTGGTGCCATTTAACGCTATAACGAGGGAATAAAAACAAAAGAAGAGGAACAGCAACTGCATTAAAATATGAACAGCAGGATATAAGAGGGACTGCATTCAGTATTGAACTTAGGGAGTGAAGCAGAACTCTCTAAAGAGCTACAGCTGGAGGGAGTGCAGACTGACAAGGAGTGTTGAAGTTAATGGCTTTACAGGAAGGGAAGGGAGGATTTTGTTGTTGAGATACAGTATAAAAGAAGGAACATAGAGTCAAACTATAAAAGCAGCGTGGGGGCCCGAGAAGTTCAGTACAGAGGGCTAGAGTAGTAGTGGGATAATATTGCATCAGATGGGCATTAATACATTGCAGGTGGTATTCCACTGAAGGTGATAGGGGTTATCCTGAATCGCTAACTGAACTGGAGAGTGGATGGAGTTTGGCTATTTCCGGAGGCCTCTATCCTTCTCAAATCTTAGGAGGGCGCTCTCTGCTGGAATCCTTGTCTCTAGTGAGTGCTGTCATGCACCAGTCATTGTATTATAATTGCGTTTATATAGCGCTTACTACCCCTGACGAGGCGTCAAAGCACTTTTTCGGCAAGTAGCACGCTATTCTGGAACCCATTAATTATTAGTGGTGAATTAGTATAGTGAAATATAAAAGTAATTTGAGTGATGGGTATGCTAGTCAGTTATTTGGCATGAGAAGGATAGTGGGCAGGATAGAAGAGGGAAAAGGTTTGTGTTTGTGTAGCGCTTGCTACCACTGATGAGGTGTTGAAGTGCTTTTTCGGCGAGTAGCACCTACTCCAGAACCCCTAAAGGATTAGTGATGAATTAGTATAGTGAAACATGAAATTAATTTGAGTGGTTGAAATGTTAGTCTGTTATTTGGATTGAAAAGGAATAGTGGAGGGATAGAAGAGGAAAGGGTCTTGAATGTTTATTTTGTGGGAGTTCATAGAAGTAGGAGAGGGGTTGGGATGAGTAAAGGAGAGGTGGTTGGGGAAGAGTCAGAGGGAAGGGTTTACAAAGGTTTGTTTGGGATATCTGATAGTAAGAGGTATGAGGTGATGCAAGGAGGGGTAGAGGAGGGGAGAGTTTAGAAAGGATTATTTTGGGGATCAAAGTAGTGGTGTGGGGTTTGGGATGAATGAGACAGTGGGGGTAGAGGATATATTGATAGAGGTATAGGATGAAAGATAGGGTAGTGCATTGGGAAGAGTAATAGAATGAGGTATGAGATGAGTCAGAGAATGGATGTAGAGAATATATTGAGAGTGTTCTAGCATAAGAAATAGAGTAGTGCATTGGATTGTTGAATTAGAATCAAAGCAATAAATATATAGATACATAAGCACATGGAATATATATATATATATATATATATATATATATATATATATATATATATATATATATATATATATATATATATATATATATATGCATAGTTATAGCACATGAGGTGAAACTGATTGATCAGTTACGGAAATGACTTCATGTAGATGTTGAAAAACATGGGTGAAATGATAAAGCCATTGAGGGAATGAAATGAGGGACCCCTACTTTTGTGAAGTACGGTTTGAACGAGAAAGGGGGGTTTGGATGACATTAGTTCTGTTGTGAAGGTAGGATGTGATCCAGTCTAGAGCAGTCCTCTCTATGCCAGCTTTGTAGAGTCTTTGTATCAGAGTGTCCTGGCCAACCGTAACAAAGGCTGCAGAGAGGTCCAAGAGAAGTAGTGCAGAAACCCTGTTGCGATCAACTGTGATTTTAAGATCATCCCAGATTCTATGCCGCTTCCTGGACGGAATCCTGTTTAGAAGTCTCAAAGTATGGCGCTATCTTCAATGAACTGTGACATCTGGATGAATGCTGCTTTTTCTATCAGTTTGCCCCGGAAAGGTCCATTTGTAATCGGTCTGTAGTTGTCAGGGTTCAGCGGTTCCAGGTTTGTTTTCTTCAGTAATGATTGTATGTATGACTTTTTGAGTTCTTCTGGAAATATTCAGGTAGTCAAGGAATTGTTGATGATTCTTCCTACTGGTGTGACAGCAGAAGTTTTTAGATGAATTTTCTTGGAGGTTTGTGGTGGATAGGGGTCAGTGGGCTCGCCGGCAGGCCTGCTTGCTTTGATCATGTCCATAAATTCATTGTTTGCAATTTGTTGGAATGAGTGGAGACTGGGTTAGAGTATTCTTAGATTGTTGTTTTGGGAAAGGGTCGGTGCTAGAGCTTTTTCTTTAAATAAGAGTCTCAAGTGTCTGGTTTGGCTGTGTAATGATTTGCCAGTTTCTCTGTGAAAACTTGAGTAACAGGATGAGCTGCTTCTAGGCAATTTGGTTTACGAAATTCAGTGAGAATTTTTCTCGAATTCTTTATTTGCACACTTCTGATTTGTATAATCTGATATGTTTCTGTAGGCAAAGTTTGGGCCCGATTCACAGGACTAACTTAAGACAAAATCCTAAACTTACTACCATTTTGGTATTCACAGAAGGCACTTACTCATTTTGGTATTCACAGAAGGCACTTACTCATTTCGGTATTCACAGAAGTTAGGAGTCCTAACTTTAGGACTCCTAAATGACTTCTGTGAATACCGAAAGTCTTAAAGTTAGGATTTTTCTCAGTTTAGGAGTAGTGTAGTTTGGACTCCTAACTTGAGGACTCCTAAATGCCTTCTGTGAATACCGAAAGTCTTAATGTTAGGATTTTTCCCAGTTTAGGAGTCCTCAAGTTAGGAGTCCTAACTTTACTACTCCTAAACTGAGAAAAATCCTAACTTTAAGACTTTCGGTATTCACAGAAGACATTTAGGAGTCCTAAAGTTAGGACTCCTAACTTCTGTGAATACCGAAATGAGTAAGTGCCTTCTGTGAATACCAAAATGATTAAGAGCCTTGTGTGAATACCAAAATGAGTAAGTGCCTTCTGTGAATACCAAAATGGTAGTAAGTTTAGGATTTTGTCTTAAGTTAGTTCTGTGAATCGGGCCCCTTGTCTTTATTGGTCTTTGTTTTGAACCAGGCACGTTGCAGGTTCCTAATTTGTTTTTTTATCTCTTTTATCTCTGTATTTCTCCAAGGTAACTGTTTTTTTTGTTCTGTTGTATCATTTTTTGTGGTTTTAGGTTATCAAAAGCTTCCTATAGCCGCTCATAGACCTTTTGAACAGAATTTATCTTGTCTATATCCGTACTGGATGTTAATTGTGTTTTTAAGTGTTCCATATTGAGTTTGTTTCATGGTCTATAGGTGGATGCACGTAAGGTGGTTTTAGGTGCATTGCTTTATGTTGGAAAGCAAGCAAATGGTGATCTGACCATTGACTGTAGTCATTGTTTGAAAGTTAACAATATTAGCCAAAGTGACATCTAGGAAGTGTCCAGCGATGTGTGTTGCTTTGTGGACGATCTGATGGGGATCAGTGCTTCTAAGCCAGCGATAATTATTTTTCGATGGGGCAGATTGGGTTTGTCAAACCAAATGTTGAGGTCACCCAGAATGCATAGGTTGAAGTATAGTGTTCTCAGGTTTAAAACTATGTCTAGAAGTGTGTCTGGGATGTTGCATTGCTAGGTAGAGGTCTTGAACGGAGCAGGAAGTTACTGAAGAAAGATGGTGTCAGATTGTATCTGGTGAAAAGGGCCTCACAACTTTGTATCTTGATGTTGTCAGCTTTAGTGACGGGCAATGTTTGCCTGAACATAACAGCTAGGGCACCTCCTGTTTTGCCTATACGATTTTGCATGATGGTTGGATAGCCTAGAGGAATGTCTTAATGCAGGATCGGAGCATATCATCTCCCAACCGTGATTCAGTTATGAAGAGTATATCAGGTTTTGTGTCAGTGAGAAGGTGAGCAGTATTTTATGGGCTTGTAGCAGGTGTGTCTTTTTTGTTGGCATTAGATTTATGAGGATAGCAATCGTGTAGCTGTTCTTTATCGTGTTCCTCCTCCAACAGGCTAATTAGGCGTTTTGATGGGTCTGCATCTGTAGGTGGTAGAGACAGTGATTGAGAGTGAGTTGGTGAGCTATGTTGTTTTTGTGATGTAAACTTGTTGTGAAGTAGACATGGAGAAGCAAAGTTGTGAGGAGTGGTATGTTGTTTATTTTGTTTGCGTCTCTTTAGGGTGGAAGATGTATGAGTTGTGGGACACCCCCGCGCCGCACGGCCACCAGCTGCTGCGTGTGCCCCCTCACTGTGCCTAGCTGCCTCACTGCCGACTGACCCTGCTGCCGTCCGTTTGGTTTTCTTTTGCCAATCGCTTGTGCCTGTTTTTACTTTCTAGTCTCTCTCCCGTGTTAAGCTTGTTTTGTCAATCACTTGTGCTTGTCTGCATCTCTTAGGCTTTTTCCCCGTGTTTAGCTTGTTTTGTCAATCACTTGTGCTTGTCTGCATCTCTTAGGCTTTTTCCCCGTGTTTAGCTTGTTTTGTCAATCACTTGTGCTTGTCTGCATCTCTTAGGCTTTTTTTCCCGTGTTTAGCTCGTTCTGTCAATCTTTTGTGCTTGTCCATATTTCCTAGTCTTCTTCCCGTGTTAGCGCGATTTGTTTACCTTCGGTAATCACTGCCCGCTCTGTTTCCCGCCTCCCTCGCCGCCCCCTCTTCCCGCCCCTACCGCCGACCCCGCCCCTTTTTCCTTCTGTTCCCTCCCTGCTCCCGCCTCCCAGCTGCTCCGCCCACCCGCGCACTTCGCCTTATATGGCGACCGTGCGAACGCGCAGCGTTGACGCGCAGCGGGCGCGCCGAAGGCGCGCCAAAGGTAAGCCCGTCTGCGCCCGTCCGCGCCTGGACCGCGCCCAGGGCCAGGACCCCTGGCCCCCACCGACGGAAGCCGACCCGACGAACCTACAACGCCGCCGATCTCATCGCACTCAACACCGGCCGCATCCCAGGATGTCACCAAGCCGCCCCGAAGCACACCCACGGACCCTTCAGCTGCCACGCCTGCAAGTTCAGCTGCATCCGGACACACCCTGCACCAGCACTCACCAAACCGAACACCAGCAGCAGCCACCTCAAGTGCATCCTGCTCAACACCCGCTCCGTCCACAGACACGCCGTAGAACTTTGGAACCTCCTCGACACCACCGCCCCTGACGTGGCCTTCCTCACCGAGACCTGGATGAACGCCTCCTCAGCCCCAGACATCGCCATCGCCATCCCGGAGGGCTACAAGATCATCCGGAGGGACCGCACCGCCAACCAGACGGGAGGAGGCATCGCCATCATCCACAGAGACACCATCCGCATCACGACCAACACCGACGACACCCTAACCACCGCCGAACACCTGCACTTCCAGATCCACACCAACCCGAAGACCACCCTCAGAGGCACCCTGATCTACCGACCCCCGGGGCCACGCACACGATTCAGCGAGGACATCGCCGACTTCGTCAGTCCGCATGCCCTCCCCTCCGCCGACTACATCCTCCTGGGGGACCTCAACTTCCACCTGGAGAACAACAACGACCGCAACACCACCAGCCTGATCGACAACCTCGCCAACCTCGGACTCAAGCAACTGGTAACCACCCCCACCCACCTCGCCGGACACACGCTCGACGCCGTCTTTTCGTCCAGCAACGACGTCACCTTCAGCCACGCAACAGGACTCCACTGGACGGACCACAGCTGCGTCCACTTCACCTTCAACAGATCGGCGATCCACCACCACCAACAACAGGCTGCCCGAAGAAGCTGGAACAAGATCACAGCCGACCAGCTCACCGCTTCCCTGAGCCAGCACCCTCCCGCCAGCTCAGCGAACACCAACCTGGCCGCCGACAACTTCACGAAGTGGATCAGCAACTGCGCGGACGAACTCGCCCCACTGAGAACCCCACCCAGCAGACCCTGCAGCAGAAAAACGCCATGGTTCACCGACGAACTAAAGAGCTCCAAGAAGAACTGCCGAGCCCTCGAGAAAGCCTGGAGAAGGGAGCCTACCACGGACAACATGACCACCCTCAAGCTCGCCACCCGGAAACACCACCAACTGATCCGCGCCACCAAGAAAAATACATACAAGGATCGACTGGACAACAACGCACACAACTGCAAGGAACTCTTCAACATCGTGAAAGAGCTCTCCAACCCCAGCGCCGGCAGCAATGACATCACCCCGTCGCAAGACCTCTGCAACTCCCTCGCCTCCTACTTCCACAACAAGATCGCGGACATACACAACAGCTTCAGCAACCAACCAACGCAAGCCACAACCGCAACAACGCCACCCACCACCACCCTCCGCACCTGGACTCCAATCAACACAGAAGACACCATCCGCACAATGAACTCCATCCACTCCGGATCTCCGACTGACCCCTGCCCTCACCACGTCTTCAACAAGGCCGACGCTGTCATCGCACCCCACCTGCGGGACATCATCAACACTTCCTTCGACACCGCCACCTTCCCTGAGAGCTGGAAGCACGCCGAACTCAGCGCTCTTCTCAAGAAACCCACAGCAGACCCCACCGACCTCAAGAACTACCGCCCCATCTCGCTCCTCCCGTTCCCGGCCAAAGTCATCGAGAAGACCGTCAACAAACAGCTGGCAGCCTTCCTCGAGACGAACGGATCCCTCGACCCCTCACAGTCGGGCTTCCGGGCGAACCACAGCACCGAGACCGCCCTCATCGCTGCCACCGATGACATACGAACTCTGATGGACAACGGAGAAACAGCGGCCCTCATCCTCCTAGACCTCTCCGCGGCCTTCGACACTGTCTGCCACCGCACACTAATACAGCGCCGTGGCAACATCGGAATCCAGGACAAGGCACTGGAATGGATCATCTCCTTCCTCGACGGAAGAACACAGAGAGTCCGCCTACCACCGTACAAGTCAGAGGCCACCGAAGTCATCTGCGGCGTCCCTCAAGGATCCTCACTGAGCCCCACCCTCTTCAACGTCTACATGAGCCCCCTCGCGGCCATCGCACGCCAACACAACCTCAACATAATCTCCTACGCCGACGACACCCAGCTGATCCTCTCCCTGACCAACGACCCCGCCACCGCCAGAGCCAACCTGCACGAAGGGATGAGAGAGGTAGCCGAATGGATGACGACCAGCCGCCTGAAACTGAACTCGGACAAGACGGAGGTCCTCATCCTGGGCGCATCGCCCTCCGCCTGGGACGACTCCTGGTGGCCCTCCGCCCTGGGCACCGCACCCAAACCAACGGACCACGCACGTAACCTGGGCTTCATCCTGGACTCCTCCCTCTCCATGACCAGACAAGTAAACGCCGTCTCCTCGTCTTGCTTCAACATCCTGCGCATGCTACGCAAGATCTTCCGGTGGATCCCCACCGGCACAAGGAAGACGGTCACCCAGGCCCTCGTCACCAGCCGACTGGACTACGGCAACGCCCTCTACGCCGGAACCACTGCCAAACTCCAGAAGAGACTCCAGCGGATTCAGAACGCCTCGGCCAGGCTCATCCTCGACATCCCCCGACGCAGCCACATCTCCGGACACCTGAGAGATCTGCATTGGCTCCCGGTCAACAAGAGAATCACCTTCCGGCTCCTCACCCACGCACACAAAGCCCTACACGACCAAGGCCCGAGCTACCTCAACAACCGGATCAACTTCTACACTCCCAAGCGCCTCCTCAGATCAACCAGCCACGCCCTCGCCGCCGTCCCCCGCATCCGAAGAACAACAACAGGAGGAAGATCCTTCTCCTACCTGGCCGCCAAGACCTGGAACTCACTCCCGACCGACCTACGCCTGACCCAAGACCACCTCTCCTTCAGGAAGAAGCTCAAGACCTGGCTGTTCGAGCAGTAACGGCACCCCCCCCCAACCCAGCGCCTTGAGACCCTACGGGTGAGTAGTGCGCTCTACAAATGTCATGATTGATTGATTGATTGAGTTAGGGGTGATGGTGCAGCATGTGAGTCAAGCAGTAAGGTTCTAAAATGTTCAATGGATGAGAGGCAGGTAAAAGAGATTTGCTGTGTTGCTGTATATGTGTTTGGTGTGGGGAAAGAGAGAGAGAGAAAGCTTGGCATGGGAGTTTGTTCATGGTGTGTATCATTTGTGTAGTCTGGAAGTTGGGTGTATGTGAATGGAGTGGCAGGACTTAAGCAGAAAAGGGTGGTGACATGGAATAGGCTTTATACTGGGAAGAAATATGCCAGGGAAAGTCAGTGTGTTTTACTGTTTTCACTTCATTATTCTCCTAAGGGGATGTGGAGCCCATGTGCTAGTTTCACTTTCCTAAGGCCTACCAATTCCAGGCACGCACTAAAGTCCACTGTAACTTGTGCAAGAAGAAGTATTCTGTGATTCCAAAGTCATATTTGTACTGCTTTTGGGTCATCCTTAAAAGTAATATTTCTCTGGGTCAGCCCATTACCAGGGCCTGACTAGGGGCTGACCCCGGCAGGCTGGATTAATGACCTTCCTTCCAAGAGCAAAGGCCTCCTCCCAAAGAAAAGAAGATGGGTGGAGCTACAGGTTCATCCATTAGCAGCCGTCACCAGGTGCCAGGTACCAGGCTGCAAAAGTGAGAAGGCAGTGCGGGGAAAGGGGCTTTCAGAGACCATGTGGCAGAAGACTCCTGGACGATGCCATCTTGAACCCAGAGGTCTGGGCAGGAAGGAGGGTGTAGGGGCAGTGAAGAGATGTGTCGCTGTTTGATAGGACAAACAGAGACTTCCTGCCAGTCCCCTCCCCAAACTTTAAAAAGTATTTGCACAGGAAGAGAAGCTCTCTCTGGGGTGTGGTCTGTTGAGGCAGAGGGTGCTGGAGCCTGGTACAATTGGCAGTTGGAAGGAGGAACCCCCTGAATGCCCCAGGATCCTGAACAGGTCCAGGAGAAGAGTCCAGGACCGGTGCGCAGAAACAGGGGCCTCTGCGCAGGGAGAAGAGAGGCCCAGGAGGAGAGCCAGGTGAAAGGCTGGCGCAGGGAGCCAGTGAAGACAGCTCCCTGCTGAATCCGCCCTCCCTGAGACCCAGGGGGCAAAATAGAGTGCTCCCAGTGGCTGGAGAGCGCCACCAGGATCAAGAAGAGGCCAAAATTAAGAAGATCGGACCCCTGGGGTCTGAGATTGGCCCCCCAGAAGGTAGGAAACCTTTGACCTCCAAGAAGACCGACGACGAAGTGCATGGGGCTCCGCCGCTGGTCTCGAATGTGCCCCTGGGGTGGGAGCTAAGATGGGGCGTGTCGTCACACTCCCCGTGAAGATGGCGTCAAAGTGGACCGGGATCCAAACTCCGGGCCCGCTGAAGGTGGGGGGTGCCGTTCTGCCCCCTCTAAGATGGAAGTCAGGGAGCGCTGCTGCGCTCACCCTGAAGGTGCCCCCAGGGGGTGCCAGGAGCCCACCCAGGCCCCTGATGAAGAAGCACAAGATGTGGAGCGCGAAGGAGGAAGAGGAGCCTGGGCCCTGAGGAAGCACAAGTCGGGGAGTGCCAGCGTGCTCCTCGCGAAGAGGAGGAGGGGCCCAGGACCCAATCTCCCGGCCCCGAAGTGGAGGAAGGCCTGCGCGAGGATGCTGGCAGGGTGGGGAGTCGGTGGGGGCAGCCGGTGGTGGGCTCCCCGGGCTGCCCTCCAACAAATAAGCAGGCGGGGTTCCCTGGTGGGACCGGGACCCCGTAACAAAGAGTGAGAGAGGTGCAAGGGGCCCGGGTGGGATTGGGCCCCCGAAAGTAAGCAGATAGGCCGGGCCTGGGCTCCCCGATCTGTACGACTCACCTGGGGTCCAGGTGGGACCTGACCCTCCAGTACAGGATCGACGCAGCCGGAGGCCCACAGCGGCTCTCCCCAAAGCAGTGGGAGAGCTGCTGCTCTAATATTCAAGTGGTCCCATAAAGCCATGCAGGCCCGGATGGAAAGGGGTCACCACCACATGTGTGACGATGTGCCCCAACATGAAGAAGAGGAGTCCCTCCCTAAGTCTCGTGGGGATTTAAAAAGAATAACCCCTCAAGGACTCAGCCAGCCTTTTATCACCTCCTGGGCTGGAAATGTTATTCTACAGCTGGGGGTGTATTGAGAAGTGCACCATGTGATGAAGGACTGGGCTGGGGATGTCTGGAGAAGAGCATCCCTTGGAGGTGAAGAGATATAATTGTACCCGTAGTGCATTTACTAATGTTATTTCTTTCAGTAGGACTGAAGGTCACATGTGTAATGTGAAGTACCTGTGTAAGGTGATGTCATAAGCAAAGTGGGGTTATGTTGCCAGACATTCCTGCTAGGGTGTCTGGCTGTATATGCTTAATCCTGTGATTTCATCTGTGATGCCTTTAGGGGCTCTAATTGCAATGCATTCCACTGATCCACAAAAGTGATGAGTACTGTGATGCTTAAACATGTATTCTTGCTGCTGCACTCAGGTGAAGAATCCAGAGATGTAGAGGTGTATACTTCATGGTCAGTAGGAAATGCTCAGTCAGGGTTGTGTGTCACCAGGGCAGGTGTGCCTATTTTAAATGCTTGTTGAGGTAATAGGGTGAGTCGCCACTGGGATTTTGCCAGTGCACAGGGCCCCCGCTCCAGGTTTTGTTCAACTAACTGCATTTGGGGGCAAGATGATTTGCATTCATGGGAGTGGTGGTACTAGACCCCACCCCCCATGCGGGAGGGGTGGAGATGTTATGCAAAGTCACAAAGTAATTCCAACAGTTTATGTATATTTGTAAATTGGTGCATAGTATTGAGTAGTGTGTGTGTTTAATAAATGTACTCTTACTTTTATAAAGCAAAGTACAGACTGGACAATCAATTATTGAGTGTTATTGCTGCGCACATGTAATGGCGATTACTAGCCCACAACACCTCTCTTGAGTAAGCCTCAGACTGCTCTGCAACGCTACCCTCTGAGAGTCTGGCGCTACAATTGGGTGTTTGGTTCCAAGTGAAGGACAAATGTAGTCATGTTATTTGTGCAGGTTTCACAGATACTGCCTCATTTTCCAACAATGCATATTCATAAATTACCTCCTGCTCAGTTATTAGGTCAGCCAGTTCTTGTAAGTTGTGGCGGTATTCATGAGCACTTCTTGGGGATCCTATGTAGTCCTAATGCAAGGCTATGCAATTCGTAATGCTAGAATCAGGCACTTTACAATGTAAGAATAATGCAGTTCATGATGCAAACTAATGCAATGCGTAATATAACCATTCGGCAGTTCGTTATACAGAAATAATGCAATGAGTAATGCAACAATCAGGTAGTTCATTCTGCAAACGAATGCAATGCGTAATACAACAATCAGGTAGTTCGTAATGTAGAACTAATGCAATGCGTAATACACTCCAGCACCAATCATGGTGCTTCAGACAGTCTCTCCGCCCCTCTTACTGACTCAAGGTCAGTTTCCGTCACCATATGCCCCCAACACAGATTTGGTGTAAACCACAGTGCAGCTACCCGCACTGGCCCCAATACTGCCACTCCTTGGCACAAACGGGTCCCGACATGGGCTGGGACAGAGGCTCACGCTACCAGAAGGGGAGAAGCCGAGAGTGTCTCTCTCCGAGCCCGTACCACGCACCAGGCGCCGACACACGTTACTTGGGGGTGCGACCTCACGCTCCTCTCCACCTTTCGTGACTTGGACCTCCGATGCGACTGGGTTGATTCAATCAAACAATCAATCAATCAGTACATTTGTAAAGGGTACTACTCACTCGTGAGGGTCTCAAGGCGCTGGGGGGGCAGATACTGCTCGAATAGCCAGGTCTTGAGAAGCCTCCTGAAGGTTAGGAGGTCCTGCCGTAGGAGGATGGGGAGGGTGTTCTAGGTCTTGGCAGCGAGGTGGGAGAACGGTCTGCCCCCGGTGGTTGCTCTTCGGATGCGGGGAACAGTGGTGAGGTCGGCAGAGCGGAGCTGTTGGTTCGCAGTGTAGAAGGTGAGTCATCTGTTGAGGTATGCCGGTTCGGTGTTGTGGAGTGCCTTGTGTGCATTTTGGGTCGATGACGATAACGAAGATCTCAGGCTGCAACAGGGCACACACACACACACAGTGTTGCTGAGACTCCCTTCAGCCTCAGGTGTGCACCGTCACAGGGCACTCCTCACGAAGGTTTCAGGCTACACAAAGCACACACACACAGGGTCGCTGAGACTCCCTTGAGCCTCGGGTGTGCACGGTCAGAGGGCAATCCTCACGAAGGTCTCAGGCTGCATAAAGCACACACACACGGTGTTGCTGAGATTCACTTGGACTCCTGGTGCCTCGATCACAGAGCGATTCTTACGAGGGTATCAGGCTGCAAAAAGCACATGCACACAGTGTCGCTGAGGCACTCTTGCACTTCTGGTGTGCACGGGGACAGGGAAATCCTCACGAAGGTCTCAGGCTGCACAAAGCACACACACACAGGGTCGCTGAGACTCCCTTGAGCCTCGGGCGTGCACGGTCAGAGGGCAATCCTCACGAAGGTCTCAGGCTGCATAAAGCACACACACACGGTGTTGCTGAGATTCACTTGGACTCCTGGTGCCTCGATCACAGAGCGATTCTTACGAGGGTATCAGGCTGCAAAAAGCACATGCACACAGTGTCGCTGAGGCACTCTTGCACTTCTGGTGTGCACGGGGACAGGGAAATCCTCACGAAGGTCTCAGGCTGCATGAAGCACACGCACACAACGTCACTGAGACTCACTTGGATGCTAGGTGCACACGATCACAGGACAATCCTCACGAAGATCTTAGGCTGCAAAAAGCACACACACACACACAGCGTTGCTGTGACTCACTTGGACTCTAGGTGCCCACGATAACAGGGCATGGCGTAGAAAGGTCTCAGGCTGCAAAAAGAACATACACACAGCGTAGCGGAGACACTTCTGGAAACTTTTGTGTTCCTGAGTTTCCACAACAGGGAGCCAGCTCACCTCGGCCCCTTGGGGTTAAGTTACTTCAGGACACAGCACAGCAAAGTTCTTTAAAGAAGGGGGACACAGCACACAGCAAAGTCCCTGTAGCTTCTTCCTTGGTTAAAACAACAAACTGCAGGCCAGCCCCAGAACACATAGCAGGGGTCAGTCCTTTCCTTCAGTCTCTTCAGCTGTATCTTACTTGACAGAGGTTCCTCTTGACCACAAAGTAGTTTCAGTCCTGTTCAATCTTGATCAGATCCATTCCAACGTTCAGGGCCTTCAGCTCTCATAATTATACCCCTAAATGTCTTTGAAGTCTTTGTGTTCAAGAGGCCACTGACCCCTGTTCAAACCAGTTCTGGGCGCCTCCCTTCCAGTTACACTTTCTCCCTTTGATTAGTGGGGGTCTGGATTCTCAATCACTCAGCAGGAGATGGGACCATTGTTTTATGGCAGCAACCCAGGCCTCTTCACCTCCAAGGGCTACTCCTCCCCCCTACACTCCAGGTGCAGGTCAGCCTGTTGCTGTCTCACCTCCTCCCCTGGGTCAAGACATTCCCCAGATCCTATTACTTTCAAATCCAGACAGTCAATCCACAACCAGGCAGAGACACACAGAAATGTTAAGAGCACAAACACCCAGCCACTTCTAAAAGAGTGGCTTCTAAACACACAATGCAAAAACCACCTTCATGACAAGGTAGCTGAGTGCTGCGAGAGCGCTGCGCGCGCTTTAAGGAAAATTGCAAATTTTAATTGTATTATTTGTGAAAGCTGGTCCTTTGACCCTGTTTTAACTTGCCCCTTACCTGCACACTAAATTGTTTCCTGCACCGCCGTTTGGGCGGGTCTGGTCCTGGGGTGGGTGTCCTGCTCGACTTTGGCTGACATCTTGGAGTGGGGTGAGTCAACTGTGGCATTTCGAACTGCCAGCGCTTTACTGCGCATGTGCCGCCTGGGAACACCTTTTTAAGGCGAGTCCCGCCTGGCTCTGCCCCTGACAAGGTAGCTGAGTGCTGCGAGAGCGCTGCGCGCGCTTTAAGGAAAATTGCAAATTTTAATTGTATTATTTGTGAAAGCTGGTCCTTTGACCCCGTTTTAACTTGCCCCTTACCTGCACACTAAATTGTTTCCTGCACCGCCGTTTGGGCGGGTCTGGTCCTGGGGTGGGTGTCCTGCTCGACTTTGGCTGACATCTTGGAGTGGGGTGAGTCAACTGTGGCATTTCGAACTGCCAGCGCTTTACTGCGCATGTGCCGCCTGGGAACACCTTTTTAAGGCGAGTCCCGCCTGGCTCTGCCCCTGACAAGGTAGCTGAGTGCTGCGAGAGCGCTGCGCGCGCTTTAAGGAAAATTGCAAATTTTAATTGTATTATTTGTGAAAGCTGGTCCTTTGACCCCGTTTTAACTTGCCCCTTACCTGCACACTAAATTGTTTCCTGCACCGCCGTTTGGGCGGGTCTGGTCCTGGGGTGGGTGTCCTGCTCGACTTTGGCTGACATCTTGGAGTGGGGTGAGTCAACTGTGGCATTTCGAACTGCCAGCGCTTTACTGCGCATGTGCCGCCTGGGAACACCTTTTTAAAGCTCCTCCCTTAGCGCAGCGGGATCGCGCAGCGGGCGTGTCCTCGCGTGGCCGGAGTCGTGCCAGAGTCCTGCCCGTCTGCGCCCGTCCGCGACAGGACGTGCAGGACGGGGCAGGCCTGTGGCCCCTTGTGGTTTTTCCATCGGTCCAATATGCTGTGCTATGCCAGAGACAGTCTTGTTGCCATCGGTCTGTCATCTGGGTCCTGTGAGGTTCCGCGGGTGGACCCCCTAGGCGGCCCCCTTTCATGTGGTTGTGGGCGGTTCAATCTTCCCGCCCCCCTAGGAAGGGGACTTAAGGAGCGCGTCACTGTGGCTGCCGGTTCATCTTCCTTTATCAGCATCTGGAATTTGAACGCCAGGTCGCTGGTAAAGCACCATTTGGACATTTTCGACCTGTTATGCCACGACTCGCCAGACATATTCTGCTTGACAGAGACCTGGCTGCAGGATGCCGATATAGCCATTGTCAACCTGGCGTTCCCGCCGGAATACTCGGTATTCACACTCAACCGAGGTTCTAGAGGCGGAGGGATAGCTCTCGCGGTCAAGTCTTGCTACCCTTGCTCGTGGCAGGGACAGAGGATCTCTGGCTGCGAAAGCGCTGTCTTTAAAGTTGCCATCACGCCCAATTTCACCTGGTCGGGCTTATTGATCTATCGACCCCCCGGGAGTGAGGTGGCCTTTAGAGCTGCATTACCAGGTGCCATCTGTAAGCTGGCTGTTGGGTGCTCCAATTTCTCCATTATTGGGGATATGAATCTGCACTTTGACAATCTTTCTAGCCCGTCGGTGGCTAGTTTTATTGCAGATTTGGAGTCGCTTCAGCTGGCCCAGATGATCGCACAACCCACTCATATAGGGGGACATACTCTCGACCCATTTTTCACCAACTTGGCGGAAGCCAGCATCACTAGCCTCACTCCGTTGGCATGGACTGATCATTATTTGATACAGATCCAGTGCCCCGTACCCGTTATGCAGTCCAAACCAGTGGCATGTCCAACCCCTAGACGGCGTTGGAATAAACTAAAGCTGGACGAATTTTACCAGCTTCTATCGTCCGATCCACTAGACATAACTGGTACGATAGATCAAGGATATGATGGCTTCTGTAATTGGGTGACTAGGGCATTAGATTCCCTTATCCCCACAGTTTGGTGCAAATCCGGGGCCAGAAATACTAGCCCATGGTATGATGATGCGCTGCGGGTACTCAAGACCTCCTGTAGGCGTGCAGAGCGGGCATGGCGTAAAACCTATAACAACCAGGAGAAGGCCGTGTACCAAGCCACTGTTAAACTCTACCATCGAGCAGTGTGCAGAACCCGCGCTGCCTTTTACGCCTTACAATTTCGGACTAGCGACAATCCCTCTAAAACTATTTTCAAGGTGTTGAAAGATCTTACCACCAAAAAGGTGACTGCTACTCTCCAGAGCTCTGTGGAGCATTGTGAAATTCTGGCGGATTTTTTTGTGGAGAAGGTGAACGCTATCTATCGGGCTTTTCCGCCGGCCAGTCCACCTGCAGATTCACCTCTTAAACCCTTGACGGTTGAGGAATTGTACTCTTTTCCGATCTTAACAACTGAAAGCCTTGGCAAACTGGCTTGTCAAGTGAGGTCGGGGTCTCCAGCAGATCCGCTCTGCCCGGCTGTGTTCAAAGATCTGGCGGTGCATGACATCTCACCGCTATGCTCTTTGATCAACACGTCGCTTACATCCGGCGTAGTCCCACTCAAGTGGAAACAGGCCGTGGTGGGGCCTATTCTCAAAAAACCAAGCCTGGACGGAAGTAAGCCCGAAAACTATCGGCCAATTTCACTTCTGCCGTGGCCTGCCAAGGTGACTGAGGCGCATGTCAACGCGGTCCTCTCGGAACATCTTCACCAAGCCGATATCCTCGACACGACGCAGAATGGGTTTCGAGCGGGCCACAGCACGGAGACGGCTCTGCTGTATATGGTAGAGCATTTGCGCTCCGTGCTCGATGCGGGTCAAACGGCGGCGCTGGTGCTATTAGATCTGAGCGCCGCCTTTGACACCGTATCTCATCCCATCCTTCTGCGTCGATTAGAGGAGGCTGGTGTCACTGGCATCGCTCTCCAATGGTTCCGGTCTTTCCTAGCCAATCGGACCATTAGCGTGACCGTCCCTCCTTACCGGTCCAATCCCCATCTGCTGGATCTGGGGGTCCCCCAAGGCTCCTCGCTGAGTCCTATGTTGTTTAATCTATACGTAAGGCCGCTGGCTGAGGTTGTTCGTCAATGGGGTATGACAATGGTGTCATACGCCGATGACACCCAGCTAGCGGTCACGATCAGCGGGGATGCCGATGTGGATGCACCCAGATTCCAACATGGACTGAGGGCGGTCGCTGGATGGATGACGTCTAACTGCCTCCAGCTGAACGCTAGTAAGACCGAGGTCATGATTTTTGGGAAGAAACCGGAACTCTGGGGAGGCAGATGGTGGCCGGGGGAGCTGGGTCCTACACCTCTCCCAGTCTCCGAGCTTAAAAACCTCGGAGTCTGGTTGGACCCCACCCTTACGTTTGTATGTCATACTAAACGTACGGCGGCCTGCTGTTTTGGCATTCTACGGGGACTACGTCCGGTGCTTAAGTTTTTTGATGCCGCTACCCGGCAACTCGTGATCCAAACGACTGTCATCTCTAGGCTGGATTACGCGAACTCCTTATTTTCTGGCTTAAACCAAGCAGAAATTGGTCGTCTGCAGCGGATTCAGAATGCCGCTGCGAGAGCGGTGGTTGGACTACCTAGATCTTGTCCGACCTCTAGCACCCTGCGATCGTTGCATTGGCTACCGGTGGCCCAGCGGATTCAGTTTAAGATCCTCTGTGTCGCCTACAAAATACTTAAGGGATCCCCAGCCATGATCTTGTCCAAACTTCTGGCCCACTACACCCCTGCACGAGCATTAAGATCTGCTGATCTGGAACTAGCGGTTGTCCCTCGTGTCAAGCGCAGCAGAGCCGGCGGACGTTCTTTCCGCTGTGGAATTCCCTCCCCCCGGCGATTCGCGCCCTTAGGGACTTGCTCTCATTCCGCCGAGCGGTGAAAACTTTCCTGTTCCCTTAGTCCATCCTCACTGTTGTTTTTATCCTGTTGTGTTGTGCTGCTACCTTGTCGCGGCGCCAGGACGCTCCTTCGCTGGAGCAGATGTGCGCCTAATAAAAAATGCATAACATAACATAACATAACATAACATAACATCCTGCATCTGTTTGATTATGTAGTTTACTCCTCCTATCCTGGAGTTATTTACATCCCAGCATATTGTTAATGTTATCCAATGTACACTTCCTGCTCAGCCAGTGTGTTTGTGCTGAGTGCTGCTTAGAATGTTGGTGATTGATGATGCACCTCGGAATGTTGTGTGCTGGTGTGCTGTGTTGTGACAGTTGCGAATGGGCTGAGCAGCAGACAGGCTAATGGGGACATTTTCTCACATCATAAGTCATTCATCGCATTCTGTGTCACAATGGCTCTGCCTCGCACCCAGGACATTTTGTGGACCAAACTGGAGCACGACCGGTGACATCTTTTAGCAGTGATTAACCCGCTTTTACAACATTGTGACTTTTTGTCAAAATAAGGACACTCTGTTGTGTGTCGGCCAGTGTTGCTTTTCTGAGAATGTGAATGTGGGCTGTGTTTTTGCTGACTTTGTGCCTCAAAACGGGGTAGTTTGTGACGTTTTGTGGTCTGCCTGCTGTGGATTTTTTTAATCTGGTGGCATTTTTCCTCCTCTAGCCATGGCCGCCATGGCAGTTAAACCACCGCTTTGTGGACAGTAATTATAACGGTTCAACGATCTTAGCGCGCGCATCTCACCTCACACTCCATGCCCGCGCATCCTTTGTAGATCCTCAGTGACGTCACAATCCTCAATGGCGGAAGAGAAAAAAACTTTCAGCGATACTTCTTGCCGCAGTAGCGTGCCGAGAACCTCGTGGCATTGCATCATTCTACGTGCCGCCATAACAAATGGTATGTTGTTCTTCCCTCTTTAGTGCACACAACATCCAGATTTTGGGAGAAAATCTCTTGTGCTTCGCCCTCCGGTGTGGAGCTGTTTCTTCATGCATCTTGTTTCATTCTATGGGGGACTACGAAGATCGTGAGTGATTCGTGTGGCGCTTATTCTACCCCATAGTCATCCCGGTTTTTGCATCACGTACTTTGCTCCAAATAACCCTGCCATCATGATGGGATGCATGCTGCTCTAATGACTGGATTCGGTGACTGTGGATATTGCATAGTTTTCCCTCAAACTTTCGTTCCTTCCACAAGGTCAGTTTATTTACAGTATTTCAGGAGGACACAGTGACAGTTTCGCCAGTCTTTTTCAAAGTCATAGACACTATGCCTCGTTTCATTATGGCCATAAGGGGTGTCCACGATGCAGTCATGCTATTCACCAGAGAAATTTGAACAAACTTTATCTACACTGTGACTCTGGTTTTATTGTGATGGGGTGATAGATGGAATTTTGTGATGGTTTCACGATTAGTATGGTTAAAAGTCTATGCTTGTCTATACATGATTTTCTTTGCTCAATCCAGAAAGTATTGTACTATTTTAAGTGTTAAGTTTTACACCTTATTCTTCCTTACATAGGGAGGGCAAAGCGTTCTTGCCCCTTTTGCTCTTAACATACTTGCCTACAGGGGCTAAATATTGTCATTAGGAACTTTGGGTACACACCTTCGTGGGGTTTATATGTTATTCTCACATGTGAACACCATACACTTTTTACTTCCCTACATAGGGAGGACTTAGGGTTGATTTTCCCTCATATTCACAACACATTTAAGCCCTTCATTCAGGAATGGCAATGGGTTCTAGCCACATTAGCTCATACTCACATTTTCTACACAAGGATGGGAATGGCTCCTAACCCCATTTCCTACACATAATTGCCTACATGGGCTACTCACAGGTACCCATACACAGGGCACCATTTCATGGGATACAGTCCCATCTACGCTCACATCGCTACACTCTACAAGGGGGTTGTCCTTTCACAGTCTTTCCCGCTATGGGTCAAAGTCCCATTTACAGTGCTCCTCACCCTCTTGCCTAAGAGTAGAGGACGGCCATGGGTCTGTTTCCCCTTGGCTGTAATTTTCTTACAATGTCTTGTTTATATTGTATTACATTGTCTGTTTGCAATGTTATTCTCTGATGCATTTTATCTTTAAGAATGTGGGGGAGATTGATTTATACTTCTGTATTTTTACTCTTCTCTGTTTTCTGATTTGTTCAGTTTCCTCGTGATGTCATACCTATTTTCATCCTTGGTCTCTGGACTTATATTGCCTGTTGTCTTGCTTAGTCTCCAGTTATTGTTCATTCTTTTTCTTGCCTGTTCAGGAGGAGATCCTCTTTCCCTCCTCTCTGTGTTGTTGAAAATGACAATGTATATGTACATAAGCGGCGTTCATTTGTGTTCACAGTACCCCTTGTTGTAAGCAGAACGGATATCGCTGAACACTGACTGTGTTATCCCGCCAGCATAGACCCATGCCCACACGTACACGACAGCCATTTTAGGCACCATGGCCTCTCTGCCCGCTTGTTAAACCCTCGGCACCCCTCCCCGCGCGCACTGCTCATGCATCGGCCATGAGACCCTCTCCCTCTGCATGACCCTGCTCTAGAAGTAGCACTCCTGCTTGACCCACACACCCCCCCATTTCCTCCCAAGAACACCCTTCCCCTCAGCTGACGAGCCCCCTCCAGCTGCACTTGGCCTTTTTGACCTGGTCCCAAGTCCTAAGACCAAGCCTCGTGGATGTACACCCCCCCTTTTCCTGCCCAGCATAACGAAACCGTGATACACCAACCGAAGTGCCCCGATCTTATCGCCTGCCCAACCTTTGATCTGATCATCCCCTCCTGCCCTCGTTTCCTGTAGGAATGTCCGGCTGAGAGATCACAATCTCTTGTTACATTCAGGAGGGAAGAATGACATCTGAGCGACTGGTATGGGAATAGGCCTGAAGCTGGGATTCCAAGCATGTTTTCTCCTACTTCAAAGCGTCTTTATTGCAATAAGGAATGTTTGTGCATCATAAACATGTGTATAAAAGACGAAGCCTCAGAGAAACTTGTTAGAGCACCTCCTGAAGACACTATGCGAGTGTCCGAAATGACAGGCTCTCCTCATGAGAAATAAAACTCTGTTCTTGTTTTCCTGCTTTCAGCGCCCGTCTCTTTATTTGGTAATTGTTCAAGATGGGAACTAAGAGGCGTCCTGCGCCAGCAGCCTGGGCCTCAGATGTGTTATGGGCTGACTTTTCCACAATTGGCGCCCAACGCAGGGCCCATCAGCGACATAAGGTCCGGTAAGAGAGGTCCAGACGATGGGGTGAACATCTAAATGATTGGAGTATACCTGCCTTGAGAGGGCCCTCGTCCTGGTGCCGATTGAATGAACTTCACCGATTCCGAACGGACCTCTCTCAAGTGACCTACTGTCCTGACTGGAATCCCACAGGAATGCTGCGGTAAAAACATGGAGAAAGAGAACGATTGGGCGCTGGAAAAAGGAAGGCGAAGAATTGCCCACACGGTCCGGTCCGGGTAAGATTAAATAGGACGTCTTCACGTCCGATTGGTAGGATGGCTTTATCCATCTGATTGATTGATTGATTGATTGTACTTGAAGTATTGGTTCTCTTTGAGACATTTTCTATCTGCAAACAGCGATGAATAGGAACGTTCCCCTCTCTTTGCAAATAGTAAAGGATAGGTAATGCAGACGTTTGTCCCCCATTGTAATCCGTCATGCCTATTTTTCTCCCCACTGATTGTTTGTTATCGATTTTTATCGATTATTGCTCTTTGAGATATTCTCTGTCTACAAACAGGGAAGAATAGAAAATATTCTGCCCTCCTTTTTTTGCGGATAGTGAAGGATAGGTAATGCAGACTTTTGTCCCCGTTGTAATCCATCATGCCTGTTTTTTCTCCCCATTGATTGATTGATTGTTTGGACATTTATTGTTCAAGGAATAGTTCTCTTGAGGTATTGTCTGTTCGCAAATAAACATAGAAAGGAAACATTCTGTCTAATCTTTGCGAGTAGTGAAGGGTAGGTAATGCGGACCTTTGTCCCCCGTTGTAATGTCTCGGGCCTATCTACTCCCCACTGATTGGTAAACTAGTTCCACCCGGACCATTTATTAGAGGTAGGTCATCTGGCTCGACCAGAGGGCACCCCAAATAAAAAGGACATATGCAACAATAACGAAGTAATCACCGTATCCTGTTAACAGAAACTTTAGCATGAAACACGATAGGAATAAAAAGGGAAGAAAGCAATAAGAAAGCAAAATCAGTAGGCCACTGATGAGTTTTTGATTTCGCTACAAATAAGAAAACGTTAGAAATAGCTGACGATAAAACACACGATTTCGCTAGAAATAAGAAACGTTAGAAATAAGCCCGTAATAAGAAACATAAAAATGGTGAGAGAAGCCAAGCTTGACATCACGGCAGCCACGAGGCAACCAGGCTTCATCACCCTCACTGCTCCAAACGTGTCTGTCCCACCGCCTGCCACGCCCCAATAACGGTAACATGAGACAGATACAAGTTAACAGATACCTACCCCCATTCTAGAAACCCCCGAAGTGCAACAGGTTCGCGGCTACGCCCATCCGGAAGACGAGATCTTCGGCACGTGTAGGGCGGGTCCTGCTGCCAGCCATCGGCTGGAGGTCATCGAGTAAGGTGGGCCCGAAGAAGAGCCGAGGCCGACGGGATCCGGGCGTCCCCACTTCTTCAATAATGGCTGCGACAACACTGGGGGGGGGGATGTCTTGCCCATGCCATTGACCCCCCCCTCGCATCTCCTGGTCCAGCCACAGCTTGGTATGAGCTCCCCGTTCGGCCCTGAAGCGGCGCCTTGCAGGCCACCGGGGGGGGGATGTCTTGCCTATGCCTCCGACCCCCCCCCTCTCATCTCCTGGTCCGGCCTTCATGGATATTAGCGCCGAGAAGAACGGCGTGAGGTGCGCTGGGAGGGAGAGGCGGCGCGAACGAGCCTCTCCCACCTCCCCAGGTGGAGGACCCCAGCGGCACCCCCAACGCTCCACTCACCCGACGAGGGTTCGGCCACTCGTAAAATGGCGGTCGACCCTCCAGGAGCGGGCCCGGCGTGAAGAGATGGCCTGGCTGCTTGTTGATTAAGAAACGAGTCCCACCATCATAAAAGTTCTCCTCGACCTTGAAGATTCTATAGGAGCCGCGGGGGTCCCCGACCCCCGCAGACATCCCCGATGGGGAATGACTGCCATGATTTCCCGCGGAACGATGAAAATGTAGCCGCGAGACGACAACGCTCCCATGCTGACGCCAGCCTCAATTTGAATGGCTAAAATCCTGCAGACTACAGTTCAGATCAGTTCCGGTGAAAACCCAGTATGACCCGGTAGGAAAAATTGTTGCCTCCCTCCCCCCTTTGACTGATGGTTCATACTGCCGATCCTTTCTGTTACCCTTTAACGGAACTTTGGACTGCCGAAAGAGGCTCTGGGCCAACCACGAGTTGGTAGAGATTTTGACTATACCTGGATCTGCCTGGCTGCACCCAAAATGGCGCTGGTACAAATGAAACTTTCAACTCCTTGTTGTACCCCGATTGCTCAACCTTGGTGTCATGAAATATGTATACAGTTTAAAAAAAAAAAAACAATGAAGTGATATGGGATGGGTACTGATTATGTGTTCGGACAATGAATTAAAGTGAGATGGGTGCTGATTGAACATTCGGACAATGAATTGTTGTTAAGTGTGGCGCATCATGATTATTGAAAGTTCGAATTTCAACACTTATGATACTTGCTCACACTGAAGTTTCGATATGATTTTATTGCACTTGTCGCACTTTTTATTATGAAATCAACGACCACCGACTCCATTGGGTTTTCCACTAATAAGTATCCCCACATGTACAGTTCTGGCCGGCCCACGAGGTTGTAGGCCCGTAATTATGCACCGACATTTTTTATTAAAGATTTTTGGGGAAAAAAAAAAGCAAACGGAGTTGTCACGCGTAAATTGGTAAGTTTCGAATAAATGACCACTATTTCCGATATAACTAAATTACTGGTGAAATGGCTCAGCTCGATTAGTTAAGGGTTGAAAAGTATGGTACACAGAAATATTGCAAGTTTGAACGGTCCAGGTTTTTGTTGTATGTAATTTGCATATTTTTGTACGGCCTAAAGCAACCGCTAAAGGTCCTGGTATTTAGCCTTTACTCTATATGCTACTTGTATCAGGAAAATTGTTTTAAAATTGCCCCTAAGCCGCCCCGAAGGAGTGCCACCTGACCCCCCTGCATACGACCCGTGATACCACACTTGGGCGATCTATGCTATCCACAGGCTTCCGATAAACATTTCTCCCACACTAAAAGGTCCATCTGGGCTTGAATGCCGAGTTGGCAGGGACTGTGTTCCGTGGAGATAGGCCGAGTATGTAGTAAGTAAAAGCCTTTTCGGGTTTATGCGTGCTGATGTGTTTTTTAAATGCTGCCCGCGCCCCCCCCCCCTTCTTCTCCCCTCCTTCTGCAGGTCACATTGAAACACCGATTAAGATACGAAAAAGAAAATGGTGACCTAACGGACGAAGAGATGGGAAAAAGGCGTTCGATTATGGTACCTACACACGATGAGCGAACAATGCCCTGAACTTAGCGCGTGGGAGGACAGCCTGAAGCGGAAACTACAAAATATGACTTCGCTTGACACCCCGAATAATACAACCAAAAATGACGTGCACTAATGAATAAGCATCCTACGTTTAAATTAAATAGGGAAAGTTTAAGGAATATTCCGAGGTGAGGTTTACCCAAGTACCCTCCGCTTGGAGGACTAGGAATGTTGCCAGTGTTTGAAATCTACTACATCCTTTTCGCACCCTCATAGATATGAAACTTAAAGCTACCCCATTGTTCTTCCAACTGACACCCACTGTTGCCTCAGCCTGGAAACTCATTAGCCCAATCAGGTTAGCTCTTGACCAGTTGCCAAAGGCGTAAGTGTGTACAACCCAAGCCACCAGTAAAGGCATCCGACGACAAAAGAGAAGAAAAAGGTAAAAAGAGCTTGGGATGCTAAGGATGCGCAGCACACAGGAAGAGATCCTTTTGGCCAATAACTGTTCTATGTTTTGTCTTGGATTTTTGTAAATAATACATGTACTGTCTCCCCCGCCTGAGTTTGTGTGTACGTAAATGTATGGATCTACGTCATCCCCCTGCCTGTGTTTCCGTATTACTTAACCCCTGCTGTTCTGTGTTGTGTGCGCACTGAATGGCCCATTATTGTGCACGTCTCTCTCTCTCTCTCTCTCTCTCTCTCTCTCTCCATGTCATACGTGTACAGAATGGACCATTTAGAGTGCGGACTCTCTCTCTCTCTCTCTCTCTCTCTCTCTCTCTCTCCCTCTCTCTCTCTCTCTCTCTCTCTCTCTCTCTCTCTCTCTCAGGGTTCCCCCCTGTTCCCTCCTTCCTTGTATGGTAACGTTGTGCCCCCCCCCCCGGCACAAACCTAATTGGGTCTCTTCGAACACAAAGGTGTTCGGCAAAATTGACAGGAAGTAAAACGATTGTAACTTGCCATATTACTACCTCTCCTTTCTGCAAAACGATAGAACCCGAGTTGGTAATGAAGGAAAGGACAGGTAAGACGACTGATGTCCCCTAATCTGGCCCTTTTGTAGGGGGACTATAACGTCAAATGGCCCTCTGTTTTTCAGTTCGTTAGAAATGCAATTCCCAATGCCCAGATTACCTCACCCCTCTGCACTTAGGTGCGGATGTCCACAGCATCCTCGCTTCCCCCGAATGACCCCAGCTTCCTGTCCAAAGCGTCCTCGCTTCTCCCGATTGACCCCAGCTCCATATCAGCTATCCCCGAAGCGTAATTGCTGGCCTTGATTAACGGTCGCTCCCCAAGAAAAACATGTGTAGCCTCTGCCCCCCCCCCCCTCTCATGATGATAACCCCCTGCTTGCAAGAGTTAGCCGACCCCGAAGGGAAATGTAAGATTGTCAGTACTTGGGTTTTAAAGAAAAAGGGCGAGTCTCTACCTAAGGACTCGATTTCAAGTTTGATATAATACACTGTTGATAGGATTCCAATTTCTCTCCACGTACGTCACGAATGAACGCCAAATAGGCTAACGAATACAGTGGAAATGCCCTCTTACATAGACTCTAAAAGTGATGACTTCTGACTGTGACCGATGAACCTATCCCCCATCTACTTAGGATTGGGGACGGAATTGAGTTTTCTAAAACTTGTTTTGTACCCATTCGCATAACTTTTGACTCAGAAGAGAAGAGCAACATTTAGATAGAATAAGGTTTTGCCACGGAAGAAGAAAGACACGCAGGTGCCCAGCATGAGGCACCCCTAAGGAGATCAGTTAGGAAACAGGACTGTGATCTAACAGCAGAGGACTGATCGCACCCTGCAACGCGTAATGATGAATCCGAGCTGGACCTATAGCTCCACCGCCGGTGCTCAACAGCGCCAACGAAAGAAGACGGACTCTGTTAAAAAGACACTGTGACAAAGACCCCCCCCCCTTCCTGAACTTTCTGCCCACCCCTTCACTAATTGCTTGTATCGAACTGAATTCCTCCCTCAACCATTTTGTGTTGCTTTCAAAAATGTTTCATCGGTCACTCATGTATTTAGTTTTCCAGAAGTCTCGCATAGCACTGACAAGACCCGAAGGTATCAGAGCATTTTTTACTGTATGTTGATGTCACCGGAGAGAAAGTCTGAACTTGATTCTATAATGTTTCGGAACATTTTTCTTGATTGACCCCGACTAAGTATTATACCGATCTCTAGACTTATATGAATAACCCGACAAATGTAAATTCACATGTACCGCATTCCGCCTATCGTATCGACTGTATAGAACTGAACTAGCTTATGTAAAAAAGCGGCGACTGTTGAAAATGACAATGTATATGTACATAAGCGGCGTTCATTTGTGTTCACAGTACCCCTTGTTGTAAGCAGAACGGATATCGCTGAACACTGACTGTGTTATCCCGCCAGCATAGACCCATGCCCACACGTACACGACAGCCATTTTAGGCACCATGGCCTCTCTGCCCGCTTGTTAAACCCTCGGCACCCCTCCCCGCGCGCACTGCTCATGCATCGGCCATGAGACCCTCTCCCTCTGCGTGACCCTGCTCTAGAAGTAGCACTCCTGCTTGACCCACACACCCCCCCATTTCCTCCCAAGAACACCCTTCCCCTCAGCTGACGAGCCCCCTCCAGCTGCACTTGGCCTTTTTGACCTGGTCCCAAGTCCTAAGACCAAGCCTCGTGGATGTACACCCCCCCCCTTTTCCTGCCCAGCATAACGATACCGTGATACACCAACCGAAGTGCCCCGATCTTATCGCCTGCCCAACCTTTGATCTGATCATCCCCTCCTGCCCTCGTGTCCTGTAGGAATGTCCGGCTGAGAGATCACAATCTCTTGTTACATTCAGGAGGGGAGAATGACATCTGAGCGACTGGTATGGGAATAGGCCTGAAGCTGGGATTCCAAGCATGTTTTCTCCTACTTCAAAGCGTCTTTATTGCAATAAGGAATGTTTGTGCATCATAAACATGTGTATAAAAGACGAAGCCTCAGAGAAACTTGTTAGAGCACCTCCTGAAGACACTATGCGAGTGTCCGAAATGACAGGCTCTCCTCATGAAAAATAAAACTCTGTTCTTGTTTTCCTGCCTCCAGCGCCCGTCTCTTTATTTAGTAATTGTTCAAGATGGGAACTAAGAGGCGTCCTGCGCCAGCAGCCTGGGCATCAGATGTGTTATGGGCTGACTTTTCCACAGTGTCTGTGTGTAGCCTGGTGTCTGGTTTGTGTTGTGCCTTGTTCTTCCTTTCCTTCCAGCCTGCCTGGCCAGTGGGTGTGTTCGGGTGTTAGTCTTTGGTGCATCTGTGTCCTTCTGCCCCTTGTTGTTTCCATCTTCTGGTTTCTTGTTTTCTACTCTCACCTTTTCTATGTCTTTGATGTTGGGTTATCTTCTTCGGTTTTCGCTTAACAATCTGCTTACTTCTCGTCTTCTTCCTCCACGTCTTCTTCCACCTGACTCTTCGCGCTTCTTTGCTTACCCCTTTCCTTGACGTTGTTTCTGTTCCTCTGCTGTTCTTCCTTGCTATCTCTTCCTTGGTTTTCTCTCGCTATTTGATATTCACATATTGGATTTGTGCTTCTGTTAGAACAAAAGGGGATAGGTAGTATCCTGCATCTGTTTGGCTATGTAGTCTAGTCCTTCTATCCTGGAGATATTTATATCCCAGCATATTGTTAATGTTATCCACTGTAAACTTCCTGCTCAGCCAGTGTGTTTGTGCTGAGTGCTGCTTAGAATGTTGGTGATTGATGATGCACCTTGGAATGTTGGGAGTGGTGTGCTGTGGAGTGAGAGTTGAGAATGGGCTGAGCAGCAGACAGGCTGCTCCTGGTGGGGCTCCTTGAATGATCTTATCTACAAGATATTATCTACAATAAAGACTTCATGAATTACATCCTTCCTGCGTGGACCTTCATCACTACAATGTGTTATTACATTGTGAGTTCAGGCATACTAAACTTCACCTCTCCATCTCAAGCCTTTGGGAAGATAGGCTGGAAAACATATTACACAGCCTCCCCATTCTGTCCTATGGCAAAATGGCCTTTCAACAGTGAAAAACGAAATGGAGACTTTGACACTGATCAGCAGTGGCAAAGTGCCCAAAGCATCTAAGCCAGTCAAAAGAAATCCATCACAGCATCAAAAATAGAGGAGGTAGAGGCAAAAAGTCATCGGTAATTACGGCAAGAAATGCCAGGTCTAACATCCCTCCTACAGGATATCAAGCATTTAAAATACTCTTTTAACTCTATAGTCACTAAAAGAGTTTATATTGTTGTACACGCTGAAAAATCACAACATTTGTTATTACAAAATAGAGCTGGTAAATTGTTAGCGGCCACTTTAAAATATCAAAATACGGATATTAAAGCTGCCCAGATTTCTTATATTAATGATAAAAATGGTTAAAGAAATTCAATCCTCAAGAAATACTTGAAGTCTTTTGTGATTGTTATGAAAAGTTATACACTCCTAAAGAACAATCCAACATATCTGCTTGTCAGCAGTTTCTGAATTCAATTCCTACTAACACAATTTTGCATTCCAATATGATTGAATTGGGGAAATCAATTGAGACTGACGAGATAATTCAGGCTATAAGGCTACTCTGTCGGGGAAGGCTCGGAGACCAGATGGGTTCCCTATTGCCTTTCATTAAACATTTTCTTCATCAATAATCAAATATCTTAAGGAAGTTTTTCATAGTTTGGCCTTTCTGGCAAGGTCTCTGGCTCAGCTGCTGAGGCTTCTATTGTTGTGATTTCGAAAGATGGCAAAGATCATTCTGATCCCCAAAATTTCCGTCCAATCTCAGTAATAAATATGGAAGCTAAAATGTTTGCCAAGATCTTGGCTAAGCGCTTAGAAGGTTATATTCCTAGTCCTATCCATGATTTCCAAACTAGTTATGTTAAAGGGAGACTCGCTAGAGACAATATACGAACCTTTTGTCATATTTTAAAAAAATCAAAACTTTCTGCATTGCCATTGGTGCTGATCGCCCTTGATGCCGAAAAGGCTTTTGACAAAGTCTCTTGGCCTTTTTTACAAGCAGTGCTAGAATCCCATAACCTCAGTGACTCCTTTATTAATATGGTAATGTTTATCTATGTGCAGCCAAAAGCTACCTTCATAGTTATTGGGGCTACGTCTACCTTTTTTAGTCTTCGTCAGGGTACTAGGCAAGGGTACCCTTTATCACCCCTTCTTTTTCTTTTCTCTATAGACCCACTCATTCGTCTACTCAACTTGAACCAGGGTATCAAAGGTTTTCAATTTGGTTTGCATATGCTTAAAACAGCTGCCTATGCGGATGAAGTTCTGATCTTTTCAGAGGATATTGTTGCTGTGATTCTTGTTATTCCCAACATTATTAGAGACTTTTCGCTTGTTTCTGGATATAATCTGAACAAAGAAAAAACAGAAATGTTCCCCCTCAATTTGGTGTATTTCCCTTCTCACTTGGGCGACTCAGGATTTAAGTGGCAATCGACTTGTATTAAATACTTAGAAATTTGGTTTTGTAAGGACCTCTCAGATACTATTTCTTATAATGAATCCCACATCATAGCTAAAGTTAAAGATCTTTTTTCCTCCTGGTCTCCTAAATATATCTCCTGAATGGAAAGATTACAAACTCTTAAAATGATGATAACCCCGATTATTAATTTTTAATCTTCCATGTTACCTATAAAGCTTTATTCTTCCTTCTTCCATGAAATTGATTCACTCACTTCCAAATGTGGAATGACAAGTGTAGGAGAGTAGGGTCTGCTTCCTATGGTCACCCCCACTTTTTGCTGGATTTTCTGTTTTTTCGACTTTAGTGTGGCTGTGGGCCTGCTAATCAGACCCACAGCCCAGCTATTCTCTCTCTAAATTGATACCATGTACTTTAGGTACATACCTGATTGGGTATTGGGTCACCTCTGTGAGCCCTTGTATAGTACCATAGGTACCCAGGGCATAGGTGCATCCAAGGCCTACCAGGGGCTGCAGCATGTATTATGCCACCCCTGGCTGGCCATTCAAACTGACACCACAGGCTGATCACTCATCCTGGGCAAGGTGATGTAATCACTCCTTGCTTAGATATAGTATACCTATATCTACCCTTATACATAGACACATATGTACCTATAAGTCACTCCTATGGCAGGCCTTAACAATTCTGGAGGCAGAGTGCTTGGTTTTATGTGAGAGGGTGCCCTAGCATGAGCTGAGCCCCTCTGCAGCTTACGAAATCATGTCTTTATAGCTGTTTTATGATATAGCCTTACCATATACTCTTAAGTGCATTATAATCCTCGCGATTAAATGCTAACTTTGGTTTGGCTTTATCAAAACATGTCGTGTAAGGTGTCAAACGCTTTGGAATACCGGGGGGGGTAGCATTCCACCCTTCTAGAGGGAGAAGACATGTTGGTTACTGCTTTACCCGATTAAAGTTAAACAGAGCCTCAGCATCACAAAATGGATGCTGCTGCCACAGACACGAGTCTGACCTCCTGCTGCTGGACGAAACTCCGGCAGGGGAGGCCTGGACAATAGGTTTCCTGCCTTGGGAGGTGCTAGCACCTCCCCAGACGGGCTTTTAGAGTATTGGGGCAAGGAGGGCTGCAAAATGAGACACTGCCAGGGGCACACAAGGTGCTCGATGCATAGCCTGGTTCAAACCTGTTACTGGGGCACTCCAGCCCTAGCTCTGGCGCGAAACTGGACAAAGAGAAAGGGGTGTAACCACCCCCTTCTCAGGGTCCACCCATAGGAGGGACCTAGCAGGTAATCCAGCCCCTTAGTTTGGTATAAAGCTAAGAGCTGTGTCTAGAGACATCAGATTACCCTGGAAAGAAACTACAACACAAAACTCTTGGACTTCGACATTCTATGCTGACTAGAAGACTGAAGAAGACGCGTCTTCCCGGTTGCTAGTCCATTGGCTAGTGAGCCCCCTGAAGATGATCCTTTTAATTTTCAATGCTTGCCTGGTTGCTCTGGGCTTGCTCCATCTTCCTTCCAAAAGAGAAGCTCCTCAGACATTGCTGGTCTAAACTGAAGCGAATCTTCACTTCCTGTGTGGGTTGAGGTTACCAAGGCTTGTTGGGTCCAATCCGGATTCCAACACCGCAGTCAACTAGAGCCTTTGTGGGACAGCTCGACTCCAGCTTCTGGTTGTCATTGACGCCTTCTCGTGGCTGCAGAGACAAGCTTCACCTCTTCACCTGTTTGCATTGCGACATCACCTGGTTCCATCCTGGTCACTGGCTAGGTACCCAGACTCTGTCCCCTCTGCTTTCAGGTTCTTCAGCTCCTTGATCCACCCGGACACTTTTCCTTCGGCCGCCTGCAGCACTTCTTTTGCAGGTCTCCATTGAAAGCATCGACGAAACCCGACACGAAAAGACACCTTTGAGATCTTTGTTGGAATTGTAATTTGGCAAGAGGCACTCATCAACCAATATATTATCTGGGTGTCATTTGTATATGTTGTTTCCCTTGCCTGAATAACAATATATTTGCACTTCTTTTTATCCCAGTTCATTAACTCTGGATATTAAATTTATTTTTGATGCTGCAATTCTTCGACTTTAACTTAACGTATATTACATAATGTTATGTTGTATTGCAATGTATTATAAATGTATTCTCTCTTTTAAATAACAGTAAAGATATTTGAACAAAAAATAAATGTGTTTATTTGCTTTATTAACTCTCCATTCCATCCCACATTTTTTGCAATCTTTTTTAATTGTCTTTGGGGCATATGTATCAAAGGATACATTTGCGATTCTCAAATAGCGATTTCTAGAGAATCGCTATTTGTGAATTGCAAAACGATATGTAGATAAAAATTAGCCATTTTTTTGTGATTCCCTCGCATTCGTTAAATGCGACTTGCAAATTTCGAGTCGCAATTAAGGAATGGCTTCCCATTAATTCGTATGGGCCAAGAAGCCCAAAGGAATGATTGGGAATTGCACGCGCAATTTGCGAGTACCCAATAGATACTCACAAATTGCGTTTGCAATTTCAAAAGTGTGAGGGTTCAAAAAGGACACCCTGTTGCACCCCTGAAATATGCATGTGTGCACATGTGGCACACATACATGCCTAAGGGCATGTATGTGTGCCACATGGAACTTTGAAAAAAGCAAAAAAGTGTTTTTTAAAGGAAATCGCAAATTACCACCAACTTGAAGTTGGTGGTAATTTGCGATTCCTTAAGGCAATATCACAATTTACTATGCCTACTAGCATAGCATTTAGGGAATCACAAATTGCGATTCTCTAAATGTTAGTGCAAAATAAGGAATCACAATGTTTGCGATTCCTTATTTTGCGATTAGGTATTTGCCTACCTACATGGCACACAGCTAAATTGCGAACGCAAATGCGAATTTCAGCATTTGCGAACGCAATTTGGCTGGCTACATATGGCCTTTTGTGCCTGGGAATACCACTGAGCTTTGTCCCGTAATTGTGCTATTTACGTAGTCTTGAACGGATATTAGTCCATCCAGGGTCTCTTTAATTCAGTTTTTGAGTTCTGAATAGGACTTAGAAACATCTGTGTTGTCTTCTTGACATGGGACTGAATTTTGTAACATCAGTTCCCACCTGGCTGTATCTAATTTGTGACATTGTTGAGCAGTTCTGAAATAAAAATCTTTTGGTATATGTTCCACTACTTTCGCAAAAGAGAATGGCATTATATGGTGATCTGACCAAACTATTGGGATCGGTATACTGACGCAACATCGATGTAAAAATATCAAATAAAATATAGACTGCAACAATATCAACTACTATACTTAAATCAAATGAGAAATATTGTTGTAAAAAATATAGATGTACAAAATATTGATTCATATATATAAAATAAAATAATATATATTAAGTATATTAAATATTACTTGTATTTAAACAAAATACATTAAATTCAATATACATTTAAAACAAAATACAACAAATGAACTTAATTAATAAAAAGATAAACCATCTAATATAATAACATACATATATATATACTTAATTATTTTTAATTATTTTTCATCTATTTTAAAACTTTAACATTATATAAAAATAAAATATATATATATCAATATTTAAAATATAAGGGAAAAAAATTCTGTAATAAATGAAAACATTAAATAATTGAAAAATATTTACATTCATATTTACCTATACAGTCAGTGCAAAAGTAGGTAAACTATTGGATAGTGGAGAAGTAAAAACTATTATTCCCACTCCAATAACTACAACAGTAGGGAAAGTGTTGAATAGTGAAAGGATAAAAATTACTATTCCAACTCCAATGAGTGCAAAGGTAGGGTAATTGTTGTATAGCGGAGAGATTACATTTACTATTCCAACCTCAGTGACTGCAACAGTAGGGAAAGTGTTGGATAGCGGAGGGGTAAAAATTACTATTGCCACTCCAATGAGTGCAACAGTAGGAAAAGTGTTGGATAGCGGAGGGGTAAAATTACTATTCCCACTCCAATGAGTGCAACAGTAGGGAAAGTGTTGGATAGTGAACATATCAAACTACTTTTCACACTCCAGTCAGTTCGAAAATAAAAATAAAAATAAAATACATTTTAAAAAATACCAAAAATATTAATATAAACATTAATTAATAAATAAATATATCAATATGTTAAAAATATATATACCAATATATTTAATATATAAAATGAAAACATATCATAATATTAATTACATATAACAAATACGTACAAAAATGATATAAAATAAGATGTAAAAAACTTCCCAAAAAATAAATATTTTAAACTAGACAATATTTACAAACAAAAACATTAATTATTACAGAAATGTGCTTCTTTTATTTCCTACTCTATAACCCCACACAATTCTAAATTAAAAATACGTATATATATGTGTTCATAATTAATAGAATTAATTACCAATTAAAAAATATTAAAAAAATATATTAATAGAAATTAAATTAATTAACTAACCACACTTAAACCCTATAATCACCACAACACACATCTAAATTAAAATGTAAAATATTAATTTCCACAATTAAAATGTATTTTTTTTTTTCACAACGAAAAATTAAAATGTATTTTTAAATGACAAACTATTAGTATTAAACAAGTAATTATAATGAATTCCCGAAAGTGTATACATGGAAAGCGACAAACAAGGTTATTATATGCAATAAGTCCTGTTAATACATATTGCCCTTTCAATACCAGGCCACTAACCTGAAAAGGGAAGAGATTAAATAAACAGGATCGCTAGTCTTGAAGAAGACCAGATGACCCTTTGAAGGCAACAAAAATTGGCTGAAGCATGTCAACATAGAAAGCAGTAAGGAGAGACAAAGGGGTCGTAACTATCCCCGGGACCATCTCCGCAATTTTCTTTTTATCTTATCCAAGGAATCCAAAAATAACGATTTCTAAGGGTATCCTTGGGGTAATTTTACACATCTCTTATCAGTGTCTGTCTATGTGTAGTTTACTGCGTGGATCCCAATAGATTTATGTTTATATTGTCTCTCCCTTCCCTTTGCTCCATCCCAAGCGTTGGGATGTTGTAGCAGCCCTATGATAAAGCATGCCACAAACCAGTGGGTAAGTAAGGGCAGTTTCAAAGAACTTTACGTTTTCCCAGGTAGGGGTGTGTCACTGATACTCATACCTCTCCCTCCTTTTCCTCTTTTTGTGATTTTTACTGCCACATCAGGCCAGCTATATTCATTTAGCCACGTTTCCGGAAGAAAAAGGGCTTCTGGTTGATTGGCTTCTAAGAAGGTAAACAATTCTGTTTTATGTTTAGGCAGAGACTGCCAATTAACTAAGTACATGTGCCACTTATATGTAAACTGACTTTGAGTCCCATAATCCTCACTGTTAAGTGCAGCACATAAATCCAGAGCTATCTTTAATGTAACTATGTTTAAAGTGTAACTGCATAAGGAACATATAGGCGGTAGATTTTCTGGATCTAGGGAATGACAGCACAGTTCTCCATTTTTCTTTGATAAAGCTTCCTTAGTTCTACAGGGGAGGAGTTTATTCTTTCTGTCGTAAAATGGGCAGTGGTTCTCGCCCTTGTCCCCGGCCAGGTGCAGACGGGCTTGTCTTTGGCAGACCTTCATCATGCCAACAGTGAGCCCACTACACGTGGCCACACCTTGGCCGCCATTAAATATAGTGGCCTGGAATAGACTAGCACGCCTCCTGCACGGCGGGCTAATTAAAATGACAAAAGACTACCAGCACAGAACACTGCCAGGCAGTCACGTTAAAAGAAATAAATTCCAATTAACGTTTTTTAAACAAGACAGTTTATTTCTGGTTCAAAATAGGATTAGAACTCGCAGGATGAGTTCCCATTCCCCACATACCCTCTCCTCTATAGCGTTAAATGTCACATCAAGGGACTACCCAATTTAAATGCACTTTCGCATGGAGAGTATACCGAAAATAAACTAAGCAAAATAAGTGCCTTCAAAATGCACTGAATTTCAATGCTTTTTTATATGAAAAGGAAACTGAGGAGTGCTTAAATACTGGTAGGGATAGGAATCGAAATTTTTAAAACGTAAAGCCATTAGTTCTGCAATCTTGACAAATTGTTATGGTCGGAGTACCACTCAAGAATAGGATTAGATGACTAATAGAAATTAAGTTGTCATTTTTCTTAAGTACATCTTTTAGCGTTTGATGGATTCGACTATTGTCAGAGGAAGTCAGGGAGTTCATCGTTCATAATAGCACATAAAGTAGGCATTTACTAACTTATGTGATGGATGATAATGCTGCTTATTAAGAGTGTCTCCAAAATAGCATCTGGGCCCACACTCCTCAGCGCAGATAACAACGCCCACACGAACCAATAACAATAAAAAACCAAAGCGTGAATGCCTGAGACACTGGCAGGGGCTGGCTCTGCTCGCTGTCAGCGGGATGCATATTTGGAAATGACGAGAAAAACACACAATTTAGATGAAGGCGCAGTGCGCTGATTTTGTAACCTAGGAACCAATAATGCTGTTTTTGCTGCCAACAAGAACAAATGACTCTGTGCTGCTTCACCTACTGATTCACATGCACCACCGAATGTATCGCTCCTGCTAGCCTGGCGTTTATCAAGCACTTTTGCTCATTGTAGGTGAAAGTTGTCAGACTTAAGATAGGTTCGGAACTTCATGTTTATTGGACAAATAAAGCTCACTCAACCGTATATACTAAACATATTATCCACTGTCTGTGGCAGGGCACAAGTCCTAAAAATAGAAGCGGTGAGGGCTAACCTAGCTAATCAGAATGCAAATGGTGTCACGGTGCCTGAGATCAAGGCGCGTGACATCACGGCACGTGACATCCCGGCACATGACATCACAGGAAGTGGCATCATAAGAAGTGACCAGTGATCAGATCTTAAGCATTCACATATATGTTTAATATGTCTGTCATGAGTACATTGGAGCATATTTTGAGTAAATAGGGACACCCTCCTGATTTAGGCTGTGAGCTACACAGAAAACAGTGTTGCCTTTTTTCAACTTCTTCTATCCATAGTGCTTAAAAAGAAAAAATAGTGGTACTTAAATTATATCAACGCCTCCTCAGGGGTACTGATGGAGCAAGAATTCGCACGTAAAGCGTCTTGCTTGTATTCAAGAACCTCGAATAACATTAATAAAATATAACCAACATGTTTGTCTTACTAATTTCCCATTTATTCTGACATTTTGGGTATCCTAGTGATGCTTGCCTATGTGTTTATTAACCTTAATACGTTTGCCACTAAAATGGCCGCTGCTTGGCGGGGTTTTCTTCTGCGCATGCGTTGGTCACAATCACGTGACGTGACGTACTCGCATTTCTGGTGGGAATCTTTGCGCTTGCGCACTCGACTTAAGATGGCCGTTATGTGTTCTCACATGCCGAAGCTTGCACTGTCGCTTTCTGCATTTCTGTTCGTCTTGCACTAATCTTAATGCTATAGTTAGTATAAAGTAAGGGGAGTCATATAGGGATTCCTGGTATACAGTGTATTCATTTATTTCTATGTTCTAAATTGTTTTTTTCTTTACTTTTCATGTATCGTAATCCTTGGGCCTGGGGGGGATTCAAAACCCCATCTTAGAAGTCCCTACTGCGCATGTCACCCTGGCAGAGGGAAGAAAACCTTGTACCAGTGGAACTCAGCCAGCTGGCTGCCACAGTCAAGATGCTCATGAGAAATGACCTGCGACCCAGCAGGACGAAGCTGAACTGTACTGCATTTGTAACAATTGTATATTAAATTGTACTGTCCATTTTCAGGAGAAGAGCACATACCCTGGGAACCCCAAATTCAATAGGCGGTCCCAAAAGATGCAAATTGGGACTTGTAGAAGTTTATCCTGGTTGGTGTGTTGACCTGTCCTACTTGAGGACCAATCGAAATTGGGGATTCTTACACTTGCAACATTTGGGGGGTGGTACACTGACCCGAAAACAGTATAACTAGCCTAGGTTTAGCTAGAGAATTTGTCCGACTTGTCCGAATAGCTGACCTGTCACTGACCCAACGCACTCAATAGGTGACTTATACAGAGAGCTGCGGAGCACTCTGTCCATAATTTCCACAGACCCAAGCAGGGTTCTAAGAACCTTAAGTGCTGGCAGAGCACTTTGCTGGAGAATTCGATAACCCAATCGGGGTTCTGACTGATAGCTGCAGAGAGAGTGTAGCGCAGGTGTTGCTACCGAAATGCGGGTGCTGGTCTCTCCTTGGTGGTCCTGTCCTGATCCTAATCTGGTTTTCCTGTCCTGTCCTGGGGTGTCCATTCTGCACCTGCTGGCCTACTGGCGACTGTCCTTCCTTGGGGTTTATTCCTGTCCCTTACTGACCCGTGGCCAGGGTTGGTCTTCACACCGTTCTACGTAAATATAGTACTGGGAAATCTATTCTGCATCCTTCACTCTTTTCCTTGCTTTAATAAAGACGTACTTCTTTGCACCGACAAATGAAAAAGTCATACCTTATAGTTGTTATACTAGCATGTTCCAATTTTTCCCTATCCTTCAAGTACATTCCTGTTTTCAGTTTATGAAATATAGATGTTCCTTTTTCTTTACCTTCCCTTAGCTAAATGAAATGTTTGCTCTGAGATATTAGCGTGTTCCATTTTTCCTTCCCTATAGTTACATGTTACTTTTCGAGTCTCCATAGACTGACTAAATTCTCATACGGTGTCCATTTTAGAAGGGTGTACATTCTAGCATGTTCCTTATCTTTTCCCGTCCTTTAGTCACTCCATGACTAGTCTAAACTCCTGAAATTTCGTACTAGCATGTTCCCTGTTCTTACCTTCCTTTAGAGTCCTAAATGATTGGTCTGATTTATTTCCTGTATGGATACGTGCTCTTTATAATTTTAGTTATTGACAGTTTATTGGCTGTAAATCTTATACTTAATGAAACTGACAAATTTTAGATAAAGGTTTTTAAACTTTCTGAGTTTGTGGTTATTATATGATTGCAAATTGAGAAAATAGAGTATTTTGGTGTCTGCCTTTCTTTTACAGCTAGCTCCCTGATCCACTGTGGTCATTAGGTACCCGTAGCAGTGGATTGGTAAGTCGGGTACACTGGAAAAATACAATAGGAAGGAAACAGGGTTACTGGTAGTAGAGTGCAAGGTTACCCGATTAATAAATATGGTGTATTGAAATTTATGGGCCCAATGTGCATATGGTAAAATTAAAGTCGGTGACCTGCGCGCTCTATCAGTACTACGTACTATATAAATTACATTTATTTGTGCAAATACAGGGTAAGATCAATACATCTGACATTCTTACAGTGAATTCATATCTTCTAAACAGAGCCTGAACAAAGTGAAAAGCTGCCTCTCTTAAGTATGTGTGAAGTGCTAACAAGGTGTGTGCCTTTCTTTCCCCCTTGCTGCATTTGCATCTGGGTGTGAGGCTCCTGACTGCTGCCAGCCAGGAGACTCGAACCAAAGGAAGCCTGATGACACCTCAGATTCGGCTTTTGTCATGGGCCCAGCAGGAGTCTGAACTAAGAAAGCCCCTGCCTCACCTGCACTTTGTTGCAGATCAAAAGCAGACAACAACGTGCAGGTGCTGCTGAATGTGTTCTGGTTTTTGCAAATTACACCGGGACGAGTTCCGCATACTTTTCATTGGGGACCAACTTCTTGGCAGGGTGGACGGCGTCCACCCTGTGAAAATAGTAAGTGGACCCCATCCACCCACATGTATCCATGACTCGTGCCGTGGTCTGTGGAGCATTTTGTGGGCACATCCAATTCAGAGGAGGCCTGTCCAATCGTTAATATGTTTGGGTATGAGAGAGCTCCCTTCTGGTACATGGCATTGTTAGAAATGGGGGTCTCTAGTTGGCAATGGTTTGCACCTTTGTCCCAATAGGGACCCTTGCTTCTAGTCAGGATAAGGGGGATACACCCTAGATAACCCCTGCTCACCCCCTTGGTAGCTTGGCACGAGCAGACAGGCTTATCTCAGAGGCAGTGTGTAAAGCATTTGTGAACACATACAGTAATACAGTGAAAACACTACAAATGGACACCACACCAGTTTAGACAAATAAGTAATTTTTACTAGACTTAACACAAGACCAACGACACAAATCCCCAATACTGTAATCAAAAATAAGTCCTTAAAATGGTAGAAAATAGCTTAGTTCAATGTAGATGGTAAATGCAACACTTTACTCTCAAAGTACCTGGGATGGTTCACGTAATGCAAACAAAAGGGTTGCAGGAAAGTTGATGCGTCGTTCCTTACACTCAGGGGAGTGGATGCGGTGGTTCCTTAATGCAGCGCAGGGGAGGTGATGCGTCGCTTCCTTACTGTGTGGGGAGTTGATGCGTCGTTTCTTTCTGCGGCCCGGTAACGATGTGACAAGATTTTGCCTCGATGCGATGTAATGATTCGGTGCGATGCGACAAAATGGCATCCTGGATGCGATGCGACAATGGGGATGCAATGCGTGCACGCCTGATGGCCGTGCGGCAAAGTCAATGAACTTTGGAGCTGCGACAGACCCTGCAAAATGCTTCTCTGGTGATGCGACGGCGACCTCTGCGGCATGCTTCTCTGGTGATGCGACACCCTTCGTCTGTGATGCGCCGGCAAAAAGCTGTGGCGGCGGCACGCTTCTTCGGCGAATCCCCAGCGACTGCTGCGGCAGCGACATACTTCTTCTTGTTGCGTTGCGCTTCCAGGTCCCAGTGACACACAGAAACTAGAGGTAACCAGAACAACAGCAGGCACCTCTCTGCAGATAGAATTCCCAGCAAGGAAATTCAGGGTGGAGCTGGTGGTGAGGTCTTGGTGTCCTTGTGACTTCAGACAGGAGGCAAGCTCAGCTTCAAACCCTTGGAGATCTTCCTCAAGAGGATAAAGTGCACAAAGATCCTTTTTTCCCTTTTCTTGGAATTGAGTAACCACTGCAGGCCAACCCCAGACAGCAACCAGCACTAGGGCAGTCTCCTCCTTCAGCTTCCTTGGTTTCTCTCCTTGACAAAGGTCCGTCTTGATTCCCAGAAGAGATCTAAAGTTCTGGGCCCCAATATTTATACTGCAAAATCCTCTGTCCTCTGAAGGCTGAGGATGTCTGTGCCCAGCCAAAACCAGTTCTGTCCTCCTGGTTGCAGCTTCCTGTCAGGAGGTGGAGACAGCATTGTTTGAGAGCGGACCTGGCCCAGGTAGCTGAAAGGAAATCTCCTCCCCCTACTCTCTATTCTATGAGAGCTCAGGTCAGTGAAAGGAAATATCCACCCCCCTACTCTATATTCTATGAGGACTCAGTACAGTGAAAGGAGATCTCCTCCCCCTACTCTCTATTCAATGCAGGTCCTATTCAGTCCAGCGTTGACCCATTAGACTGATAGAGCCAAGGCCCTCTCCAGCCCCCTGTCTCTCACAAACCAGACATGGAATACACAAACCCAGCAGAGACAACTGGATGGTTGACAAGAAAACACATACTTTCTAAAAGGCCTGTCTTGATTTCCATAAGTGATCTAAAGTTCTGGGGGCTGGGCCCCAACATTTATACTGCAAAATCCTTTGTCCTCTGAAGGCAGAGGGTGTCTGTGCCCAGCCAAAACCAATTCTGTCCTCCTGGATGCAGCTTTCAGCAAGGAGGTGGAGAAAGCATTGTTTGAGAGCAGACTTGGGCCAGGTAGCTGAAAGGAAATCTCTTCCCCCTACTCTCTATTCTACGAGGGCTCAGGTCAGTGAAAGGAAATCTCCGCCCCCTACTCTCTATTCTATGAAGGCTCACGGCAGTGAAAGAAAATCTCCTCCCCCTACTATCTATTCAATGTAGGTCCTATTCAGCCCAGCCCTGACCCATCAGACTGCTAGGGCCAAGGCCCTCTCCAGCCCCCTGTCACTCACAAACCAGACATGGAATACACAGACCCAGTAGAGACAACTGGATGGTAGGGCAAGAACACACCTACTTTCTAAAAGTGGTATTTTCAAACACAGAATGTAAAAATCACCCTCACTAAAATATGTATTGTAACATTCTGAGTTCAGGCACACTAAACTCGAATTACTACCTTGTTCTCTGGGTCAGTTAGGACGATAAGATGTTATAATCAAACTGCCCATTGTGGCCTATGGGAACAGGTAGCCTTGCAATAGTGAACAACTAAATTGGCTGTAATTTACCATCAGGACATGCCACACACATCAGGGCATGTCCTACCTTTTCCATACAATGCACCCTGCCCTTGGGCCTTCTTTAGGGGTGACTAATATGTAGAAAAGGGAAGGTTTAGGGACTGGTAAGTGGATGCACTTGCCAAGTTGACATGGCATTCCCAGACTGCACACAGGCTGTGCAATGGCAGGCCTGAGTCATATTTTACAAGCTGCTTCTGTGGGTGGCACAACCAGTGCTGCAAGTCCACCAGCAGCATTTGATTTACAGGCACTGGGCACACATGGTGCACTATACTAGTGTCTGACAAGTAAATCAAGTAAGCCAATCAGGGAGTCACTAATCCATTACAACAATAAACAATAGGGAGCACTTGCACTTTGGCACTGAATAGCAGTGGCAAATTGCCCAAAGCATCTAGACCAGCAAAAACATAGCAAAAACACAGGAGGCAACAGCAAAAAATGGGAGGGAGACCCACGCTAATGGTGCCAGGTCTAACACGTGTCCCTTCCAGCTAAAATGTGGGGCGAACTACCCACCCCTTGGGAGTTCTCTTCACTAAGGCGGAAAAATCTGGATAGAACATCAGCGCTGTGAAGTCCATCCCCTGTAGGGAAATGGATCACCTCAACAGCTTTGGATTCCCACCCCTCATCTGCATCAACCATCTGAGGGGCCTGTGGTCTGACTGAACCTGGAAGTGAGTCCCTAACAAGTATGATCTCAACTTCTTTAGTGCCCAGACCACAGCAAATGCCTCACGCTCAATTGCACTCCACCTCTGTTCCGGTGAAAGTAACCTCCTACTGATGAAGGCTACAGGTTGGTCTAGGCCCTCCTCATTCATCTGTGAAGGTGCAGCCCCTACACCATGCTCTGAAGGATCTGTCTGCACAATGAATTCTTTAGAGAAGTTGGGCGCCTGAAGCACGGGTGCCGTGCACATGGCAGTCTTCAGGGCATCAAAAGCTTTCTGACAGGTGTCAGTCCAGTTCACTTTCTTGGGTTGCTTCCTGAAAGTCAGTTCTGTCAAGGGTGCAACAATGCTTCCATACCCCTTGCAAACCTCCTGTAGTACCCAGTGAGTCCTAAAAAGGGTCTCACCTCTATCTGGGTCTTGGGGGTTCCCAAGCCAGGATGGTATCGATCTTGGGCTGTAGGAGCGCCACCGGACTGCTCCCAACCTGGTGTCCCAAATACACCAAGGAACCCTTCCCCATCTGCACTTATTCGCCTTGATCGTGTGGCCTGCCTTCCACAGCACCATCAACAATTCCCAGAGGTGGCGCAGATGTTCTTCCCAACTGGCGCTGAACACTGCTATGTAATCTAGGTAGATTGCACTGAAATCTTCCGGTCCAGCCAACACCTGGTTGACCAACCTCTCAAACGTGTCAGGGGCATTCTTCATCCCAAAGGGCATAAACGGGAATTGGTAGTGCCCATCTGGTGGGAGAATGCTGACCTCTCCTTTTGCCCCATCAGTTAAGGCGATCTGCTAGTACCCAGACGTTAAATCAAACATACTGAGGTACCGGGCAGCCCCCAACCAATCAATGAGCTCATCAGCTCTGGGGATGGGGTGTGCGACAGTCCTGGTGAATGAATTGAGACCTTGGTAGTCCACACAGACCCAGAGTTCGGGAGTGGCACCCGGTGCGGCAGCCTTTGGGACCAAGACCACTGGGCTGGCCCAAGGACTCTCAGGACTCAATCACCCCTAACGCAAGTATCTTGGAGACCTCTTCCTTGAGGCAAGCGCGGTCCCTGTCAGTCACTCCGTAACTTTTGTGCTTAACAGGACTGTCCCCAGTATCCACATCATGGACACACCAATCAGTGATACTGGGAGTCAGAGAGAATAGATCAGAAAACTGTCTCAACAGTTGGCAACAGTCATCCTGCTGCTCAGGGGTCAGGGTGGAAGAGGGATTTACACCATCCACTGACCTATCTTGCTCTTTCGCAGACAGGAGGTAAGGAAGAGGCTCAGTCTCCTCCTCCATTCCATCATCTGTCGCTAGGGAGCATGGCCACTTTGAACCTCTTCAAGTGGGGCTTCAGGTGGTTGACATGCAGGACCCTCAAAGGGTTCCTAGGAGACCGCAATTCCACCAAGTAGGTGACATCGCTATTGCGCTCCACCACCTCAATTGGTCTGGTCCACTTATCCTGGAGCACACAAGGCTCCACAGGGGCCACGACCCACACTTTATGGCCAGGCTGAAGCTCGATCAGAGTGGTATTCTGATCGTACCACCGCTTCATCTCTTCCTGGCTGGCTTCCAGATTTCTGAATTAGTTGGAACCTATATAGTGTCCCACATGGAAGACAAAACCAAAAGGTTAATGCAAAAGAAAGACATAAGTACAGAAAAGACCAGGAGAAAAGGTACAGAGTCCTAAGCTGGAAAGTGTACCCATCAGCCCACTCATTAGTGGAACTTCGTCATCTGGGTTTTTTTCATTGAAAAAGTGGTGTCCAATATGCCCCTCCTCAGGACAAACCTGAGGCTAGCAGTTCTTGGACCCAATGGTTGAACCCTCAACCAGGGCAGATGACCGAGTTTAGGCTAGAGGGGCAAAGTTGCAGTGCTGAAAGATTGTGAAAAAAAGGAAAGGAAAGAAACATAATCCAAGTGATTAAAAATACCTATCTTGATGTCATGAGAAAATTTTTATTAAGTCTGTCCATCAAGGTGGTATGATTAAAAGCAGAGTGATAATAGCATGCAAGGAATTGCTATTCACCATGAGTGTTATCTGGTCAACATGTTTCAGCCAAGATAGCCTTTCGTCAGGACCTATGATGCACTACTGCAACACTTACTTATCGTGCTGTGATTGAAAATCTACAGATCATTTCCAATTCTCCGTGAGAATTGGTGTGTCTTCTCCTGTATATATGAAAATGAGGAAACAGAAACAAGAAAAAAAGAAGAAAAAGTTAAAGTATCCTTACAAACTGTCATGTACATATATGGATTGGTTGTTACATGATGTTGTCACATTCAACTCACCCAAATTGTAGGGAGGAAAAACCTCACCTCACCTGGCAACCGCTCAGGATAAAGGAGGCCAGGCACTAAAAAGTAGAGCATTATTATTAGTTCCTCTTAAGACTGCACAGTCCAAAGAGTATTTCAACAGTGATACAAAGAGGGCAATACGGGAAGCCTCGGGAAGGATGACACTCCAGACCCAAGAATGAATGATGCTTAGGCAGGCTGCGAGATGGATTTCACTTCCCGTGTCTAATAGAGGATTTAAAAGCTTTATTTTCCTCACTCACAGAGAGACTAACATTCTCTCCAAATCGACCTCTTGTTTTAATGAGCTAGTTGTTCATCAGCATAATTTACCACCACCAGAGATTCATTCTTCTTAAATGGCAAATATACACAGCTTGTCTGCACATATTTATTCTGCTGCTTTAACCACCCTTATGGGAAACAAAGCTGATGAATACCATTAATTGAGTTATTATATTTTTTTCATTCTTGGGTTTGGAGTGTCATCCTTCCCGAGGCTTCCCGTATTGCCCTCTTTGTATCACTGTTGAAATACTCTTTGGACTGTGCAGTCTTAAGAGGAACTAATAATAATGCTCTACTTTTTAGTGCGTGGCCTCCTTTATCCTGAGCGGTTGCCAGGTGAGGTGAGGTTTTTCCTCCCTACAATTTGGGTGAGTTGAATGTGACAACATCATGTAACAACCAATCCATATATGTACATGACAGTTTGTAAGGATACTTTAACTTTTTCTTCTTTTTTTCTTGTTTCTGTTTCCTCATTTTCATATATACAGGAGAAGACACACCAATTCTCACGGAGAATTGGAAATGATCTGTAGATTTTCAATCACAGCACGATAAGTAAGTGTTGCAGTAGTGCATCATATGTCCTGACGAAAGCCTATCTTGGCTGAAACATGTTGACCAGATAACACTCATGGTGAATAGCACTTCCTTGCATGCTATTATCACTCTGCTTTTAATCATACCACCTTGATGGACAGACTTAATAAAAATTTTCTCATGACATCAAGATAGGTATTTTTAATCACTTGGATTATGTTTCTTTCCTTTCCTTTTTTTCACAATCTTTGAGCACTGCAACTTTGCCCCTCTAGCCTAAACTCGGTCATCTGCCCTGGTTGAGGGTTCAACCATTGGGTCCAAGAATTGCTAGCCTCAGATTTGTCCTGAGGAGGGGCATATTGGACACCACTTTTTCAATGAAAAAAACCCAGATGACGAAGTTCCACTAATGAGTGGGCTGATGGGTACACTTTCCAGCTTAGGACTCTGTACCTTTCTCCTGGTCTTTTCTGTACTTATGTCTTTCTTTTGCATTAACCTTTTGGTTTTGTCTTCCATGTGGGACACTCTATAGGTTCCAACTAATTCAGACTTCCGGTACCTTTCGTGTGTTCAATTGTCTAGTTGGGGGACAAGGTACCATAAGGTCTATAAAAACATTTCCCCTCAGGCCCTCCACCACTTTTTGTGTCTAGTCGTGGCTTCCAGATTTGCCTGAGCGAGTTGCCTGAAACATCTAGGTTGGTTTCTAAAGGCCAGCATGTAGCTATATACCTCCTGGGAGGTTTCCTGGGAGCTTTCTCCCAGCCTTCATTTACCAAACTCAGAGGTCCTCTTACAGGGTGACCATACAGCAGTTCATAGGGACCAAACCCTAAGGATTTCTGTAGCACCTCTCTGTAAGCACAGAGAAGGCATGGCAAGAGGACATCCCACTTATGCCTCACAGGTTCCTCAAGACCCATAATCATGCCTTTGAGGGTCAGGTTGAATTTCTCAACCAGCCCATTACCTTGGGGGTGGTAAGGAGTGGTGAACTTACAGGTTACACCACACTTCTGCCACAGGGACTTCATATACTTGGATATGAAGCTGGTATCACGGTCTGCCACTACCTCTCTGGGGAACCCCACGTGGAAGAAAATCACCATCAATGCACAACCCACCACGGGGGTCGTCACAGTGCGGAGAGGGATGGCTTCTGGGTACCGGCTGGCATGGTCCACCAGGACCAGGATGAACCTGTTGCCCATGGCTGTCTTGGGATCCAGATTCTTTACAATGCCAATGTCCGCCCTTTCAAAGGGGGTGTTGACCACAGGGAAAGGCTGGAGAGGAGTTTTGTGCTTCCTCCCACTCTTACCACTTGCCTGGCAAGTCTGACAGGTCCTGCAATGATTATCTGAACTCTTGCGCATGTGGGGCCAATTAAAGTGGGTGACAAGCCTTTCAAAGGTCTTGTCCTGCCCCAAATGTCCTGCTAAAGACACATCATGATCCAGCCCCAGTAGGAAGACTCTGAAGCACTGGGGTATCACCAGCACACGGGTTGACCCAGGCTCAGCAACCTTAGGCGCGCTATACAGGAGACCATTCTCCTTGTAGATCCAATATGATCCAGACTGATAACCTGCTGCCTGGTTTGTGGCCTGTTGCCGCAATCCCACAAGAGAAGGGCTCTTTCTCTGTTCCTCGCAGAACTCTTCCCTGGAGGGTCCTCCATCCTGCTGCCAATAGGTCAGCTCAGGCAGGTCCCCCAGTTCAGCTACATGTTCCCCTGTAGGTTCCAGGGCATCCCCCTCAAGGTCTGCCTTCTCCTGGACAATGGGAACTTTAGGGACTGGTTTCCCATGCCCCCTGCCTCTTCTCTTCACAGCAGGCACCTGGGCCATTCTTTCAAGCTCCAGGTCCCCTTGAATACCCTTACTGGCTGCCTTATACCGAGTGGTCACACACGCCCACTCTGGCAAACCCAACACTTCCAAATGAGCACTTCGCTCCACCTTAGCCCAAGGGGAGCTCTCCTAATCATTGCTCAGCAGACAGTCAAATGGCATGGCTGGCCTCACAACTACTCAAAGGGAACCTGAGCCACCTTGCAGTAGCTCTCTGAATTGTCAGCTGCAACAACTGGGTAAGATTCATTGGTGATCACCTGCTCTTCAGACACCAGCCAAAAACTGATAGCTGTCACACCGGCTCTGGTGTGTCTGAGAGCCTCCACTCTATGGCCATTGATGGTCACCCACTGCCTGCATTTTTTGGTGTTATCAGGCAGTGGGGTCCTGGGGACCACCTCACAGTCTCCTAAAGAGACTAGGGACATCTCTGCGGGACCCCACCAACCTTGGGCACCCAACTCCTCCCCCAGGGCTACACTAGCCATCTGCCAGCACGGTGCACTTGTGAGTGCTGCATTTGCTCTCAGGGGACACTTAGGGTCATAAAAGCAGTGGCCCACCAGACCACACTTAAAACATTTTGGGGGCCCCTTGTGAACAGGCTTACCGGTTGGGCCCCTGACTTCTTCTCAGGGGGAGGCTGGGAACCCTTCCCTTGGTTCCCTTGGAGATTACGTTGGGGTCCTTTCTGGAACTCCCTCTGTTTACCCTTGCCCCCCCACTCTTCTGCTGGGGACCCTGCCCTCCTTTTGCGGAGTCTCCCACATGACCCTTTTGGGCCGTGGTACTAACCCAGAGGTCCGCCTCCTCAGCAAGCTTCCTAGGGTTAGTCAGCTTGCTATCAATAAGGTGCTGGCGTAGCTCTGGAAAACAATTACTAAACAAGTGCTCCCATGCAAACAAATCATAGAGCTCCTGATAATCATTCACCTTGCTACCCATCACCTAACCATCCAATGGTCTGCAAAAAAAGTCACATATTCTACTCATGTACTTGACTCCAGTTTTTTACAATTTCTAAACCTTTGTCTATAAAGCTCTGGGGTCAACCCATACCTGGTCATTAAGGCTTCCTTCATGAGGGCAAGTCTAACAAGGTATCCCGCCCATCACTGAGGAAACGCCCCCACAACGCTGCTCCCCAATCGTTCTCAGGGACCCGGTGGGAGGTCATAGCCACCTAATAGGCCTTAAACCATTGCTCAATATCTTCATGCCTATGGAACTCATTAATCACATCCTTGGGAATAAACACTCTTGTTTCTACAGGCACGGATGGTGTGCTGCCACCAGAGGGAGTACTTTCTAAGCTCTTAGCCTTGGGCTCTAATTCCCTCAACATTTTGTCATGCTCTAAATGCATCTTTTTTTCCTCCAGGGCCAACTTCTTATTTTCTAACTCCATTTGCCCACCCAGTTTGAGCTTGGCTAGCTCCATCTGATGCATCATATCTCTTTCCCTGTCCTCCAGCTCTACTGGGGACAGGCCCTTGGAAGAAACACTGCTACCTGGCCTGGAAGGTACTCTCCTCCCGGTCAGGCCCAATGGCCCAACTAGCTGCCCATCCGTACTCTCTGCCTCTTCTCCAGGCTCTATATTATGCTCAGTGGCTTTTCTAGCTTCCAATCAGGGCCTCAGCGCCTTTTGGAATTTCTCCTTCCTGGAGAGGTCTTTCATAGAGAAATTAAACTTTTTACAGATGGTCTTCAGCTGTGGTACAGTGTAAACATCAACCTTTCCTTCCTCAAAATCAAAATGTCCAGGTGCAATGGAGGCTGTTGTACTCATGGTGAAAGGAAATTGGCAGTTCTCAACAAAAATAGAAGTCCTAAGAAAAAAGTTCTACCAAAAGGTATGTGGTCACGTTATGGTCTGCACTCACTAGTAATGTACAGCAATCACTGTATATGAATCACAAATGCAAGTCCAAATCCTCACTGCTGACCACCAATGTTAGAAATGGGGGTCTCTAGTTGACAATGATTGGCTCTTTTGTGCAAATAGGGACCGTTGCTTCTAGTCAGAATAAGTGGGTTACACTCCTAGATAACCCTGCTCATCCCCTTAGTAGCTTGGCACTAGCACACAGGCTTATCTCAGAGGCAGTGTGTAAAGCATTTGTGAACACATGCAGTAATACAGTGAAAAAACTACAAATTAACACCACACCGGTTTAGAAAAATAAGTAATCTTTACTAGACTTAACACAGGACCAACAACAAAAATCCACAATACTATAATCAAAAATAAGTCTTAAAAATGGCAGAAAAAAGCTCAGTTCAATGTAGATGGTAAATACAACACTTTACTCTCAAAGTACCTGGGATGCGTCACGCGATGCAAACAAAAGGGTCACAGGGAAGTTGATGCGTCGTTCCTTACACTCAGGGGAGTGGATGCGTTGGTTCCTTACTGCAGCGCAGGGGAGGTGATGCGTCGCTTCCTTTCTGTGTGGCTAGTTGATGCGTCATTTCTTACTGCAGCCCAGTGTTGATGCGACAAGATGGCGCCTCGATGGGATGTGACGATTCGGTGCGATGCAACAAAATGGCGTCTTGGATTCAATGCACAACGGGGTTGCGATGTGTGCACTCCTGACGGCTATGCAGCAAAATCGATGAACTTTTACTCTAAAACAACAAATATAACCATCCAGGCTAAGTCCCACCTTTCACCAAAGAAAAAAATGTGTGGACAGAGAGAGAGTACCACCAAAGGGGTTGCTGACTATTATTCGCCAGTTTACCCACTTCTCATAATCGGCGACTCTCTCTCTAAGTGTGAAAAAGAAAAAGGAAACAGTGTATGTTCTCCTCTGAGAGAACCATAACGTAAATGTGGTGCAAAAAGTGCTAGTAAGACAAAGTAACCGTGCTTACTATTGCATGCACTTGCCCATTGAACCCCTGTGAGAATTAATTACCATAATTCTCATCGTTAAAAACTGGTACGACTTGCTGGCCAACCAACTTCTATTCCAAGCTGCAAGCCTTCCCAATTAAAAATGGTTCCCATCAAACCATATACAATTCAATGTTGCCAACATGTTTCGTTGCTACACAATATTGTAACTTCGTCAGGGCTAATAGGGGTTCAAGTTCTCATTCTTCACTTTAGAATTCACTTTAAAATCTGTGATGGTAGAAAAACAATACATAACCAATTGTGAAAATCCATTTGCCTTGTCCACAGACATCGTGAATTCCAACGTTATCAGGGCACACAGTTCACTCAGAACACGATACATAGGCATTACCTCTCGGTTGCGGAGTCACAGCATACCTGCAACCATCCTCGATTTGGACCTACGTGTCATTAGATCACGTGTCCCTGGAAAGACCATCCACGTTCAGGCCCTCTGTAATGATATGTAAACAAAGGCATGTAGGAATGCATCGCAAGTCAGTTACTCATATTTGTTCCTCCTCCAGCCTACTCATACTACTTTCATAGTCAAGTGACATATCCTGATTACCTATCACTCTTAATAAAATAGAACTACTACTTTCTCCTTTACTAATGCGCTCACATGGCGTTCCTGCTGCAGCCCAGATTCCTGCATTCACAATAGCATTACACTAGCCTCTCTACAGATAACCCTGTTGCGTTACCAGAAACACAGCCTGTCAACCTCCAACTATCATACAACTTTCTCTGACCTTTCTCAAGGTCTATCTTACCAGCGCCACATTCCACCGGCGTGTTAGGAGCTCCAGCGGTGTGCTCAGGCCGCCTTGTGGTTTTACCAGTGTTTTGGCCCCACCCCAAACTCATGACGGGATTCTAAGAAGCCGCAATCAAGATGCAGCCACCGCGGCCATCTTAAACTGTACCAGATAGAATGCAGTGTGATTTGCAGAACCAACATTTCATGCTAGGGTTCGGATGTACAATAATCCTCGTCTAGCTAGTGTATACATTAAGACAGTGTGTAATACAAAGTGTTTAATGGGCGCTCCTCCCTTTCCATCTCATAACCGCTCGATGCATCGCGTCCATCCTTATATTGAGTTCATTTCTACAATTCAAGCCCTAGAACTTCCTATATTCATTTCTGCAATGACATATGCTTTTTCAATTAATATGGCCACTGGAGTGGACACGATCTATTTGTCCAACACTCCAGAAACAGCCCGGGCGGCCATCTTCAATTGGGAACACCACTGCATAACGTTTTTATTGTTCAAACACCTATCATACACACTGTGCTATTAATCATCCCTGCCACAGTCATAATACATATGGCGTCACAATATTACGTGTGATAGCCCTACCAAAGGCGTTATCACATCAAACTGCGATTGCTCCGTCATGTATGTATAATTATATACAAATGAGCACTCAGCGTGACAAGTCCAAATAAGCTGTTGCCATTTATCATTCTCAAATGGAGGGTGCAGCCGGAAGACCACACTGTTATTACAATTCCATCTGATGGAATGCTGATATTACATCAATGGTATCACATATGCCCATGACAACTGTTTCGGGAGGAACGGGACAAATCAGCCAGATTGTGTCTTAAATAGTTGGTGTAAACTATTTCTAGTCACATGCAGATAAAGTATTAATCAATATCCCACATCCATGATCTATTTAGATGTCATCCCAGATTAGTGTTTACTGATCTTATTCCATTCAATGGAGTCGTTCAGCCCCTCCCGGTCAGCCCGTTCAGAGAAAATCCATCTGGCCTCTTTCCTTGCCAGTATGTTCTCAACATTATGTGTTTCTTCCAACACCCTCTCGAGGACCGTCCACCTTAGATCCCTAGGCTCATGTCCTTTCTCAATTAAATGTTGCACTAAATGTGTAGTCAGTCTCTTGGCTTTGATTGTGCTGAGGTGCTCCTGTATACACACCTTCACTTTCTGTGAAGTCAACCCAATATAATGTAGCCCGCAGCTGCAAGTCAGTCTATAAATAACATTGGACGTATTGCAATTGCTGAACCTGGTAATTAACCATGTTCTGCCATCATGTAGGGTTACTTCCTTGGTCGTTTGAGTGAGGTTGCAAACAGAACATCCTCCACACGGGTAATGTCCAGTTGGAAGAGCGGTGGCCTGTGGTGTAATGGAGGTACGTGTATGGACCAACTTCTCCTTAAGATTAGGCGCTCTTTTAAACGCAAAGCGTGGTGGTGGCATCTTCCTCGTGGCAGTATCAAGAATGGACCAGTGTTTCCTTACAATCTGTCTCATCCTAGTGGAGAGGGGGTCAAAAGTCGTAACAACTGGGAGGCAAACTTGCCTCTCCTTAGTATTCCTCTCCAATGAGGCTTCACGTGGGGTATTTAAGGCTCGATTCCGAGTCTGCTTGATGTTTTTCATGGGGTATTCCCTCTCCTGAAGTTTCTTCACCAACTCCTCTGACTGCTCCATGAATGTTCCAGTCGTGGAGCAGTTGCGTCGATAGCGCAAAAACTGACCCACAGGGAGATTATCCCTTAGGGCTCTGGGATGAAACGAACGATAATGAAATGGAGAGTTCCTATCAGTTGTTTTATGGTGGACATTAGTGACCAACCTTTGTGCCTCAACCGTAATGACCACATCCAGATACACCGCAGATGTATTGCTTATGGACCACGTGAACCGGAGGCACTTGTCAGCCTGATTCAGCCAAGTCAGGAACATCTGTAGACGGTCCTCTGTACCCGTCCAGATACAGAGGACATCGTCAATATATCTCCGCCATAAGGAGATGTTCTCCTTAAAGGAATTCCCAGGATGGTGGATCACATTCTCCTCAAACTGACCCACATAAATGCAGGCCAGACTTGGGGCAAACGTGGCCCCCATCGAAGTCCCCAACACCTGCAGGTACAGTTGGTTCTTATATTCAAAGTAATTCTTGTAAGTGCCAATTCGATAAATTGCATGATAAAAGATTGGGACGTGTAATAAAACCATTCTAATTCCCCCAGTGCCTGCGCTGCTGCCACCAGCGTGGCGCCTTGGGGGATGCTGGTGTAAAGTGATTCAATATTCACCAGCAGTTGATTTTCAGGGTTGAACTCATCATCCTTCAGAATATTTAAAATATCAGTCGTGTCCTGCAAATATGAATGTTGTGTGATCACTGCCTCCCTAAAGAAAAAAATCAGCAAATTGAGACAGCGGCTCCAAGACAGATTGGATGCCCGAAACTATTGGACGTCCTGGGGGTGGACGTTGGAACTTGTGGATTTTAAGCAAGATGTAAAATGCCGGGACACGCGGTTTTGTGTTAATGATAAAATCTGCCTCCTTAGATGTTCTCCACTTTATTCCAACAGCTTCTGCCACCATGCTCTTAATAATCTCAAGAAGTTCCAATGTGGGGTCCCGCACCAACGGATGGTAATTAGTGCGAACTCCCAGTAATCTCAACACCTCTGCTTTGTAGTCACATGTATTAAGCACTACAACAGTGCCACCTTTGTCGGCCTGTTTTATTGTTACAAGCTTGTTATCTTGCAACGATTTAACAGCCGACCAATCTTCCTTACTCATGTTACTTGGATGTTTTGGGTCATAGCTTTTCTCCAATGTTTCGATATCATGTAACACCCGCTGTTGGAAGACAGCCACCTCAGGGCCTAATGAAGATGTGGGTGGGCAGAAACTGGAAGGGCGATGTAAATTAGTTGTGAAAACAGAAGGAGATACTTTATCTTTGGCAATGCTTGGATGTGTCATAATCGCACTCGAGGTTTGAATGATGTTTGTTACGTTTTTCTGTGTAGGTGGTGCTTTCGAAGTACAGCCCTCTGTGCTTTGGGCGTAGGAATAGATGCTTGATGTGGCACTCCCGTCAGGGGTGACGTCCCTTCGATGCACACGGATAGCAAATGTTCATCCCATTCATTCAATAAAGTTACTTCGCTAGTGTTTTTCAATGCTTGGTTGAATTTTATTCAATGTTCTTCATTTGTTCTTCAACACACATTATTTCATCATAAGGTGTTCAAAGCATTTATGGTAATTATGCCCAATGCATTTCGGGCATGTGCCCTTCATCAGGGGACTTTTTGTTCTGTGGAATAATACAAGTCTAACATAGGTTCATATGTCAGCTGCACATTGTAAATCTGTATTACATGTCTACACATTTGAATTTATGCGTAACTTCCACAAGGAGAAATTGGAGGGGACAGTGCAGTGTGTGATGCAACGGTAGAAAACAGGTAAAATAACGTGCTACTCATGCTCTGAGCATCACACCCTGCAATGTCCCCTCCAATTTCTCCTTGTGGAAGTTACGCATAAATTCAAGATTTTTCTTGAGGCCCTTGATCTTTTGATTGACCATATATGTTTTATAATCCAGTAGCTTTCCCTGGATCCTTGCCAGTTGGCCTTTGGCATCCGTAAGTGTGGTCTCACTTTTTAGGGATTCTTCAAGATCAAGGATCTCTTTAAGTAGTTCTTCGCTTAATGTCTTTGCAGTGTTTATAATTAGAATGAACCAGTCCCGGGTGCACTTATTGACTACAAAGCTCCAGTCCACCCGGAATTGTTTATCCTCCAAGAACACTTTTGGCTCCAATCTCACTAGTACACTTGGAGGTGCAGCTCCTGCACGTAGATATTCTGTCATAAGCGCCCCATGGGGAGCTACACGTATCTGTTGTTTTTTAAGGTTAGATAATTTATCCCATTCCTCCCTTGCTGTAGAATTATTTGTCAGTGGGGCATCTGGCAACAACGAGGGACCATCTGAGAATGCTAGGCAATTCATTCCAACCAAATAATCTCCTCCTCTAAAAAGGTTCACTAAACAGGAAAGTGGTTAGGTCTAAAATTATCAATGGTTCCTGTGGCCACTAAATTCACAACCAGATAACTTAATAAAAAACCTGCTGAAGAGCAGTCTGACTCTCACGGCTGAGCTGCCGTACTTAGTATATCAATCCACTCGGAGTCAAGGGGGAAACGGAAAGGGAGAGGCCGCCCCCCACTCACAACACTATAACCAACGTGAAACATCCTTTACAACACAGTGTTTACACCGCGCGACCTTTACGACGCAGCCATTACAACGCAAGTCATTACTATGACTTGCGCTGGATGGCGCTCTTGCTTAAGGAATAGTTTGATTTTCTATTCCAACACCTTCCCTACTGTTATGTGGGCTGGAGTTAGAACAGAAATTAATCCACAATCCAGCGCCCTCCAACGCAAGTCGTTGTAATGACTTGCGGTGTGAAAACCGCTTTGTAAAGTACCGCAATCAAAATGATCCAATTGCACTAGATCTTCACGTAAATGACAATCAGTAGGGTTTTCAATACTTTTCTCAATTCCCTTGAGTGAGATTCCTTACACTACTCTGATATGTCCTAGTGTATCTCTAGTAACTTTTACCCTAAACCAGCAAATATAACCATCCAGGCAAAGTCCAACCTTTCACCAATGAAAAAAGTGTGTGGACAGAGAGAGAGTACCTCACGGTAGAACCACCGAAGGGGTTGCTGACTATTATTCGCCAGTTTACCCACTTCTAATCATCGGTGACTCTCTTTCTAAGTGTGAAAAAGAAAAAGGAACAGTGTATGTTCTCCTCTGAGAGAACCATAACGTAAATGTGGTGCAAAAAGTGCTAGTAAGACAAAGTAACCGTGCTTACTATTGCATGCACGTGCCCATTGAACCCTAGTGAGAATTAATGACCATAATTCTCACCGCTAAAAACTGGTACGACTTGCTGGCCAACCAACTTTTAATCCAAGCTGCAAGTGGGTGCATTTGCCAAGTCAACATGGCAGTCGCAGACTGCACACAGGCTCTGCAATGGCAGGCCTGAGCCAAATTTTACAAGCTGCTTCTGTAGGTGGCACAACCAGTGCTGAAACCTCACCAGCAGCATTTGATTTACAGGCCCTGGGCACACATGGTGCACTGTACTAGGGTCTGACAAGTAAATCAAATAAGCCAATCAGGGAGTCACTAATCCATTACAACAATCTACAATAGGGAGCACTTGCACTTTGGCACTGTTTAGCAGTGGCAAAGTTCCTAAAGCATCTAGACCAGCAAAAACATAGCAAAAACACAGGAGGCTACAGTAAAAAATGGAAGGGAGAACCACGCCAATGGTGCCAGGTCTAACAGGCGTCCTAAAACTCCTACCTCAAAAACAAGATTAAAGGCATACCCATTGTCCTGTCAGCCCATCTCATTTTCTGCCCTCAATTCAAAATATAACTGGTGTTCTGCCTGTACCCAATTTAAACAAGCATTGGCATAGCCAATAGGTCTTGCCTTTGGGACGGGTTATTAGTTTTGCAGAATGTAAAGCCTCCATAAGTAGGGTGACCAGGCGTCCCCGTTTTGCCAGGACGGTCCCTGTTTTTAAGGAGCTGTCCCAGCAAATTTCCAGAAATTTAGCTCATGTCCCCGTTTTTGGAGAGGGTCGACTGAAAAAGGTGGGTGGTGTTTATGTTTTACAAAGCAGGGATAGTTAGCAGTTGTTTCAAGAAAGCAATTTAATTAACAGGCAGGCTACTGGGCTTAAAAAATGCGTTTTATGTGTGTTCTCACTGCCTGTTCTGTAATTCTCTGCTGAGGAGCGCCCTCATCGTTTGAAGTAAAATTGTAGTCCTTCTTCTATTTCTGTGAAATGTCCCTGTTTTTGGCTTTAAAATTCTGGTCACCCTATCCATAAGTCGTTTTTGGATAATTGTCTGACGTTCTTGTGGGGTTTGCCAGAGATCTTTAAAAGAAAGGGAATCACCAACGCGCTCAATAATAATCTCCTGCTGCAGTGGGGAGAGGAGGAAGAGGCAGAGTGTTGCGAGTGGGATTTGCGGCTTTGGGGAGAGCATGACGGCAAGGACACCTGGAGTCAGAAATAAGACAAACGTGAAATTCCCGTTGGGATAGTGGCCCGAGGATTGATTGCTTGATGACATCAATGTGGTGGCGAAAATCAGAGGGTCATCCAGCTGTTCATCTTTTTGAGGTTGGCAACTGGAGTATAATTTGATGGGATAATTGTAACGGTTGTTATTGACTGTTTAAACAAATGGCGAAATGTGGTACGAAGTGCTACCAAACAATATTATTAGTGAAATGACCGACACAAACATGCATACAGGTTCCAAAATGAGGACTGCGCCTACAGAAGAATTACAGTCATGAGACAAGGCCAATTGCTTCAGATACTACTAATATTATTATTAACTTCAGATACTGAAAGTTTGTTTCTTTTCTCGGACTCACATGACCTCACTTTTAATGGTTTGGATAATTTGTCCCTGAGGCTCTGGTGAAAACACTCAGCTTCTTTAATGGAAGTAGATAACACCTCCGTGATACCTCTCCTCGTACCTTTGGAGAACGGCTGTGTTTTTGGCCCCTTTCTTGCAGTTTTGTATAGCGCAATCTCAACCCAAATGTATTAGAGCACTTTATATAAGCACCAGTTACATTACCCAAGGATATATTTATTTTTGGTAGACACAAGAGAGATAGAGTGATTTGCCCAGGATCACAGGATGTTGAGCCAGCGCCGAGACTCGAACCTGCCTTACACTACTGCTGTAGAAGCGGAACTGGCTCATACTGGTGCAGGCATCCTCTTACTTTACTTTAGTTAAGAATTACACGTCTGTGATTGATAAAAAGTGTTCTAATGCTCAATGCCAATGTGCGCTCCGGTAGACCCTGACTGAAATTAAGCCCCACAGCAGGGGTCTGCATTACGCCCCTGGTTCGAGTGAATCCCAAGAGCTTGGAGTACTACACAAACAAACATTTTGGTCCTTCTAATATGATGTTTAACAATGCAGACACACTCCCGCGAATATTTTTTTTAATAATGCAGTTTAAAAATGTATTTGTGTCTTATTGATGGTTGCGCCTGCAAATAACGCAATGTTGTTTGGAAGGTAAAGTGGCTGTGTCCTGGGCGTAATTTATGCAAGAAGGTTTGTAAATAGATTCTTGCACCACATATGTAGGGGAGGAGACAGTGGGACGGAGAGAGGGGAAGAGTGAAGGGGGTGGTTGAAGAGCCAGTGAAGGGGGATAGATTTCAGCAATAAGAAACAGCACACAGACTGTTTACTGCAGATCCGTCTGTTGGGAGTGTGGGAGGGGTGCTGGGTCTGCCTCCTGTCACAGTGCTGGGGCTGGTGTGCTTCCTGTCTCTGCATCAGAAGGGCACACATGTTGCTGTCGCCCCAATAGCGTGGCTGAAACACGTAACATAACAAGCATTTGCAATGCAATAGGTCTCCCATTAGGAAAGTTTGTGATATTGGTATTGTAAATGACACATTTTTAATTTATGTTTTGTTTTTGAAAATAGCGAAATTAATAGCTTTGTCATTTACAATGCCAATAGTTATAACTTTGGCAAATGTGACACCTATAGCATTTGTAATGCAATATGTGTTGTATTTACGTGACTCACATGTATTGATATTACAAATAACAATAGCTTTTCATTTTTTTAAAATAATTAATACTTAAATAAAAGGTAATTTGTAATTTATAATGGCAATAGCTTAAACTTTTGTAAATAACTTTTGTGAAGATTATGTTCAGTGTATTTTATTGTGACGAAAACCCAAGAACAGAAGTGAAATATTAACATCTTTTTGTTACATTTGTAATAAAGCTTGAAACATTGAGAGGACATATTTGAACCAGTTGTTGTTGAATGGTTGCACAGATTGATGCAGTGGTGGCGCTGAGTGATGTTGTGATGGCGAACGAGTGATGCTGTGGCATTCAGTGATGCTGTGGTAGCGCATAGTGATGTTGTGGTGCCCCAGAGTGATGCTGTGGTGGTACTGAGTGATGCTGTATGCTATGCTATGTTTTGTTTTGCTATCCTATGTTTTGTTTTGCTATGCTATGTTTTGCTATCCTATGCTTTGATTTGTTATGCTAAGCTGTGTTTAGTTATGCTATGCTATGTTTTGTTATGCTATGCTATACTTTGTTATGATATTCTATGTTTTGTTGTGTTTTATTATGCTATGCTTTGTTTTGCTATGCTATGTTTTGTTGTGTTTGGTATGCTATGCTATTATATGTTTTGTTTTGCTATGCTATGTTTTGTTGTGTTTTGTTAAGCTATGCTATGTTTTGTTGTGTTTTGCTATGTATTGTTATGCTACGTTTTGTGTTTTGTTATGCTGTTTTGTTATGCTATGTGTTGTTATGTTAGGCTGTGCTTTGTTATGCTATGTCTTGTTGTGTTTTGCTATGCTATGCTTTGTTATGCTATGCTATGTTTTGATATGCTATGCTATGTTTTGTAGTGTGTTATTATGCTATGCTTTGTTTTGCTAACTATACTATGTATTGTTATGCTATGTTTTGTTATGCTATGCTATGTTGTGTTTTGTTATGGTATGCTATGTTTTGTTGTGTTTTGTTATGCTATGCTATGTTTTGCTATGCTTTGCTATGCTATGTTGTGTTTTGTATGCTATGCTTTGTTTGTGTTTTGTTATGCTATGCTATGTTTTGTTGTGTTTTACTATGTTTTGTTTTGCTCTGTTTTGTTATGCTCTGTTTTGTTATGCTATGCTTTGTTTTGTTCTGCTATGCTATGTTTTGCTATCCTATGTTTTTTTGTTAAGCTATGCTGTGTTTTGTTATGCTATGCTATGTTTTGTAATGCTACGCCGGTGAGGGTGTGTGAGGGTGAGTGAGGGTGTGTGAGGGTCTGTGAGGGTGTGTGAGGGTGTGTGAGGGTGAGGGTGGGTGAGGGTTGTGAGGGTGAGGGGGTGTGAGGGTGAGAAGGTTGTGAGGGTATGGGGGTGTGAGGGTGAGGGGGTTTGAGGGTGTGAGGGTGAGGGGTTGAGGGTGTGTGAGGGGTGGGGGTGTGTGAGGGTGTGAGGGTGAGGGTGAGTGAGAGTGTGTGTGGGTGTGAGGGTGTGTGAGGGTGAGGGTGTGTGAGGGTGAGGGGGGTGAGGGTGTGTGAGGGGTATAAGGTTGAGGGGATGTGAGGGTGAGTGAGGGTGTGTGAGGTTGAGAGGGTTGTGAGGGTGAGGGGGTGTGAGGCTGGGGTTATAAGGGTGAGGGGGGTGAGGGTGAGTGAGGGTGTGTGAGGGTGAGAGGGTGTGTGAAGGTAAAGGGGTGTGAGGGTGTGTGAGGGTGAGGGGGTGAGGGGGTGAGGGGGTGTGAGGGGGTGTGAGGGTGAGGGTAAGTGAGGGGTGTGGGGGTGAGTGAGGGTGTGTGAGGGGGTAGAGGGTTGTGAGGGTGAGGGGGTGTTAGGGTGAGGGGTGTGAGGGAGAGGGGGTGTGAGGGTGAGGGGTGTGAGGGTGAAGGGTGTGAGGGTGAGTGAGGGTGTGTGACAGTGAGAGGGTTGTGAGGGGGTGTGAGGGTGAGGCGGTGTGAGGGTAAGGGGGTATGAGGGTGAGGGTGTGTGAGAGGTTGAGGGGGTGTGTGAGGGTGAGGGGGTGTGAGGGTGAGGGGCTGTGAGGGTGAGGGGGTGTGAGGGTGAGGGGGTGAGGGTGAGGGTGTGTGAGGGTAAGGGGGAAAGGGTGTGTGAGGGGATGTGAGTGTGTGAGGGTGTGTGAGGGTAAGGGTGTGTGAGGGTGTGAGAGGGTGAGGGGGTGTGAGGGTGAGGGGTGTGAGGTTGAGGGGGGTGAGGGTGAAGGGGTATGAGGGTGGTGGTGTGAGGGGGTGAGGGTGAGTGAGAGTGAGGGGGTGTGAGGATGAGGGTGTGTTTGAGTGTGAGGAGGTGTGTGAGGGTGAGGGGGTGTGGGGGGTGAGAGTGAGGGGGTGTGTGGGTGAGGAGATGTGAGGGTGAGGGTGTGGGGTTGTGAGGGTAAGGGAGTGTGTGATGTGTGAGGTTGAGGGGTTGTGAGGGTGAGGGGGTGTGAAGGTGAGGGTGTGAGGGCGAGGGTGTGTGAGGGTGAGGATGAGGGGGTGTGAGGGTGAGGGTGTGTGAGGGTGAGTGTGCATGAAGGTGTGAGGGTGTGAGGGTGTGTGAGGGTGACTGTGTGTGTGAGGGTGAGGGATGTGTGAGGGTGAGGGGGTGTGAGGGTGAGGCTGGGTGTGAAGGTGAGGGTGTGTGAGTGAGGGGGTTGTGAGGGTGAGGGGGTGTGAGGGTGAGTGTGAGGGTGTGGGGTGTGAGGGTGAGGGGATGTGAGGGTGAGGGGGTGTGAGGGAGTGAGGGTGAGGGTGTGTGAGGGTGAGGGTGTGAGGGAGGGTGGGGTGTGTGAGGGTGAGGGGGGAGGGTTTGTGAGGGTGAGGGGATGTGAGGGTGAGAGGGTTGTGAGGGACAGGGGTGTGAGTGTGTGAGGGTAAGGGTGGTGAGGAGGTGTGGGTGTGAGGGTGATGGTGTGTGTGAGGGTGAGGGTGTGTGTGAGGGTGAGGGAGTGTGAGGGTGAGGCTGGGTGTGAAGGTGAGGGGGTGTGGGAGTGAGGGGGTGTGAGGGTGAGGGGGTGTGAGGGTGAGGGTGAGGGATGTGAGGGTGAGGGGGTGTGAGGGTGTGAGGGTGAGGGTGTGTGAGGGTGAGGGGGTGAGGGAGGGTGAGGGGTGTGAGGGTGAGGGGGGAGGGTTTGTGAGGGTGAGGGGGGTGAGGGTGAGGGGGGTGTGAGGGTGAGAGGGTTGTGAGGGACAGGGGTGTGAGTGTGTGAGGGTATGTGATGGTAAGGATGCGTGAGGGGGTGTGAGGGTGAGGGAGTATGTGGGTGAGGGGGTGTGAGGGTGAATGTGTGAGGGTGAGGGTGTGAGGGTGAGGGTGTGATGGTGAGGGTGTGTGAGGGTGAGTGGGTGTGAGGGTGTGAGGGTGAGTGAGGATGAGGAGGTTTGAGGGTGAGGGGTGTGAGGGGGAGTGAGGGTGGGGGGTGTGAGGGTGAGAGTGAGTGAGGGTGAGGGGGTGTGTGAGGGTGAGGGGTGTGAGGGTGTGTGTGAGGGTGGGTGTGTGAGGGTGAGGGGGTGTGAGGGTGAGGGGATGTGAGTGTGAGGATGGGTGAGAGGGTGTGAGGTTGAGGGGTTGTGAGGGTGAGGGGGGTGAGGATGAGGGTGGTGGGGTGTGAGGGTGAAGGTGATGGGGTGAGGGTGTGTGAGGGTGTGTGAGGGTGTGAGGTTGTGGTGTGTGGGGTGAGGGTGCATGAGGGTGAGAGGGTGTCTGAGGGGGTGTGAGGGTGGGGGTGTGTGAGGGTGTGAGGGTGAGGGTGTGTGAGGGTGAGGGTGTGTGAGGATGAGGGGGTGTGTGAGGGTGAGTGAGGGTGTGTGAGGGTTTGTGAGGGTGTGTGAGGGTGTGTGAGAGTGAGAGTGTGTGAGAGTGAGGGGGTGTGAGAGTGAGGGAGTGTGTGAGGGTGACGGTGTGAGGGTGAGGGGGTGTGAGGGTGAGGGGGTGTGGGGTTGTGAGGGTGTGAGGGTGAGGGTGTGTGAGGGTGAGGGTGAGGGTGTGAGGGTGTGGAGGGTGAGGGCGTGTGAGGGTGAGGGAGTGAGGGTGGGTGAGAGGGTGTGTGAGGGTGTGTGAGGGTGATGGGGTGTGTGAGGGTGAGGGGGTGAGGGTGAGGAGGTGTGAGGGTGAGGGGATGTGGGACTGTGAGGGTATGAGGGTGCGGATGTGTGAGGGTGAGGAGTGTGTGAGGGTGAGGGTGAGAGGGTGTGTGAGGGTGTGAGGGTGTGCAAGGGTGAGAGGGTGTGTGAGGGTGAGAGGGTGGGTGAGGGTGTGTGTGAGGGTGAGGGGGTGTGAGGGTGAGGGGGTGTGAGGGTGAGTGGGTGTGAGGGTGTGAGGGTGTATGAGGGTAAGAGGTGTGAGGGTGTGAGAGTGAGTGAGGGTGAGGGGGTGTGAGGGTGAGGGGGTGTGAGGGGGAGTGAGGGGGAGGGGTTGTAAGGGTGAGGGTGTGTGAGGCTGAGGGGGTGAGAGTGGGTGAGAGGGTGTGTGAGGATGAGGGTGTGTGAGGGTGAGGGTGTGTGTGAGGGTGTGAGGGTGAGGGGGTGTGAGGGTGAGGGTGTGTGGGGCTGTGAGGGTGTGAGGGTGAGGGGGTGTGAGGGTGAGGAGTGTGTGAGGGTGAGGGTGAGAGGGTGTGTGAGGGTGAGAGTGTGGACGAGGGTGTGTGTGAGGGTGAGGGGGTGTGAGGGTGAGGGGGTCTGAGGGGTGAGGGTGAGTGGGTGTGAGGGTTTATGAGGGTAAGGGGGTGTGAGGGTGTGAGGGTGAGTGAGGGTGAGGGGGGGTGAGGGTGAGGGTGTGTGGGGGGAGTGAGGGGGAGGGGTTGTGAGGGTGAGGGTGTGTGAGGCTGAGGGGGTGTGTGAGTGTGAGCGGGTGTGAGGGGGAGGGGGTGTGAGGGGGAGGGGATGTGAGGTGAGGGGTGTGAGGGTGAGGGTGTGAGAGTGTAAGGGTGAGGGGTGTGAGGGTGAGGGGGTTGTGAGGGGGTGTGAGGGTGATGGTGTTGGGGTGAGGGTGTGGGGGTGTGAGGGTGAGGTGGATGGGGGTGGAGGTGACAGTGGTGAGGGGGAGGGTGTGTGAGGGTGAGGGTGTGTGACGGTGAGGGTTTGTGAGGGTGTGAGGGTGGGGGGTGTGAGGGTGAGGGTGTGTGAGGGTGAGGGTGTGTGAGAGAGTGTGTGAGGGGGTGTGAGGGTGAGGGGGTGTGAGGGTGTGTGAGGGTGAGGGTGTGTGAGGGTGAGAGGGGTGGGTGTGAGGGTGAGGGTGTGTGAGGGTGAGGGGGTGTGAGGGTGGGGTGAATGGGAGTGAGGGTGTGAGGGTGTATGAGGGTGACAGGGTGTTAGGGTGTTAGGGTTTGAGGGTGAGTGAGGGTGAGGAGGTGTGAGGGTGAGGGGGTGTGAGGGGGAGTGAGGGTGAGGGGGTGTGAGGGTGAGGGTGTGTGAGGGAGGGTGTTATACATCATGCATCCAAAAACCA